>NC_041392.1:416791487-416876568 GCF_002162155.2 Triticum dicoccoides
CTTGCCTGGTTGCTCTGGCAAGAGAGAGGGATCGTCAATAGCGTAGTCGAACTGGGTAGCAGCAGCGTCGGTCTCGGTGTCTAGCGAGAGAAGAGGGGGAAGAAACAATAAATATTAAGCAAACAGATGCATAGCGATGCATGACATGACAAGTAGCGGTGTTAGGGGTGCCCTAACACGGTAAGAGGTGGTACCGGTGAAGGGGGGAAACATACGGGAAAATATCCCCGGTGTTTCGCGTTTTCGGACAAACGAACCGAAGGGGGAAAGTTGCATGTTCGCTATGCTAGGGATGCGTGGTGGACGAACGGGCCGCGTATCCGGATTCGTCTCGTCGTTCTGAGCAACTTTCATGCACAAAGTTTTCATCCGAGCTACGGTTTATTTTATATTAATTTTAAAAGAATTAAATCATTTTATGATTTATTTAATTATTTTAATTCAACATTATCCAGAATAGTGTTTGCTGACGTCAGCATGACATCAGCAGTTGACCTGGTCAACCTGATAGGTGGGTCCCACCTGTCAGTGAAACATTTAATTATCCAGTTTAATTAACCTAATCAGGATTAATTAGGGGGTGGGCCCCACTATCATTGACCACTTAATTACTAACAGTAGTTAGTTTAATTAGTTATTTGGTTAATGTTAATTATGATTAATTAGTTTAATTACTTGTTTAGTTTAATTAATCAAGATTAATTAATTAATTAATTAATTAATATGTTGTTATTATTATTAATTACTTATTATTTATTATATTTTTTAATTCTCTTTTTAAAAAAATCGTTTTGGGCGTGGGCCCCGTTCGTCATAGGCCTAGGGGGCTTGCGGGCGAATGGGCGCGCGGGCACAGGGGTGCTGCGGGGCGCCCATTAGCGGGCGGAGCCCATGAGCCGGCGCAGCAGGGCGCCGGCGGCCACGGCGCCAACCAGGGGAGACGCCGGTCGCGGCGGCCGGAGCGGCCGGAGACAGGGCGTCGACGGAGAGGAGTGTCCGCGGGCGTGGGCCAGCCGCAACGGAGGCCGGCCGGCGAGCAGAGGCAAGGCCGCGGGTGTGCGGGCGGTCACTGGAGAAGGACGGGAGGGCGTTGGGGCTGGAGTAGCTGGAGCGGGGCGGCGGGCGCGACAGCGGCCACGACATCGAATCGGGAAGGCGCGGGCCTTGCGTGAGGAGCCGCGCAAGGAGCAAAGCAGCGCGGTCGGCGGGCACAGGCCAGGCGGGGCGATGGCGAGGCAAACAAGGGGAAGGGGACGGCAGCCGCGGCTGTGCAGAGCAGCGGTAGATAGGACCCGAGGGCGAGCGGCGGCAGCAGCAGAGCCGAGCGGAGGGCACGGCCGACAGCGGCGCTGGCGCGGGCGGTCTGCGCACGACGTGGGCGTGGTGAGCGCGGGGCGAGGGAGAGAGGAGAGGTTGGGGCCTCACCGCGTGGGCGTAGGGACTATGGCAGCGGGTGACGAGGGGGAGGACGGGGACGCGCGACGAGGTGGCGGTGACGAGGGTGATGGCGTCAGGTCGGCGATGAGGCAAAGCTGCGTCTTCAAGCGAGCGTCGCACGAGGGAGAGGAGGGGGCGAGGAGACAACAGCGACGGCAGGCGATGGTGCGGTCGAGACGTCAGGCGCGGCGAGCACGGCGGGGCCGAGGTGGCGCTGGAGGAGGTGAGCGAGGACGCAGGCGTGGCGTCGGGCGCCGCTCGATCCCGATTCAAAATGGGGGGAGTGCGAGGGAGAAGTGGGGTTCGTGGGTTAGGGTTTCTGGGGGTGGAGTGGTTAGTAGGTCGCGGGTTGGACCGGCTGGCCAGTTGGGCCGCATGGGTGGCCTGCTGGGCCGAAGCCCAGTGGTGGGGTGGGGGTGCTTCCTCTTTTGTTTTTTTAGTTTTGTTTTTCTTTACTGTTTTATTATTTTTATTATTTTTTGTTTTATTCTAGATACACCTAAATTTTAGTTTAGTAAAATATGATAACAACTCCTAAAATAATGTTTCTGGACCACCCACTGACATAAAAGTTTTACCCCGTAACAAATTAGTTTAGAGTTTTATTATTTGAAAAGAGGCATTTACTTAATTGTTTTTGTTACCATTTAAATCACTTTAGACTATTAAAGCATTATATAAAATTATGTTTCTTCACCATAATTACCTATGCATTAATTGGCACAACCCGAACATTTTAGTTTTAAAGTTTGAAAACTTTTGTTGTTTGCCTTGATTTGAATTTGTATTTGGAATCGGTTTTTTGAACTAGCCCGAGATCTACTACAGTGACTGAGGTGACATGGCATCATTAACGAGGGATTACTGTAGCCTAATTATCCGGGCGTCACAATTCTCCTCCATTACAAGAAATCTCGTCCCGAGATTTAGGAGTGCGAGTAAGGGGAAGAGATTAGGTTACGAGATTCTAATGGATCTTCTCGGTTGTGGTTGCTCTTCTCGAAGTAGTTGACCGCTTCCGTTGATGTCGTCATTCCTTAGCTTCGGGTTATCAGGATAAGTCATCAGCCTTTCTTGGTGAACTCCATCGTACTTATTAATAAGAAAGGGGCAGCCTGACAACGATAGAATGCTATCAGGGGAAATCATCTGGGGTTTATCCCATGAACGATCACACGAGTAACTCTCGAATTGCTCAAATGGAACACATCGAGAGCCGAGCAAGAAGGTACGGTAAGAAGTTTCAAGTGGCTAGCCAATCGTTCGTCGCCTAAAACAGAGTGCGAAAGGGTTTTAGAGCAACGTGAATAAGTATTATGTCTTATACCAGAATTGATGATTTCTTGGTAGGTGGCTCGTGAATTACATACGAAACCAAGCATGAGGAATAGCCTTTAGGAGTTGGGGTGTACAGGAGAGTCAGGTTTCGATCCTGGGACTTGTGGGTTATGGGCCCACCATGTGGGTTGAAAGTAGGAGGAGCGGTGACATCTTGCATGGTCATGATAGCAAGGCATGTCAGGGGGTAGCCTGCCAGTTATGTCGGCAACAACGTCGGTACCAAGGGCGAGGGACGAAGAGAACCATCTTCCTGCTCGTTGAACGAGGCGGACCAATAGGTAGAGTTCTCGTCCATCGGTGGTTACCGGAATGTTATCAACAATATTAACAGGGTCTTACTGACAGAGTGGTTCAACGAGGTGTTGGGGTACGTAGCAGAATTTTAAAATTTTCCACGCATCACCAAGATCAATCTATGGAGTCATCTAGCAACGAGGGAGAGAGGATTGCATCTACATACCCTTGTAGATCACGCGCGGAAGCGTTCAAGAGAACGGGGTTGATGGAGTCGTACTCGTCGTGATCCAAATCACCGATGACCTAGAGCCAAACGAACGGCACCTCCGCGTTCAACACACATACGGTTGGGAAGACGTCTCCTCCAACTTGATCCAGCAAGGGGGAAGGAGAGGTTGATGAAGATCCAGCAGCACGACGGCGTGGTGGTGGAAGCAACGGTGATCTCGGCAGGGCTTCGCCAAGCTCAAGGAGAGGGAGGAGTGTCACGGGAGGGAGAGGAAGGCGCCAGGGGCTAGGGTGCGGCTGCCCTCCCTCCCACCCCCACTATTTATAGGACCCCTAGGGGGGTGCCGGCCCTAGGATATGCCATCTCCAAGGGGGGCGGCGGCCAAGGGGGGTGGAGTGGCCCCCAAGCCAAGTGGGGCGCCCCCACCCCTAGGGTTTCCAACCCTAGGCGCAGGGGAGGCCCATGGGGGGGCACCAGCCCACTAGGGGCTGGTTCCCCTCCCACTTCAGCCCATGGGGCCCTCCGGGATAGGTGGCCCCACCCGGTGGACCTCCGGGACCCTTCCGGTGGTCCCGGTACAATACCGATTACCCCGAAACCTTCCCGATGGCCGAAACTTGACTTCCTATATATAAATCTTCACCTCTGAACCATTCCGAAACTCCTCGTGACGTCCGGGATCTCATCCGGGACTCCGAATAACTTTCGGGTTACCGTATGCTAATATCTCAACAACCCTAGCGTCACCGAACCTTAAGTGTGTAGACCCTACGGGTTCGGGAGACACGCAGACATGACCGAGATGACTCTCCGGTCAATAACCAACAGCGGGATCTGGATACCCATGTTGGCTCCCACATGCTCCTCGATGATCTCATCGGATGAACCACGATGTCGAGGATGCAATCAATCCCGTATACAATTCCCTTTGTCATTCGGTACGTTACTTGCCCGAGACTCGATCGTCGGTATCCCAATACCTCGTTCAATCTCGTTACCGGCAAGTCACTTTACTCGTACCATAATGCATGATCCCGTGATCAACCACTTGGTCACATTGAGCTCATTATGATGATGCATTACCGAGTGGGCCCAGAGATACCTCTCCGTCATACGGAGTGACAAATCCCAGTCTCGATTCGTGCCAACCCAACAGACACTTTCAGAGATACCTGTAGTGTACCTTTATAGTCACCCAGTTACGTTGTGATGTTTGGCACACCCAAAGCACTCCTACGGTATCCGGGAGTTGCACAATCTCATGGTCTAAGGAAATGATACTTGACATTCGGAAAAGCTATAACAAACGAACTACACGATCTTTGAGCTATGCTTAGGATTGGGTCTTGTCCATCACATCATTCTCCTAATGATGTGATCCCGTTATCAATGACATCCAATGTCCATAGTCAGGAAACCATGACTATCTTTTGATCAACGAGCTAGTCAACTAGAGGCTCACTAGGGACGTGTTGTGGTCTATGTATTCACACATGTATTACGATTTCCGGATAACACAATTATAGCATGAACAATAGACAATTATCATGAACAAAGAAATATAATAATAACCATTTTATTATTGCCTCTAGGGCATATTTCCAACAGTCTCCCACTTGCACTAGAGTCAATAGTCTAGTTACATTGTGATGAATCGAACACCCATGCAGTTCTGGTGTTGATCATGTTTTGCTCTAGGGAGAGGTTTAGTCAACGGATCTGCCACATTCAGGTCCGTATGTACTTTACAAATATCTATGTCTCCATTTTGAACACTTTCACGAATGGAGTTGAAGCGAGGCTTGATATGCCTGGTCTTCCTGTGAAACCTAGGCTCCTTGGCAAGGGCAATAGCTCTAGTGTTGTCACAGAAGAGAGTCATCGAGCCCGACACATTGGGTATGACTCCTAGGTCAGTAATGAACTCCTTCACCCAGATTGCTTCTTGTGCTGCCTCCGAGGCTGCCATGTACTCCGCTTCACATGTAGATCCCGCCACAACGCTTTGCTTGCAACTGCACCAGCTTACTGCCCCACCATTCAAAATATACACGTATCCGGTTTGTGACTTAGAGTCATCCAGATCTGTGTCGAAGCTAGCATCAACGTAACCCTTTACGACGAGCTCTTCGTCACCTCCATAAATGAGAAACATATCCTTAGTCCTCTTCAGGTACTTCAGGATATTCTTGACCGCTGTCCAGTGTTCCATGCTGGGATTACTTTGGTACCTTCCTACCAAACTTACGGCAAGGTTTACATCAAGTCTGGTACACAGCATAGCATACATGATAGACCCTATGGCCGAGGCATAGGGGACGACACTCATCTTTTCTCTATCTTCTGCCGTGGTCGGGCATTGAGCCGTGCTCAATCTCGTACCTTGCAATACAAGCAAGAACCCCTTCTTTGACTGATCCATTTTGAACTTCTTTAATATCTTGTCAAGGTACGTACTCTGTGAAAGACCAATGAGGCGTCTCGATCTATCTCTATAGGTCTTGATGCCTGATATATAAGCAGCTTCTCCAAGATCCTTCATTGAAAAACACTTGTTCAAGTAGGCCTTTATGCTTTCCAAGAATTCTATATCATTTCCCATCAACAGTATGTCATCCACGTACAATATGAGAAATGCTACAGAGCTCCCACTCACTTTCTTGTAAATGCAGGCTTCTCCATAAGTCTGCGTAAACCCAAACGCTTTGATCATCTCATCAAAACGAATGTTCCAACTCCGAGATGCTTGTGCCAGCCCATAGATCGAGCGTTGGAGCTTGCACACCTTGTCAGCATTCTTAGGATCGACAAAACCTTCCGGCTGCATCATATACAATTCTTCCTTAAGGAAACCATTAAGGAATGCCGTTTTGACGTCCATTTGCCATATCTCATAATCATAGAATGCGACAATTGCTAACATGATTCGGACGGACTTCAGCTTCGCTACGGGTGAGAAAGTCTCGTCGTAGTCAACCCCTTGAACTTGTCGATAACCCTTAGCGACAAGCCGAGATTTATAGATGGTTACATTACCATCCGCGTCTGTCTTCTTCTTCAAGATCCATTTATTTTCTGTGGCTCGCCGATCATCGGGCAAGTAAGTCAAAGTCCATACTTCATTTTCATACATGGATCCTATCTCGAATTTCATGGCTTCTAGCCATTTGTTAGAATCCAGGCCCGCCATCGCTTCTTCATAGTTCGAAGGTTCACCGTTGTCTAACAACATGATTTCCAAGACAGGGTTGCCGTACCACTCTGGTGCGGAACGTGTCCTTGTGGACCTACGAAGTTCAGTAGCAACTTGATCTGAAGTTTCTTGATCATCATCATTAACTTCCTCTCTAGTCGGTGCAGGCACTTCAGGAACAATTTCCTGAGCTGCGCCACTCTCCGGTTCAAGAGGTAATACTTGATCAAGTTCTACTTTCCTCCCACTTATTTCTTTCGAGAGAAACTCTTTCTCTAGAAAGGATCCATTCTTGGCAACAAAGATCTTGCCTTCGGATCTGAGGTAGAAGGTATACCCAATAGTTTCTTTAGGGTATCCTATGAAGACGCATTTTTCTGACTTGGGTTCGAGCTTTTCAGGTTGAAGTTTCTTGACATAAGCATCGCATCCCCAAACTTTTAGAAATGACAGCTTAGGTTTCTTCCCAAACCATAATTCATACGGTGTCGTCTCAACGGATTTCGACGGAGCCCTATTTAAAGTGAATGCGGCAGTCTCTAAAGCATAGCCCCAAAATGACAGCGGTAAATCGGTAAGAGACATCATAGATCGCACCATATCCAATAGAGTGCGATTACGACGTTCGGACACACCATTACGCTGAGGTGTTCCAGGCGGCGTGAGTTGTGAAACTATTCCACATTTCCTTAAGTGTGTGCCAAATTCGTGACTCAAGTATTCCCCCCCACAATCTGATCGCAAGAACTTGATTTTTCTGTCATGTTGATTTTCAACCTCACTCTGAAATTCCTTGAACTTTTCAAAGGTCTCAGACTTGTGTTTCATTAAGTAGACATACCCATATCTACTCAAGTCATCAGTGAGGGTGAGAACATAACGATAGCCATCGCGAGCCTCAACACTCATTGGACCGCACACATCAGTATGTATGATTTCCAATAAGTTGGTTGCTCGCTCCATTGTTCCTGAGAACAGAGTCTTGGTCATTTTACCCATGAGGCATGGTTCGCACGTGTCAAATGATTCGTAATCAAGAGACTCCAAAAGTCCATCTGCATGGAGCTTCTTCATGCGTTTGACACCTATGTGACCAAGGCAGCAGTGCCACAAGTATGTGGGACTATCATTATCAACCTTACATCTTTTGGCATTCACACTATGAATATGTGTAACATTATGCTCGAGATTCATTAAGAATAAACCATTCACCAGCGGAGCATGACCATAAAACATATCGCTCATATAAATAGAACAACCATTATTCTCGGATTTAAATGAGTAGCCATCTCGAATTAAACGAGATCCTGATACAATTTTCATGCTCAAAGCTGGCACTAAATAACAATTATTGAGGTTTAAAACTAACCCCGTAGGTAAATGTAGAGGTAGCATGCCGACGGTGATCACATCGACCTTGAAACCATTCCCGACGCGCATCGTCACCTCGTCCTTCGCCAGTCTCCGCTTATTCCGCAGCTCCTGCTTTGAGTTACAAATGTGAGCAACCGCATCGGTATCAAATACCCAGGAGCTACTATGAGTACTGGTAAGGTACACATCAATTACATGTATATCACATATACCTTTAGTGTTGCCGGCCTTCTTGTCCGCTAAGTATTTCGGGTAGTTCCGCTTCCAGTGACCACTTCCCTTGCGATAAAAACACTCAGTCTCGGGCTTGGGTCCATTCTTTGGCTTCTTCCCGGCAGCTTGCTTACCGGGCGCGGCAACTCCCTTGCCGTCCTTCTTGAAGTTCTTTTTACCCTTGCCTTTCTTGAACTTAGTGGTTTTATTCACCATCAACACTTGATGTTCCTTTTTGATTTCCACCTCCGCTGATTTCAGCATTGAATATACCTCAGGAATGGTCTTTTCCATCCCCTGCATATTGCAGTTCATCACAAAGCTCTTGTAGCTCGGTGGAAGCGACTGAAGGATTCTGTCAATGACCGCGTCATCCGGGAGATTAACTCCCAGCTGAGTCAAGCGGTTATGCAACCCAGACATTTTGAGTATGTGCTCACTGACAGAACTATTTTCCTCCATCTTACAACTGAAGAACTTGTCGGAGACTTCATATCTCTCGACCCAGGCATGAGCTTGGAAAACCATTTTCAGCTCTTCGAACATCTCATATGCTCCATGTCGCTCAAAACGCTTTTGGAGCCCCGGTTCTAAGCTGTAAAGCATGCCGCACTGAACGAGGGAGTAATCATCAGCACGTGACTGCCAAGCGTTCATAACGTATTGGTTCTCTGGGATGGGTGCATCACCTAGCGGTGCTTCTAGGACATAATCTTTCTTGGCAGCTATGAGGATGATCCTTAGGTTCCGGGCCCAGTCCTTATAGTTGCTGCCATCATCTTTCAACTTGGTTTTCTCTAGGAACGCGTTGAAGTTGAGGGCAACATTAGCGTGAGCCATTTGATCTACAAGACATAGTGTAAAGATTTTAGACTAAGTTCATGATAATTAAGTTCATCTAATCAAATTATTCAATGAACTCCCACTCAGATAGACATCCCTCTAGTCATCTTAAGTGAAACATGATCCGAGTCAACTAGGCCGTGTCCGATCATCACGTGAGACAGACTAGTCAACATCGGTGAACATCTTCATGTTGATGTATCTTCTATACGACTCATGCTCGACCTTTCGGTCTTCCGTGTTCTGAGGCCATGTCTGTACATGCTAGGCTCGTCAAGTCAACCTAAGTGTATTGCGTGTGTAAATCTGGCTTACACCCATTGTATTCGAACGTTAGAATCTATCACACCCGATCATCACGTGGTGCTTCGAAACAACGAACCTTCGCAATGGTGCACAGTTAGGGGGAACATTTCTTGAAATTATTACGAGGGATCATCTTATTTAAGCTACCGTCGTTCTAAGAAAATAAGATGCAAAACATGATAAACATCACATGCAATCAAATAGTGACATGATATGGCCAATATCATTTGCTCCTTTTGATCTCCATCTTCGGGGCTTCATGATCATCGTTCTCACCGGCATGACACCATGATCTCCATCATCGTGTCTTCTTGAAGTTGTCTCGTCATCTATTACTTCTACTACTATGGCTAACGCTTTAGCAATAAAGTAAAGTAATTACATGACGTTTATGTTGACACGCAGGTCATAAATAAATTAAGACAACTCCTATGGCTCCTGCCAGTTGTCATACTCATCGACATGCAAGTCGTGATTCCTATTACAAGAACATGATCAATCTCATACATCACATATATCATTCATCACATCCTTTTGGCCATATCACATCACACGGCACATGCTGCAAAAACAAGTTAGACGTCCTCTAATTGTTGTTGCAAGTTTTTACGTGGCTGCTATAGGTTTCTAGCAAGAACGTTTCTTACCTACGCCAAAACCACAACGTGATATGCCAATTTCTATTTACCCTTCATAAGGACCCTTTTCATAGAATCCGATCCGACTAAAGTGGGAGAGACAGACACCCGCTAGCCACCTTATGCAACTAGTGCATGTCAATCGGTGGAACCAGTCTCACGTAAGCATACGTGTAAGGTCGGTCGGGGCCGCTTCATCCCATGATGCCGCCGAATCAAGATAAGACTAGTAACGGCAATCAAATTGACAATATCCATGCCCACAACTGCTTTGTGTTCTACTCGTGCATAGAAACTAGGCACAGACCTAGCTCATGATGCCACTGTTGGGGAACGTAGCAGAATTTTAAAATTTTCTACGCATCACCAAGATCAATCTATGGAGTCATCTAGCAACGAAGGAGAGAGGATTGCATCTACATACCCTTGTAGATCACGCGCGGAAGCGTTCAAGAGAACGGGGTTGATGGAGTCGTACTCGTCGTGATCCAAATCACCGATGACCTAGCGCCGAACGGACGGCACCTCCGCGTTCAACACATGTACGGTTGGGAAGACGTCTCCTCCAACTTGATCCAACAAGGGGGAAGGAGAGGTTGATGAAGATCCAGTAGCACGACGGCGTGGTGGTGGAAGCAACGGTGATCTCGGCAGGGCTTCGCCAAGCTCAGGGAGAGGGAGGAGTGTCACGGGAGGGAGAGGGAGGCGCCAGGGGCTAGGATGCGGCTGCCCTCCCTCCCACCCCCACTATTTATAGGACCCCTAGGGGGGGCCGGCCCTAGGATATGCCATCTCCAAGGGGGGCGGCGGCCAAGGGGGGTGGAGTGGCCCCCAAGCCAAGTGGGGCGCCCCCACCCCTAGGGTTTCCAACCCTAGGCGCAGGGGAGGCCCATGGGGGGGCACCAGCCCACTAGGGGCTGGTTCCCCTCCCACTTCAGCCCATGGGGCCCTCCGGGATAGGTGGCCCCACCCGGTGGACCCCCGGGACCCTTCCGGTGGTCCCTGTACAATACCGATTACCCCGAAACCTTCCCGATGGCCGAAACTTGACTTCCTATATATAAACTTCACCTCCGGACCATTCGGAAACTCCTCGTGACATCCAGGATCTCATCCGGGACTCCGAACAACTTTCGGGTTACCGTATGCTAATATCTCAACAACCCTAGCGTCACCGAACCTTAAGTGTGTAGACCCTACGGGTTCGGGAGACACGCAGACATGACCGAGACGACTCTCCGATCAATAACCAACAGCGGGATCTGGATACCTATGTTGGCTCCCACATGCTCCTCGATGATCTCATCGGATGAACCACGATGTCGAGGATTCAATCAATCCCGTATACAATTCCCTTTGTCAATCGGTACGTTACTTGCCCGAGACTCGATCGTTGGTATCCAATACCTCGTTCAATCTCGTTACCGGCAAGTCACTTTACTCGTACCATAATGCATGATCCCGTGATCAACCACTTGGTCACATTGAGCTCATTATGATGATGCTTTACCGAGTGGGCCCAGAGATACCTCTCCGTCATACGGAGTGACAAATCCCAGTCTCGATTCGTGCCAACCCAACAGACACTTCCGGAGATACCTGTAGTGTACCTTTATAGTCACTCAGTTACGTTGTGACGTTTGGCACACCCAAAGCACTCCTACGGTATCCGGGAGTTGCACAATTTCATGGTCTAAGGAAATGATACTTGACATTCGGAAAAGCTATAGCAAACGAACTACACGATCTTTGAGCTATACTTAGGATTGGGTCTTGTCCATCACATCATTCTCCTAATGATGTGATCCCGTTATCAATGACATCCAATGTCCATAGTCAGGAAACCATGACTATCTTTTGATCAACGAGCTAGTCAACTAGAGGCTCACTAGGGACGTGTTGTGGTCTATGTATTCACACATGTATTACGATTTCCGGATAACACAATTATAGCATGAACAATAGACAATTATCATGAACAAAGAAATATAATAATAACCATTTTATTATTGCCTCTAGGGCATATTTCCAACACGAGGTGCTTACCTAAGCAGGAGAATATTACTACTTAGATCATACTGATCACCAGTAAGGTTAAACAAAACAATGGAAAGGAAAAGGTGATCATCAGATTAAACAGACAATGGAAAGGAAAATGTGTTTAAACACATGTTTTAGGGATATATCCTTCCCAAGGACAAGCAGAGCATGATATCCATGACAGGATAGAAAGTAGAAAACCATTTAGGTAAGGGGAGAGGAATTCCATGACATAACCCAAACAACAGTGTTTGGATAATGGACAAAGAAGATTTAGCATTGTTCTTCAAAATCTCTTATTGAAAATCAGAGTACCACCGACATGCTTCGAGATCGCATGGACAAGGTATTCAAGGAAAGGTCAGACCTTGATACACAAAGGATCCATCAGGAAAAACTTATTAAACAAGTCATTCAATTTCCTCATGGAAGAATGGTTAACCTTGCTAAAAAGGAAACTATAACAGCAGGTCCTCCGGCCAGGTGTGCTAGGCATGACATCACCTTACCGGGTCACATGAAGACCAATGTCATAACTCTTGGAAATATGTCCCAACCATCATATCTGACCGAGATTTAGATCCGATTGGTGTCAAATTACCTCAGACTTAGGATGCCTGAGAAGAAAAGGTGCAACACAAATTGATGAGATGACATTGTAAGATTCTCGAGAAATGAACTATGGAAGCGAGTTTCGAATCAAGAGTTCATCATTAAACCAAGGAGAGGACGAGGAGGTGAGACTGAGGGACTCAAGGAAAATTCATCAAGATTTCTGACAAGATGGATTTCCACAATTATGTGAACAAGGAGATAACTTTTGTTGGATCAATGATACAATGATGTGTGCTTGAGGAAAACATACACAATTAAACATTGATTGAAAGGTGCACCCGAAATATGGGCTTAGGTATCATGATCAATGTTAGAATGGTGATTCGATAACCAATGGTCTAAGAATGAAATATCGACCATTAACTTGAAAGCAATAGGGTTGCTAGAAGTTTTGAAGTCGCACATCATAGTTCAATTGTCGGTTTTCCGGTTAGAAACAACACAGGGACCAAGGAGTGAACGGATATGGCAAGGAGTATCACCTGTATTAAGAATTCTTAAGAGGTGGTGAAATTCTCACGACATTCTTGTCATAAGAGATGGTAATACTCCAAGGTAAAGAACAAATGCTGGATAGAAAGGATCTCAAGGTATAACACGAAACACGAACACGTTTGTGTTTAACGGAACGTAATAAAGTGGTCGATGATAACAGAAATCATCGAGGGTCGGGATGGTACTTCTCATCATGAATTCACTTGATATCCTATAAGGAGACAAAATATTGATGATGATCACGACACATTTGTCGAGAGATTTCATGAAGATGTAATCGATCAGCGATGTCATCAAGTCAAAGGAATGATGAAGCGCAAGTTTATTGGAACCACGGGTACGACACAAACTCGGAATCAAGCTTGTTGTTCAAGGCGAAATGATATGACGAGGTAAGTCGACGTAAGCTTAGCTTATTGTCAAAAGATGTGCTCTGGTAATAAGGAACGGGTGGCAGAGTTAAAATTTAGCACGATAATGATATAGCCAATCAGGCTAGGAATGACTTGAAGGGTTATTAAACTCATAAGGAACGAAGATTACTTAGAGTTATTGGATCGGAGTGTGGAATCGATTCACTTATCGGTGTTCTCGAGTGACTATTAACACATAACCCTGGGGGGCCATTGGATTCGGAGAGAATAATAGTTTATGAAGAACTCATAAGTTATGTAGTTCCGTGATATTCTCGAGATACCAGAGGGTATATGTCGGTGTCAAAACCGGCGGATCTCGGGTAGGGGGTCCCGAACTGTGCGTCTAAGGCGGATGGTAACAGGAGGCAGGGGACACGATGTTTTACCCAGGTTCGGGCCCTCTTGATGGAGGTAAAACCCTACGTCCTGCTTGATTAATATTGATGATATGGGTAGTACAAGAGTAGATCTACCATGAGATCGGAGAGGCTAAACCCTAGAAGCTAGCCTATGGTATGATTGTATGTTGTAGTTGTTGTTCTACGGACTAAAACCCTCCGGTTTATATAGACACCGGAGAGGGTTAGGGTTACACAAGGTCGGTTACAAAGGAGGAGATATCCATATCCGCATTGCCTAGCTTGCCTTCCACGCCAAGTAGAGTCCCATCCGGACACGAGACGAAGTCTTCAATCTTGTATCTTCATAGTCCAACAGTCCGGCCAAAGGATATAATCCGGCTGTCCGGAGACCCCCTAATTCAGGACTCCCTCAGTAGCCCCTGAACCAGGCTTCAATGACGATGAGTCCGGCGCGCAGTATTGTCTTCGGCATTGCAAGGCGGGTTCCTCCTCCGGATATATCACAGAAGAATTTGAATACAAGGATAGTGTCCGACCCTGCAAAATAAGTTCCACATACCACCATAGAGAGAATAATATTTTCACCAAATCTAATTTCCTGACTTGTTTTGGCAACACGACATTATGCCATGGCCCGGTGATTATTCGAACCATTTCCTTTAACTAGCCCCGCACATAACGCGAGACAGTTTTTTGTCACGTCTTGTCAAAGCAGAGATCGTGTCCCCCTATCATGGGATCAATACGGGTGTGGGTAACCAAACCACGCCATCGATTATGGCGCTTGGGGGATAAGCGAGTTTTACCATGCTAGTGGGGACGCTTAGTTTCGTCCGCCCATATAAACGGATAAGGATTCACCTTTCCATCCACGCCTTCTTCCTCCTTTGCTCATCCGTTTTCGCACACTCGAGCTCTAGCGCCCAAGTCCGCACTTCCCACCTCAACCTCAACCATGTCCGGAGCGGGAGGCAGGTGGATGGTCTCCTCCGCCACGGAGGGAGACATCAAGAAGCTGAGGAGAGTCGGATACCTGTCCGACGACATCGCGCACCGGCTCCCAGATGAGGGGCAGCTCATCCCCACCCCCAGGCCCCATGAGAAGGTAGTGTTCCTCACCCATTTCCTCCGCGGATTGGGATTCCCTCTCCACCCATTCGCCCGGGGGCTCATATTCTACTACGGCCTGGATTTCCACGATCTGGCCCCGAACTTCATCCTCAACATCTCGGCGTTTATCGTCGTGTGCGAGGCCTTCCTCCGCATCAAGCCCCACTTCGGCTTATGGCTGAAGACCTTCAATGTCAAGTCGAAGGTTGTGGGCGGCCGCCAGGCGGTGTGCGGAGGCGCCATGGTGGGCAAAATGCCCAACGTTACATGGCTCGAGGGCTCCTTTGTGGAAACCATAAAGGGGTGGCAATCGGGGTGGTTCTACATCACCGAGCCGCGTGACCCTGCATGGGCAGCGGCCCCCGAGTTCCAATCTGGCATCCCCACGCGGCTCACCTCCTAGAAAGAGAAGGGCCTGTCCTGGGGTAGTTCGGGAGAGCTGATCGGACTCCAAACATGTATTCAAAACATGGTGAAAAAGAAGCTCAAACTCGTGAACGTAGTCCAGGTCATGCTCCACCACCGGATCCTCCCGTGCCAACAACGGGACTTCAACTTGTGGGAGTTTGACCTGGCGCAGCACCGAACTCTGAACAGGCTCTTCGACACAACTCACGAAGATGCCTGGAGGGTGCTGTTCAAAAGCGCCGAGGTCCCCCCTCCCATTACTGAGGATCGCAGATTCAGCGCGAAGCGCCAAGCCAGTGAGGTAAGCTGCTTTACCTTTCACATGATACTTATTTTTTATAGATTGACTCCATGCGGGATCTAAACTCCCGTACCTTTGATAGGACTGGCAGGAGATGGCCGGACATATCGATTGTCCGGATCCTTTACCCGAAGGCCCAGCAGACGCTCTTCTAGCGAAGATGCTGACTCCGGCTCCTTATACGGTGCCGGAGAAGACCAGGAAGGCCAAGGGAACCTGAAAGAGTTCCCGACGCCAGGCGTCGTCGGACTCACCGTCCGATGACTCTGTGGCACACTCCTCCCCCGAAGACGAGGAAGAAGAAGAAGATGCTCCCCCTCCAGTTGGGGGAGATAAGAAAAGGAAGGCCGCCCCAACTGGGGGGGCCGAGGGGTCCAAGAAGGGGAGAACTCTCCTTCTGGACTACTCTATCACCGCTGTCGACGGTGAAGACGAGTGGCTGCCCAGGGCCAAGCCCTTGGGGAAGTCGTAAGTATTCAGATACCAGAGTAACTCGTAGCATTCCTTTGGCGCACTACTTTCCCTAACGCTGAACATGATTATGCAGGCCACCACGAGCCAGTATCGATGTATCATCGGACGGCTCCCTGGGCTCGTCGGACATGGATAGCGATCCAGTCCCAACTGCCACCTCCCCTCATCCTGTGGACGACGCCGAGGTGCTGTCTCACAAGGCACCGGGTCGAGGGGAGACAGTCCCGGAGGCGCCTCAAGGCGGCCTCCTGGACTCCGGGAGCCGAGGGGACAAAGCCCCTGAGAGCTCTGAGTTCGGACCTCAGCCGAACACCGGCCCGGAACCTCGAGTGGTTCCGGGCTCGGGCAGGCGGCCTCCTTCTAAGAGGGGCAAGACGCCTATGCCGGTGACCTCTGTCCATCCAGAGGCACCGGACAATCTACTGGAAGCGCTTCGCGGCGCTTCCATCGACGAGGAGCACCGTGCTATTATGAGTGCGGTGGTCCAGAAGGTTCAGTCCGCCAAGAGCGGATTGACTGAAGTCTGTGCCAGCCTTCTAACAGGCTTTGACATAAGTGTTTTAAAATATAGGAAAAATATTACCGCATAGACAGTAGCCCCTGATGCTTTGTTCGGTGTTCACAAAGAAAAGCCGAACATAGGATCAAATAATATCGCAGGAGTCTAATATAAGTATGTCAATATGCGTATGCAGGCCTCGCTCCTAGCGTCCGCCGCACTGACTGCGGAGGTTGCCGTACTGAAGCAGGACCTCGAAGGGTCCAAGAAAGAGCTCGGCCTTGCCAAGAGGCAGCTCGAGGAGAACAAGGGTAAGTAATACCCTGTCTATAGATATGTATATATAAAAAAAGACGCGATTGCAAAATGACAGGATCATTGTATATCTGCCAGGGGCCACGACCGAGGTGGCGACCCTGAAGCAAGCGCTAACCAAGGCCGAAGATAAAGCAACCAAGGAGCGCACCGAGCGAGAAAAGCAAGAGGCTCGGGTGGGCGAGGTGCAGCAAGAGCTCCAGGCTCTCGTGACGAAGCACGAGGCATTGGAGGTTGACTCGAAGACGCGAGAGTCTGAGCTTGCCGCGGCCCTCGAGAGCACGAAAAGTGCCAAGGCCGAAGCCCAAAAGGCCCTCTAGGAGATCGACGCGATGAAGAAGATAGCGGTGGGTAAGGCATTCTATATGTAGAGCAAGCATGTAAAAGTAAATTACCGATTACTTACCCGAATTCGGAGCTCTCCAGGAGCATTCGCAGATTTTCCCCGCAGCGTGTCGGATGTCGCACAGTTTTACCAGGCCGAGGAGGGAAGCTCAATGGAGAAGCTGTTCTGGTCTCAGTATACTGGGACCGAACACCCGATGCCTCTGAGCGACCAGCTAAAGCACCTGGTCGAGCTGCACAAGGCGGCCGAACAGGCCATGAAGGGCCTTATAGTCCGGCTGTGGCCTGGCGATGCCCTTTCGAACAGCTACTTCGGCCTGGTGAGGCGGTGTGGATGCCTGCCCACGGCTGGAGGTCGTCAAGCGGTCCGTCTGCATCGAAGGTGCACGTCGGGCTTTCGCCCATGTGAAGGTGCAGTGGGCCAAGCTAGACGCCGTGAAGCTGATCAAGGAAGGGCTGCCGCAGGGCAAAGAGCATCGCACCCCCGAAATTTATTATGAGGGTGTCCTGAAGGGTGCCCGTCTTGTAGCGGACGAATGTTCCAAGGATGTAATATTTGAGTAAACTTGCTCGTGTGATCCTGTATGATGAAAACTTGTTTCATATGCACTATGCAACGCTTGTGTGAATTTAAAATATTACCTTCTGTTTGGCCGTTTATCCAATCTGAGAGATGGCTAGTCCTCGGCTTCTGCCCCATGCCACGAGTGCTGGGGTGTTCGGGATAAACCTGAGCACTCTTGTTCCCATATTTGGGTCCTGCGAGGGTGGTGCTCAGCACAATGAACAAGGCAACCGGACTATTAATGCTTTATCACTCTCACTTAGCCATAGAATTCTATAATTTTAAATTTCGGTGAAGCCCCTGGTATTCGGAAGGCCGAATTCGGGGCGCGATACGCCTTTAAGCCGGACAGGGCGACCCCTCGCCCTAAGCGGCATAAGTCTTTAGGGACTCGAAAACCTCGCCGAACAGCGACCAGTCTCTCGCCTCATCATGTCAGTCAGTTTTAGCTTTCTCTACTGAGGTGCTAAGCCCGGCAGAACCGGGGCACAATCGCAGTAGTTCTCCTAGCGCTACCTTAGCCGATAGAGCGGAACGTAAGGTACCAAAACATAGGAGCCGGGCAAACCCAACATTTGACCAAAGACATGATTCGGAGCTGATGCATATAATGTTATAAGTTCGGGGTGCCGCACTTGTGAAAGTGTTCGGACTTTTCACACCATATTGTGGGGTATGTAACCTGGTGTATTGGTCATACCAAAGTGTACGGTTGCAAGGCGTCGTTAATGAACACATATATGTATAACAAGAATGCAATAATAGTCGTAATGTTATGCATTGTTTATTAAAAAGGTGCATTAAAGCAAAATGATACAGATGGTGCGATTAACAAAGATTAGGACTATGTCCCTTCCAAGGGCAAGCTGAGGAATAGTATTAAATCAAATATTTTGCTCGTTATTGTAATCCACCTGGGAATTCCATGGTGTGACGTAGCTTTCTGCCTCCTTGGTTGCTGCATCATGTGTTCGGCAATAGTGCTGCCGAACAGGGTTTCCAGAGATTAAGGTCCTGAAAAAGAGAAAAATAACCAAACGGGAAGCCCCTAGTGCGGTTTAAGCCGCGTCTTGGGGCGTGCCACAGTGTGCCCCCTCCCCACCTGTGCCCATGGTATTTTTAATGTGTAATTATGTACGTGTGGCACGAGTTTCGCCGTTTGGTTGAGACTGGGGTGGGGGACGCGTTGCTACGCGAGCTCAGATCGCGCCAGGCGGTCGAGTTGCCGATTGCTCTAAGCGCGCTTGAAGGTGTTCGGGTCTTGGAATGCCGAACTGGTGGATTGCCTTGAGAGGCTGTTTTGCACTTCTGCTGCGAGGGTCGCAGTGTGCTCCTTTGTTCAGAGAGAGCGTTCTGTGTTTCCATTGATTGTAATAACCCCGCGAGGTCCTGGCATCTTGAGCTTGAGGTATGCATAATGCGGTACCGCATTGATTCTCGCAAATGCGGTTCGCCCGAGCAGTGCATGATAACCACTGCGGAACGGGACTATATCGAAGATTAACTCTTCACTTCGGAAGTTATCCGGGGATCCGAAGACCACTTCCAGTGTAATTGAGCATGTGCAATGGGCCTCTATGCCTGGAATGACGCCTTTGAAGGTCGTTTTTGTGGGTTTGATCCTTGAGGGGTCTATACCCATTTTGCGCATTGTGTCCTAATAAAGTAGGTTCAGACTGCTGCCACCATCCATAAGGACTCGAGTGAGGTGAAATCCGTCAATGATTGGGTCCAGAACTAGTGCGGCGAATCCGCCATGACGGATACTAGTGGGATGGTCCCTGCGATCGAAAGTGATCAGATAGGAGGACCATGGGTTGAACTTTGGGGCGACTGGCTCCAACGCATATACGTCCCTGAGTGCACGGTTCCGCTCCCTCTTGGGGATGTGGGTTGCGTATATCATGTTCACCGTCCGCACTTGTGGGGGAAACCTCTTCTGTCCTCCGGTTCGTGGCTGCCGGGGCTCCTCCTCGTCATCGCTATGTGGCCCCTTGTCCTTGTTTTCGGCAATTAACTTGCCGGCCTGTTTGAACACCCAACAATCCCTGTTGGTGTGATTGGCTGGCTTTTCTGGGGTGTCGTGTATTTGACATGAGCGATCGAGTATACGGTCCAAGCTGGACGGACCCGGCGTACTTTGTTTGAATGTCCTTTTCCACTGACCGGGTTTAGAGCTTTTGAATCCGGCATTGACTGCCATATCCTCGGTATTATTGCTGTTAATGCGGCGCTTATGTTTGTTGCGACGTGACCTGCTATTGCCGTCCTTGGTATCCGAAGTACCATGGTTCTTTGATATGTTATTACTGCGAGCCAGCCAACTGTCTTCTCCCGCACAAAAGTGGGTCATGAGTGTCGTGAGGGCTGCCATAGATTTCGGCTTTTCCTGACCAAGGTGTTGGGCTAGCCATTCGTCGCGGATGTTGTGTTTGAAAGCCGCTAGGGCCTCTACATCCGGACAGTCGACAATTTGATTTTTCTTTGTTAGGAACCGAGTCCAGAATTGCCTGGCCGATTCTTCTGGCTGCTGAATTATGTGGCTCAAGTCATCGGCATCCGGTGGCCGCACATAAGTGCCCTGAAAGTTGTCGAGGAATGCGGCTTCCAGATCTTTCCAACAGCTGATGGACTCGGCTGGCAAGCTGTTAAGCCAATGCCACACTGGTCCCTTGAGCTTTAGTGGGAGGTATTTGATGGCGTGTAAGTCATCACCGCGGGCCATGTGGATGTGGAGGAGGAAATCCTCGATCCATACTACGGGATCTGTTGTGCCGTCGCATGATTCAATATTTACTGGTTTGAAACCTTCTGGGATTTGATGATCCATTACTTCGTCTGTGAAGCATAAGGGGTGTGCGGCGCCTCTGTATTGGGCTATATCGCGACGCAACTCGAATGGGTCTTGTCCGCTGTGTTCGGCCCGGCCGGATTTGCTTTTACTGTATCTGGCGTGACGTTTATCGTCTCGCAGAGTGGTGCGCCCTCGTGATCCGTAGATCGATCTTGCATGCTTTGCTTTGTCCTCCAATATGTCTCGCAGGTCTGGCGTATCTCCCCATGCCTTTTTATTTGAATGGCGTCGGGGTGGAGGCTGAGTTTTTGGCTGGAATGCCTCTCTATCGCGGCCACGCGATGGCCGATCAGCCGTATCATACGCTTCTTCCTCTAGTCGGGGTAGCAACCTGCACTTTGGGTAACTCTTGGAGGGGTGCTCGAGTTTATATTCCTCGGCCGTGAGGACTTCAGCCCATCTGTCAGCTAGTTGATCCTGATCAGCTTGAAGTTGTTGCTGCTTTTTATTAAGGCTATTTGCTGTGGCTATAAGCCGACGTTTGAAGCGCTCTTGTTCGACGGGATCCTCTGGCATAGTGAATTCATCGTCGCCGAGGCTTGCCTCGTCTTTGGAGGGGGGGCATGTAATTATCATCCTCCTCTTCTCCATCTGCCGCTCTCTCAGGAGGGCTGGCTCCTCCATCCTCCTGCTATAAATCTTGCCGGAGGGGATTGTTGTTATCTTCGGCACTATCCGGAGTATTATTATCTCTTGTGCCGGTATCACCACTTTTGCTTTGGCGGGACTTAGAGCGGCGCCGCTGTCGTCGGCGCTTGGGTTGCTTCTTGGAGGGGTCATCCTCCGCTATCTCGTCGCCATTGCCTTCTTTGGGTGTATCCACCATGTATATATCGTATGATGAGGTGGCTGTCCAGTGCCTTGTGGGCAGTGGTTCCTCTTCGCCTCCCGCATCGTCGTCCATACCGTCGATGTCTTCGGAGTCAAAGTCGAGCATGTCGGTTAAGTCATCGACAGTGGCTACTAAGTGGGTGGTGGGTGGGCCTCGAATTTCTTCGTCGTCCGCATCCCAGTCCTGCCAGACATAGTTTGGCCAGGATCCTCCTGACAAGGAGAGAGACCTTAATGAGTTCACTATGTCGCCAAAGGGCGAGTGCTGAAAAATATCTGCGGAGGTAAACTCCATGATCGGCGCCCAATCGGATTCGACAGGAACGGGCGCAGGCGGTTCGGAGTCCGTGGCCGGGGAAGGATCTGGCAATTTAACAGCACGGCCTCGTGCAAGGTAAGGTCAATGTTTGGCTCGATCGCCGCTGAGGGTAAGGCCTCCATGGCGGGGTCTATCCACCCGTCCATGGATGGCGCAACTGGCTCCGAATTGAGGGTCGGAGCAGCTGCCTGTGCGATTTCCTGAACACTGTCTGATGGTAGAGCTAAATCATACTCATCACGACCGCGTGACGCACAAGGCAGAGGCTCGAATCCATCGAAGATCAAGTCTCCGCGGACATCGGCCGTGTAGTTTAAGCTTCCAAATCTGACCTGGTGGCCAGGGGCGTAGCTTTCAATCTGCTCCAGATGGCCAAGCGAATTGACCCGCAGTGCAAAGCCGCCGAACACAAAGCTCTGTCCGGGGAGGAAAGTCTCACCCTGGACTGCATCGCTATCGATGATAGTAGGAGCCATCAAGCCTAACGGCGACGACACAGAGGAACTCTCAATGAAAGCACCAATGTCGGTGTCAAAACCAGCGGATCTCGGGTAGGGGGTCCCGAACTGTGCGTCTAAGGCGGATGGTAACAGGAGGCAGGGGACACGATGTTTTACCCAGGTTCGGGCCCTCTTGATGGAGGTAAAACCCTATGTCCTGCTTGATTAATATTGGTTATATGGGTAGTACAAGAGTAGATCTACCACGAGATCGGAGAGGCTAAACCCTAGAAGCTAGCCTATGGTATGATTTTATGTTGTAGTTGTTGTTCTACGGACTAAAACCCTCCGGTTTATATAGACACCGGAGAGTGTTAGGGTTACACAAGGTCGGTTACAAAGGAGGAGATATCCATATCCGTATTGCCTAGCTTGCCTTCCACGCCAAGTAGAGTCCCATCCGGACACGAGACGAAGTCTTCAATCTTGTATCTTCATAGTCCAACAGTCCGGCCAAAGGATATAATCCGGTTGTCCGGAGACCCCCTAATCCAGGACTCCCTCAGTATACTCGAAGGTAGGACAGAATAGAGGTTGGATAGGTATATTGATCTGCAGAAGACAAGTACTCCAATTTGTTCGAGAAAAGGAATCAAGGAATATCAATATGGCCGAAACCATAGTTGCAAGGGATCCAATTCAAAGACACCGGAGGAATTATCCAACTAATTAAAAGTTTTTCAAGAAGCTTCCATGATAAGTTCCACATCGGGTCCATGGGCATGAACACAAAGTTCAAGGTCGAATCCCACTTCTCCAATGCATAACCTTTCAGTCACTTCTCATTTTCGAAGAAGTTGTAATGTTGAAATTTTATTTAGCAAAATACCAGAAGAGTATGACTCCTGAAAACTTTCGAGTTCACACATATTAAGGAAGGCATAGGTGGTCAGGGTATCATGGAAACATATACCACTAGCTTCAATAGTAAATACCACCAGCTCGAAAACAGAGCATGGTTGAGAAAACAGAGGATACAACTTACCAAAGGCTTTATGTATAAGGGAAGGAATTTCTCGAGGTTTTCGTAAACGAAGGACACTGTCGGATGATAAATTCAGCAAAGGATCTGACGGTCCATAACTGTCGGTTCATCGAAGGAGCAACATTCTTGAAGTCCCGGTGACTCTGATTTTAAGGGTGGTAGTGCACCAGACTCTTGAAGGATCAATGGATATTCAAGTAGACCCCGACCCTGACCTTTTCTTTCTAGCCTCTTCGAATCTCGAGGACGAGATTCATTTTAAGGGTGGTAGATTTGTAACATCCCAAAATTTTAAATTTTGGAATGTAAATTATTTAAATAGAATTAATTTGAAACTTGCTTGCGTTGCTTGTTGTTAGTAAATTTTGACTAGGATTTGAAACTTTTGGAGTTTTATTGAATATTCAAACAAGAGGGAATAAAATGGCTTTCCCGAATATTCTTTTCGATCTTATTTTGAACCTTGAGAATATTCAAAAGTGTTTCAACTTGGACATGAGAGAGGATGACATGACTTCCTCAAAAAAATTAATTAATAGAACAACTGAATATTCGTTCATTTGGATTTCAATATTTGAAAAATGCCAATCTTTACCTAATATTAAAGGACGGAGGCTTTCATAGTTCTCTATAGGTCATCCTTTTATATCCATTAATTTTATGTTAACCATTAAGATTGACGGCTGAGATTTAAAGGCTGTTCTACACAAAAACGAAAAAAATTGGACGCACAAAAGAAAAGAAAACCTTCACGCACTCGCTCTCATAACCGACTTGCTTGGTGCATCGTCCCAGCCCCACAAACCAAATTACCCAACACAAGTTTCTTGCTAATGTTAAGACATTATTTTATTTGACTGTTCTTATTGTCCACCCTCACGTCCAGGAATTATGTGTCATTCCCACCTCGCCCTGTTAAATCGATTCTCATCAGTTTATATACGTTTTGAAATTCGTTGTAACATCAACCAGCCGCCTCATGACACAAACAATGAGCTGAGAAAGAGAAAGGAAGCACAGGAAAATGAGAGAAAGGAAGCATGGTCGGTTCTGCATGCAGGCTCCTTGACACATGATGAAGACGCGACACAGTGGGTCTGGGCTCCTCGGACACAGCAGCGAGGACATGGTGACACGGCAAGGAGGAGACTCCGGGTTGCTCGGACAGATAGTGAGGCAAACACGCGACACGACAAGGATGAGACGTCAGGCTGCTTGGACACAGCGGCGATGACATGTTGATGCAGTCCTACACGCCAGAGTTGTAAGACAAGGACGAGACGCCGGGCTGCTCGGACACAGCGGCGAAGACAAGTTGATGCAGTCCTGCATGCCGGAGTGGTAGGCGGACACGACGACGACGAAGACATGTTGATGCAGTCCTGCACACCGGCCAGAGTTGTAAGCGGACTCAAACGAAACGAGAGGCTGCTCAGGTACAACGGCGAAGAGAAATTTGATGCTGCATGGTACAGTTGTAGGTGGACTCGGCAAGGACGAGACGTTGGGCTTGCTCGGACATGACGGTGAAGATACAGTACTGCGTGTCGGAGTCGTAGTCTGCTGTACAAATATTTGGTTGGCTGCCTAAACACGTTCAATCATTCTGCTACTCCAATTAATTTTCTCATCCATGCAAAGTGTCCCTTTACTTATTTTGCCTAAAAGTTCTTAATTAGAAAATAGTACATCAGGCGCTCAGGCTCACTTAGTTCATTAAAAATAGACAATTAGCTGCCTAGAATCATCTTATGTGCATAGATCGGTTGTGCCATCATAAGCATTTCTTTATCCAAAAATCCGACAGTATGAATGTGCATTCTCTGTGAAGAATTTTTACTTCGCTATTTTATGTGTGTATAGGCTTAAAAGAAAGAAAGCGGCGATTCGGTGCCCGAGCACAGATGCTCTTGAAATCTCGATCGCTCGCCCGTGACTTGGGATCCGGAATAATAGCTCTGACAGGGCATTAGAAAAAGGGCGATCCGCAATATACGGTAGGAAAGAGTGGCGGATTTGTGGGACCGTGGCGTAGGCCTGCGACGAAGTTCGGGCGTGGCCGTCCTGATCCGTCGACAGGACGTTGGCGAATTAACCGATCCTAGGATCAGATCGTTAGCGAAAAAGCTGAGCCGCTTTTCTTGGACGGGCGACCCTACCCACACCCCATTCTCTCTCCCGACGAACAAGGCGGCAGCGGCGGCGGCTCCTTCTCGCCCACAAGGAGAAAAAAGGATGCTGGGATGGAGTTCCTTCTCGACGCCGTCGACAGGAGAGTACACGCAGATCTACAATAAACCCCTGCCTGAAAAAAGAGGCTAACAAACGGCCATGCACGTCAGCCATTGCCGCCCCTTTTTAGGTTACCACTGATGGAGGAGTTCGTGGACAGCGTTGAGCAGCCATATCCGGTTCCTCTGGTGTTGATGCGGCCAAGCGAGGGCGCCTGCGGCGGGACTGTGAACTCAAAGGATGCTTCTGGATGCGGCCAGCAGGTCGTCGGTGACGAGCTAATCGGGAGGCATGGTGGAGACTGGAGCTCGCCGTCGTGCGGACGCATCTCCAACTAGGTCGGCGCAAACCACTGACAGAGTGGAACCGGAAGCGCCCTGATGGACAAAAAGGTCTGAATCCAACCCGTCCCTGCTTGAAAATTGTACTAGATAGACTAGGAAGATCAATCGGCGCATCTCTCCAGTTCAAAACTCGAAGGGCGCGGCGGAGGGCGCGGCGACGACGAGGCTACCAGAGGGCACCGCGGAGGGCGCGGCGGAGGGCGCGGCGACGACGGGGCTACCAGAGGCGGCCGGATCGCCGCCGTTGCTTCTTCACCCTTCCTCTGATGGATGCGTTCCGGCGCCTGCGATCCAACCAGCCTCTCCTAGTATCTTGGCGGCGGCGCCGTCGGGAGGAACGGAGGAGAAGGGAGGGTCGAGTGGCGCTCGCGGCGATCTGCAGCCGGGTGGGATCGGACGAGAAGAGAGGAGTTTGATTCAATGGCGGACGAATTTTTCTGAAGGGATCAACTCCGCCGTCTGGATCGAAGGGCGACTTCGTTTCTCCACGTTCGAGATGGATGGTTCTCCTAGATTTGGACAATGACGTCCTCGCTGGCGACTATCTTCCCGATGGCGACAAGATTGAGGTTGGTTCTAGATTCATTCTTGATTTATATGATGTAGTTGTTTGTGAGTATATGCAGGTGGATGTTCAACTGAGATCACCGGAGGTGATCGATCTTTCGGAGCCTCTGGTTCATGCGAGACCGGGAGGGAGGTTTTGGGCGCTTATGGACAGTGACGACGAGGACCAGGTCGAGGGCGAAACACCTACGAAGGTAGCTGCCGGGGTGACCTTCGCCTCGCCGAGGGCTCGGTCTTCACCGGAGTCTGATATCAAGACCAATCGGCGCATCTCTCCAGTTCAAAACTCGAAGCCGGGCATGAAGCCGTGGAGCGGTCCGATTCCAAAAATTCTGAGAAAAACGGTAACGTTGTCTGATTTCTTGCCGGATAACTGGACTCTTGTGACTCGGAAGAAGAAGAAGGGTCGGCGGCCGCCGGCGGCACTGAGGCCGGAGCCGGCGAGCGATCGTTCGTCCGTGATTAGGGCGGATCGGATCAGGCGTTTGAATTCTTTGTTGGGTACTGACGGGCTCGGAGTGGGCCACGGCACGGGCCTTTCTTCAACCGGAATGCCTGGTGCGATTGATTTGGCTAAGTGTGGGCCGGGATTAGCGGGGCTGGAGGCCCAGGCAAAACCGGTTTCTGGCGAGGGGACTGTCGATGCCTACGTGCATGAGATTGTGTCGGATCGTGAGCCATCACATGCACGATCGTCTCCCTGTCGAGGCGTTCTTCTCGCTAGGGTTCGCCGCCGTGGTCGGGTGGGATTTCCATCATCTGTTCGCGGTCGTGTCAGGCGAGACTCAGGGTCCTCTGATCTTGGGAAGTCGACTGCCGACGTCATGCCGCCCAAGGCCCCGCCGCCGGCCAAGGGACCGCCTCCGGCGAAGCCGCCTGCGAGGGCTGCGCCGGGGGGTCCGGCTGCGACTGTGCCTGCCTCGGCTGCGGCTTCGACACCGGCGCCGGCTGCGCCGGCTGTAGCCAGGGCTGCGGCGCCGCCACAGCATGGGGCCACACAGCCGCCGCCGCAACGACCTTGGCCTAGGCAAATGGCTGCCGGCCGGGGAGGTGCTGCCAATGGTGTAGCCGGCCGGGGAGGTGCTGCCAATGGTGTAGCCGGCCGTGGATCGGGTGTGTTCACGGGGGACAGCCACAATCCTCCCCGTGGTCAGTGGGGAGATGATGGATTCGACGCCTACGGTCAGGGTCTTCACCGAGGTTCGTCTTCCACCGGTGGTGGGCGAGGCTACGCTTGGACGGATCATGGTAATGCTGGCCGGGGCTTTCAAGGACCACCGGGGAACTTTGTTGAGGGTGCGGTTGGCCCGAGCCGCTTCCGTGGCCGCTTCCGTGGTGGGCGCGGTGGATATAGGCGCCCTCCACGTAACTTGCCCGGTGCCGCAGCCTCGGAAACTTCTGAGATGGCCACTGATGAGGCGGGTCTAACCCAGGCAGTGGTGGAGACGGTTAAGGCTCTCGCTGATGTGTCTGTACCGATGATAGCACAATCGGATGATGCGGAGTCTGATAAAGGTTCGGAGAAGGCCGGAGGTGACAAGTTGTCCAAGTGGGCGGCTAAGAAGAAAAAATTAGTCTGTTTCCGGTGCGGGGAGACGGGTCACTTCATGGTTGACTGCTCTGCTGAGTTATGTGATATTTGTCGGAAACCTAAGCATGTTGCGGCTGAGTGTCCGCTTCTTCTCGGACCCAAACCGACACTTAATATCTACGGGCTCTGTTGCTCTGAGTTGATGTTCTTTGAGTCACCAAGTGTGGCTTCGGTGGCTCCTGTCGTTGAAACCTCATTCCCTGGGGTGGTTAAGGTGGTCACCGGACCGCTCACTGAAGCCCAGATTATTCAGCAGTTGCGGGAATTGGCTCCGGGGAATTTCAAATGGTCCTTGTTGAAACTTTCTGATAAGTCTTACAAAGTGGATTTCCCTTCTAAAGAGGATCAGAAGAGGATTCTCAAGTTTGCATGAGTCGAGTTACTGGAACTAGCTTTGTGTTGCAGTTTGATGAGTGGAAAAAGAAGGAACCGCAGGGCACACCACTGACTCAGATCTGGGTTCGATTTTCGGGGGCACCTTCCGAGCCCTTGGATGATTTCTTTGTCACGTGGAGCTTGGGGTCCTTGCTCGGTAAGACGGAGCAGGTGGATATGCCTTTCACTCGTGCTCACGGTGTAGCTCGTTTGTTGATTAGCATGGCTAACATTCAGTTCTTGCCGGATGTGGTCAGATGGTGTTATGAGGGTATTGCCTACATGTTGAATGTAGAGTATGAGGACCCGGACTTGTTTCAGGATTTTGAGGAGCTGCTACCTATGGATACCTCTGAGGGGGGAGGTGCTTCTGGGAACCGTGGAGATGACGCACCCGGTGATGGTGACAGGGGTTCCAGGCCTGTGGATTCGTCTAAGCCAGCAGAGTCTGCTCAGGGGAAAACATCGGTTTCGGCACCATCCAACATGCTTCAGCTTGGCTCCGTAGGGGCTTTCTCTGCGCCCCTTCGTCTTTGGAATGATCGTGTGGAGTTGGATGATCCGTCTGAGCATGTGCCACCGGTGATTTCGGAGGTCTTGAGGGCTGAGGAAACAGACAGATTTTCTGCACAGGAGGTTGTTTCTCCTCCTTCATCGCCGATACCGCGGCTGGACATGATGACTCTTTTGGACGACTCGGCGGAGCTGGCCGGGAGTACGGTCAGGTCCTTCTCTGCTTTGCCGGTGATCGGTTCGTCGGGACTCAGGGCCAGCGCAGTAGTAACGACCACTCCGGAGGCTTGGCGGGCCTCGGATGGGTCTAGCGGGCAGGAGGCCCGCGCACTGCGCTCTCCTTCCTTGCCGGCATCAGAGGCGGCTACTGATCTTCTGGGAGGGTCGGCTGTTGGTCGCAGACCGGTGTCTTCACAGGCAAGTCTGGCCTCCCTGGCTAGGGAGGCGTCCTCACCTCATCACGCCGCCGTTTGTGCGCCAGGGCAGGGGGTAGTCGGCTCACCGGCCCCCACTGTGTTAGGTGGGCTGGGTGGAGCCACTGCAGCTACTGCCTCCTCCTCGGTGCGCGGCGTGTGGGCTGCCCCGGAGCCAGCTGCTGGTGGGTCTCCTGTTGACGGGCTGCAGGCGGCGCCGCCGACTTCTTCTCCTGCGCTGGTGACGGCGACCCGGGGCATCGCTGTGGGGGGAGGGGCAGGCGGTCTCTCCCCTTGCAGGGCTTCCTGCGAGGAGGTCATCGCCTTTGGTGGTATCCTGGACCCTGTCTCCCAGGGGAGGCGGATCAGCGGGAGGTTACAGGAGCAGCCGGACGTCGATGACATTCAACTGCGGTGTGCTTTGAGGGCTGCCAAGTTGCAGGACGTCGAGACCACCACTGGTATGTCTGTTATTAAGTCAAATTCCATTTTGCATTTCACTGATAATGAAATTATCCATAATGCAAATCAACTAGGAATTTCACTTGGTAATAATGATCTTCAAATTGCTAAATCAGTTAACGACATTCTTGATTTGGAAGCTGAGCGTGCGGTAGATATGATTCGTCACATAGCTGCAGTTAAACCAATGAATGATTCGGAGATTGATGCGCTTGGGGTTAGGGTTCTCGATGGTATGTGTGCCGATCTTGACCCTGCATGTCTTGAGGCAGAGGAAGACTCACAGCCTGAGACGTCTCTTCATGTAGATGAGCCTTTAGTGCTAGAAGTTGAGAATGAGGGCCATGTTCAGGTTGATGGTCAAGTGAAGCCTAAGCGGACATGGAAAAGAAAGGTTTATCCAGTTTCCGCAGTGCGTAGGAGTGCTAGGATCCGTACTGCCAAAAAATTTCATGATGACTTATGAGAGGCATTTTCTGGAATAGCAGAGGTCTTAGAGACTTGGCTAAAAGGAGGTTTCTAGCGGATGCTTCTCTTGAACATCATTTAGATTTTATTGCTTTGTCCGAGACTGGAAGAAGCAATTTCACTAATCAATTTCTTGCCACTTTGTCTGGGGGGGGTAGATTTTGATTGGCATTGCCTCCCACCTCGGGGAAGATCCGGCGGGGTTTTACTTGGGGTTAAGTGTGAAACGTTGGAGGTTCGGAGCGTAGTTATGGGCGAGTTCGCTGTCAAGTTTCGGGTTAGATCTAAGGAAGATGGGTTTGATTGGGCTTTGGTGGCAGTTTACGGAGCTGCACAACCAGAACTCAAACCAGATTTCTTGGCAGATTTGGTGCGCATCTGTGGTAATGAACAGTTACCTCTCTTAGTGGGAGGGGATTTCAACATTATCCGAAGAAAAGAGGACAAGAATAATTCCAATTTTGACGGTCGATGGCCCTTTATGTTCAACACTATCATTGAAAGTTTGGATCTCAGAGAGATCGAGCTCTCGGGTAGGAAATTCTCTTGGGCTAATTCGTTACCGGTCCCGACCTTTGAGAAACTTGACCGTGTGCTAGCTAGTGTCGAGTGGGAACAGAAGTTTCCCCTGGTAACGGTGCAGGCTTTGACTCGAGGTGTCTCGGATCATACACCGCTACTAGTCGACTCCGGAGTTCAAAATTTCGTGGGAAACAAGAACATTTTCTCGTTTGAACTTGCCTGGTTTGAAAGAGAAGGGTTCCTTGAGTTGCTAGCTAGAGAGTGGGCTATGGACTCGGGAGGTAGGATGCCTATCGACAGATGGCAATCCAAGATTCGTCATCTCCGTCGATTCCTTCGTGGCTGGGCTAAGCACACGCATGGGATTTATAAGGTGGAGAAGGACAGACTTCTTCTAATCATTCAAAACTTCGAAGCTAAAGCAGAAACCTCTATCTTGGATTCCAATGAGTTGGAAACAAAGATAGATGCAGAGATGCAGCTTAAAAAGCTTCTCCGTGAGGAGGAATTGAAGTGGGCATTGCGAGCCAAGGTTCGCAAAATCGTAGAAGGCGAGGATAACACTCAATTCTTTCACATGATTGCGAATGGGAAGCATCGTAAAAAAAGAATTTTCCAATTAGAACAAGATGAAGGGACGATAGTTGGTCAGGATAATCTCAAAGATTTATAAACAGTTGTTTGGTCCCCCGGTAGAGACTTTCGTGCCGTTGGATGAGTCCAGGGTTGAGGATGTGCCTCAACTTGAGACTGCCGAGAATGAGCTATTGACTGCTCCTTTCTCGGAGAAAGAGGTGTTTGAGGCTATTACTCAAATGGAGAACAACAAGGCTCCAGGGCCGGACGGGTTTCCGGCGGAGTTTTACAAGAAGTGTTGGCATTTTATCAAGGGAGACTTGATGCCCATGTTTCACGAGTTTTTTGAGGGGCAGCTTCAATTGTTCCAGCTAAATTTTGGGACGATAACTCTTCTGCCTAAGAAGACAGAGGCTGTTCGGATTGAGCAGTTTCGACCCATTTGTCTGCCAAATGTGAGTTTCAAAATCTTCACTAAGGTGGGGACAAACAGGCTTACACAAATAGCACACACAGTAGTTCAGCCGTCCCAGACAGCTTTCATGCCGGATAGAAACATCCTGGAAGGGGTTGTTGTCTTGCATGAAACGCTCCATGAAATCCACTCCAAAAAACTTGATGGCGTAGTTTTTAAAGTGGATTTTGAAAAAGCATATGATAAAGTCAAATGGCCTTTCCTTCAACAAGCTTTGCGTATGAAAGGTTTTGATCCGGCCTGGAGAAATCAAATTGACTCTTTAACGCAAAAAGGGAGTGTCGGGATTAAGGTGAATGATGACGTGGGTCATTATTTCCAAACACACAAGGGGCTACGGCAAGGAGACCCTATGTCACCGATCCTGTTTAACATAGTGGCTGATATGCTGACTATTTTAATAGGTCGGGCAAAGGATGCAGGACAGGTAGGTAGCCTGGTTCCACATCTAGTAGACGGCAGGATATCCATTCTTCAATATGCTGATGATACTATCATATTTATGGAGCATGATATGGCGAAAGCAAGGAACATGAAGCTGCTGCTTTGCTTATTTGAACAATTGTCTGGGCTTAAAATCAACTTCCACAAGAGCGAATTGTTTTGCTTTGGAAGAGCAAATGATGACCGGGACTCGTATCAACAATTGTTCGGATGTGAATTGGGTTCTTTACCATTTACGTATTTAGGTATACCGATTCATCATCGTAAGCTAACTAATATTGAGTGGAAATGTATTGAGGATCGTTTTGAAAAGAAACTGAGCTGTTGGAAAGGAAAGCTCATGTCATATGGAGGTCGATTAATTCTGATTAATTCGGTCCTTACTAGTATGCCTATGTTTCTGTTATCCTTTTTCTTGGTTCCGGTCGGAGTTAGGAAAAGGTTAGATTTCTATCGATCTCGATTCTTTTGGCAAATTGATGGGCTTAAACGGAAGTATAGACTTGCGAAGTGGGATATTATCTGCAGACCTAAGGACCAAGGTGGCCTAGGTATTGAAAATCTGGAAATCAAAAATATATGTCTCCTTAGCAAGTGGCTTTTTAAGTTGTCATCTGAGACGGAGGCCACTTGGGCACAGATTTTACGCAATAAGTATCTCTTTGCTAAAACCTTGGCTCAGGTGACTGTCAGACCTTCCGACTCGCCTTTTTGGAAGGGTTTGATGAGAGTTAAACAAATCTTTTTCAACAAGACTAAATTTATTGTTGGGAATGGTACCACGACAAGGTTTTGGGAGGATACGTGGCTTGGGGAGACCCCACTAGCACTTCAATATCCTTCTTTGTATAACATAGTCCAACATAGAGGTGCCTATGTTGCTACTGTTTTACAATCCGTTCCCCTCAATATCAACTTTAGGCGGACGCTTGTTGGAAATCGTTGGGAGGCCTGGCTCCATCTAGTTCGTCGTTTAATGGATGTCCGGTTGTCTTCTCACCCTGATCAGCTGCATTGGAAACTTACTAAGAACGGTGTGTTCTCGGTCAAATCAATATATCAGGATGTCATTAACTCTACGGTCATCCCTACCTCCTTACATGTTTGGCAAGTTAAGGTACCCTTACGTATTAAAGTGTTTATGTGGTTTGTGCATAAACAAGTCATTCTGACTAAGGACAACCTTGCAAAACGTAACTGGGTAGGTCCGTCTCGATGTAGCTTCTGTGATCATTCTGAAAACATCAAACACCTCTTTCTCGATTGCCCGTTGGCTAAGATTCTGTGGCGGTCGGTTCATATTGCTTTTAATATTAGTCAGCCCACATCTATTAGTATGTTATTTGGAACATGGCTAGATGGGGTGGATTCTGACATTGCAAGACACATTCGGGTTGGCGTTTGTGCACTTTTGTGGGCAATATGGAATTGCAGAAATGACTTAGTCTTTAACCGATCAACAAACATTCACTTTTTGCAGGTTATCTTCAGGGCCACGACGTTCATCCGTATGTGGTCGCTACTCACTCCGACGGAGGCCAGGGAGCGTTTGGTTACTGCGTCTACCCGATGGGAGATGGTAGCTCGGGATATTTTCAACCGGTTTGGATGGCGGTCATGTAATAGGATAGACATGTAGTGATCCTATTGTTTTTGCCAGCCGGTTGTGGCTTTGGGCTTTTCTTATTTACAGATTTTGTTATAGTTTGTACTATGACCTTTCGGTACTATGCTACTGTTTTATCCTTTTAATAATATGAGCCGTATGCATCTTTCTGATGCAGAGGCTGGGGCACGTCCCCTTTTCCAAAAAAAAAAGGTTCAGACAAAAAAGTGTTTTAGCTCTTTTCGTTGGTGATATCTTTCCTGGTAACTGGGTGCAAGCTGCTAAACTTGCAAGAATAAATTCACCGGCTTGTCCACATTCAGGAAGAAGAAATAGTGCTAACATTTTTTATTTCTATGGCATTTGGGACAGCGTACTGAATGTTTTACTTGTTCTGAAAATCTAACATTCAGAAAGAAGAAATAGTGCGAACATTTTTATTTCTATGGCATTTGGGACAGCGTACTGAATGTTTTACTTGTTCTGAAAATTCAGATTACGACTAGGGAGTGCACCATCAGACAGGACACCATGTGCGTCACGGATGAGCACACTTGAGAAGTCGATCCACAAGTATGCCGAGGAACCTACAAAAAGTGTTGTACTAACTAGAATGGTGAGCCTTTTAACTAGGCTTACCATCATCTCCTTTTGCGAACCTATTTATGCTTGAAAACAATGTTACAAAACTATTGTAGTATGAAAAAGTTTACTAAAATGTTGTATTCTGACTTGCTAATTGTTTCTTGTAATTTAGGCAACATGGAGCTTCCCAACCAAAGCAGTAGAGAAAAGCCAGGACCCAGGAGTGACCATTGCCTTTCATCTTGCGTCTTCAGAAGTGTCGCCACCCTGGACATGACCATTTTAGATTTTAGAATTTAGTCTTTTTTTAGATACATGTCTAGGACAACCCTGTAGTTCTTGCATTTCTGGTAGACAAAAATCGATTCGTTGCAATTTGTATTCACCTTGCAGTTCTAAAATTCAGAATTTCAGAATTTGTTGAGCAGTGATGCTCTTATTGTGGATGAAAATAGCTCCTCTCTTTTTTTTTTGCGGATGAAAATAGCTGCTCTTGTTCTGGCACATGAAAATGTCCCAGCTTGATGGGCTGTTGGCCATGGTGGTCATTGTGCATATGTCTTCTATAGCTGGATATGTGGATGGTCGCATGGCATTCTCAGATTTGGATGCCCTGCTATATGTGTAGCTCTAGCTGATTTAGCTCTAGCTGACGACGAAGCAGACATGGCGGCAGATCAAGGAAAAAAGAATAGATAAAGAAGGATTGGGTGGTTGGCAGTTAAGTCCACCATGCAAGAGACGGCTCAGGCTGGCTCGGGAAAATCGTTGGGCCGCTCGTCTACAACCTGTTCCGCATGCAGGCTAACGCCTCCCGTCGCAATAAATGTGTGCAGACCTGTTCATTCTTTAAAGCCAATACTGGTAAAATACGTCTGGGAATACACACAAAGGCACACATCCACATGCAAGCAGATGGCTACGATTTCAGGAGCAGCTGAGCCTGAGCTCAGAATCGAATATCCCTAAAAAAAACGGCTATTTTTTTGAGATTGCTTTACTGTGCAACAAGCTTGTGCTCTTATGCATAATTAGTTTTTCTAGAGAATGTGGTATTATGGAATGTGCTGCTTTTACTTAAATTTTGTAGTTAAAACAAGTACATGTCTAACTGTTTGCTCATAACATAGCAGACCTAGCGATGGAGTCAGACATCTGTGGTTGTGTGAGGATCAACGCCGGTGGACATGGAAGTTTCGTGTAGAAGATTTGGAGCACTAGCTAGCTAGACCATGTTCGACCTGGCCAATTTTGATTCATAAGAACCGGTGTTTTTTCTCGTTGCAACGCACGAGCATTTGTGCTAGTCTTAAATAAAATAATCATACGAGAGAAGGTAATATGACTCCTTCAATGTAAAAGAACTGGAAATTCTTCAAATGTTATTTGAATCTTCTTTGGAGTTGAAAAATATTTGATGGAACATAAGTGCCAAAATTAAAGTTTATGAAAATATTATATTTATATTATATAAGTGTTTTGGACTGGAAAAATGTTCACTATGTTGTATATAACTATATTTGTATTTGCGTTGTTCTGGTATTTTTTTAGAAAATGATTTGGATCATTTATATGGAGCCAAAGCCATTTCTGTAATTTCATAAATAATAAAACCTATCCCTAACCTATTCTAGCCCAATAGCCGACTGTTCCATTCCCTACCTATCGCCCACGCGCGAGGCAGCAACTGCTCAGGCCCAACCGCAGTGTAGCAGCTGCAGCGCTACCAGGCCGGCCCAACAGCCACTCGCGCATCAGCGCTGGCGTCACCCATCTGGCCCACTTGCCAGCCTCTCTTCCCTCCTCTGTTTGACCGACACCCCGACCCCACGTCCTTCTTCCCTGTCTCGCACGACAGAGCCCACCGCTGCCGAATCAGGCTCCTCGTGATCTGCGCGATCTGAACCCCTCTCTCCAATCCATGGACACCGAGAGATATCTCTCGCTCCCCTCGTGCGATTCCCGTGCAAATCCCTCGAGGTAGAACTCAATTACGAGCGAACGGAGCACCCCATCTTCGCTGCCCGAGCTCCCTTTTCTGGTCGATGTCGTCGTTAGTAAGCCGCCCCTTGCACCCTCTGTTCATCCTCACAATCTCCTGGATGTGCCGCTTCTCCATGACCATATTCCCCCCTTCGCAGATCCTCTGATGCGAGCCCCAGCCAAACTGATCTCGCCGGAGTTCCGCTCCTGAAGCTTCTGCTCGCCATGACCGCTTGAGGAAGTGCACGCCTCCACCGAGCACTCCACTGTCTCTGCCGCATCAAGCCTAACCTTCCGTCTTTGCCGCCCGGAGGAGCGCAGGAGAAGTCACCAGGATCGATCCCGAAGCCGCTGCCGTCTTCCTCTGTTTCTGGTGAGCGCGCGCGCACAGAGTCACTTCGGCCAATCACGTGATGACGTGTGGCATGCTACAGTAGACGCTACAGAAAACGCTACAGTAATTTCAGAACAGATGTTTAAGTAATTTTTTGTTTTTCCACATATTTTAGTCCAATTTTCATTTAGGCACAACTTTCAATCCATGTATCCAAATTGAGTGATTCTTTTATCCTACATGTTCATAATGACCTCTACTATCCTGTGGAATCAATATTTCCTTTGTTCAAACTTTTCAAAATTGACAAATTCAAATTCAAATTTGAATCTTCATTCGATCATATCCCTCAAACCGTATATCCTTCCCAATTGATTCTTTTTGTCTATGAACACTTATGTCATATTCTTTCTGTTCATATCAAGTACACTTCAAATTTCAAATACTTTTGACATGTTTGAATTTAAATTCAATTCAAACTTTATCTCACTATAATTTGAGTTGTGGTGCTCCTATTCATTTAATTCCTTTTGCAAATGAACGCCTCTGTCATATGCTTTGTGTTCAACAACATGCCTGTTGTTTTCCCATCACTTTGACACTGATTCGTATTATATCAAATATAAGCTTATAAAGCAATATTTCGTTGTTCATTAACTCTTTCGAGTTCATTCCTTCACCTTGTCACATTATAGCACCACCAAGACCCATATTATAACGACAAGCCTATATGTTATTCTTGTTCACCTTGCCATATTTGTTTTGTTGTTCTTTTGGTTCTTCTATACGGCATGGTTATTTATTTTTGTTCTTTCGTTGCGATAGATTGTTCGGAGCGTGACGAGTAGAATCATCAGGAATTGTGAGTGCGAAGAACTTCATCAAACGTACCAGGCAAGTTACACCTTGATCATCCTTCATCCTACTTTTTTCATGCATGTAGTTATATATCACAATCCCATATTATGCATGTGTAGGAAGATCATGGTAGTATGTTATTGCTACCGAGTTTCAGCTTAGTATGGCCTTATTTGTAGACAGTGGTAGTGTATTCTTGCTATGCTATGTAGACGGGGATTGGTTCATGTGTTCATTGAGCTTATGTGAGGATTATATATATATATATATATATATATATATATATATATATATATATATATATATATATATAACTAAATTGTGTAGTAATTAAGGACTTAATTCACCTCTGGGCGGAAGTGGTATTGCTTGGTGTTGAGGGAAGGCATCATGGGGTCTTGCACCTTTTCTAAGGCCATGCGCCCATAAGAGTGCACCCTAAGTGGAATGCCGCCCAGGTTCAAAAAGATTAGACAGACTTAGTGACTAGTAGCTTCCATGTGCAGCCACTGGCTATATGGGCTCTAGCTTAGTTGATTACTTGTTGGAACCCTTGCCCAGGCAGTGTCGACAGATGTAGCATATTTAGGTGGGATGTGGCCGTCAAGTGGTTAAGGGAACCTCTTCTGAAAGACTTCGTCCCAATCTTTAGATTGGGTCCAGTGGGTAAAGCGTACTGAACTCTGAAGAGTATTAAAACTAATCATGATTAGTCGTGCCCCCGGTTATGGGCAAATTTGAGCCACTATGCCATTACAGTTGTTGGATGATCTTGACAGATGATACCTTAATAAAATTTGTGTGGGAAATTTAATAATGGGAATAGGTTGGTATTGGATTGCCCAATTCAACCATATGTATTCAATTGTACCAAGACATAACTAAACTAGCTTTCTGCAAAACAACCACTACACAATCCTCTTGATATACCTTGCATATAGTTGTAGGTCTGTTATATCATTTCCTATGTGACTTGCCAATATTGACCCTTCGTGGCTGCAACATTTCATGTTGCAGATTTTATACGACGAGTGAGTGATACGATGTAGAGTTACGATGTCTATACTCGACATTTGCCTATGGTGTTGATGGTTTCCCTGAAGATTTTATTTGATTTTCCGCTGTATTTTTGTTATGAGCCAGCCTTGAGCTACGCAGGTATGTAATATATTAGTTCGGGATCTACGATGTAATATTATGACATGTGGTTTATTCTTGATATTACATCTTGTATCGTGTGTGCTAGCTATTGATCCAGGGACTAGCACAGTGAGCGCAGAGACATCGAATCTTATTAGGTTCGGGTCGTTAATTAAAAGTTGTAGAATATTGGCATGGAACAATCAAAAATTTTAGATACGACGGAGACGTATCAGTCACCGAGCTGAACGTGTGCAGAACGCAGAGGTGTAGTGCGTTCGTACTAGATCGGTTAGAGCACGAAGAAAGTTCGACTACATCAACCGTGTTGTGAAACGCTTCCTCTTACGGTCTATGAGGGTACATAGACATACTCTCCCCCTCTCTTTGCTATGCATCTCCATGGGTAGATCATTGCGTGTGCGTAGAATTTTTTTTGTTTTCCATGCAACGATTCTCAATAGACAGAACAATAGTTGTTCGATGTTATGAACAAAAGGGCATACTATTATTGTGAATAAGATGTATGTTATGAATATTGATAATAAAATTGAACATCCATAACACTCATGCTAAATGTCGTAAGACTAAAAGAATACCACATGTATGTGGCACTATATAGTCACATTGGAGAAACTAGCATGGTGAAATTTCATAGTAGGACGAGAGATGAGAATATATTTGTGGAATTATTTCATTAATTTCCGGAATAGTTTCGAGAGGTTCCAGAAGCGTTTCGGGGTCACCGGAAGGGTTTCGATGAGTATCAGGTAATACCGGGTATTACGGATTAATATATATATATATATGTGTATTATATATAATGGTATGAATTTTTTTAGAACACACACACACACACACACACACACACACACACACATATATATATATATATATATATATATATATATATATATATATATATATATATATATATATATATATATATATAATATCAATGGGACAAATAAGGCCAAGAGGTGGAAGGAAACTTCGGCCATGAAGGCCCAAGTGGAGGTGGCGCCCCCTTTCCTATTGAGGGGAGGGGGTGGGGCGAATCCTACTTGGGGTGGGAGTTGGACTCCCCCCATGGCTGGCGCACCAAGGGAGGCTTTCATCCCTTGGTGGCTGCCCTCTCGTCCCCTCATAACCTATATATACCAGAGGATTTATCCCTACTGATACACAATTTTTAGAGCCTCCTCTAGTTCATCTAGTGCTAGTTCTAGTTGGTCCTAGTTGACTAATTAAAGCTAGCCCTAGCCACCTCTAATCCTCATAATTAGAAGCCTAATGTGGTTCTAATCTCCTCCCTCTAATTCTCCGGCAACGATTAGCTCTAGACAACGAAGCGCTGCCGGATCATGAAGACCATACGCTTTCTACCAAGTAGGGAGGCAGTGCTTCGGTCTTACGTTTGAGGGATCATCCGAGAGCGGTTCGCGGGATCTTCATCAACGTTCGAGGGACTCCAAGTACGATCTACACTGACTTATCCACTTCCGTTGCACTCCGGAGTCGGTAACGATCGTTGATCCCAACTGTTATGCATCTTCATATTGTTCTTGGGTGATCGTATGTGCGATTTTTTGTTTTCTACTACGTTTCCCAAGACTCACAAATTAAGATATGCATATACTCATCGAAAGGATCATCCTTATTCTAGAGTAAAATGAAAGTTCGTCCTTATTGACAGTAAACCCTAATCTCGACTTACGAAAGGGAAATGCATAAAGGTAAAGATACAAAGTGCACGTGAATCTCCCCCAAGCTTAGAATCAAGCCCGGGAGATCCAGGCACTAAGCATTATATGCTCACTCCTGGAAACCTTGGAAGGTAGCACAGATGCTCTTGTATTTCTTTTTCATCCCCTCGATCATGACTTGCTGATCATCTACAACCTCAGTTAAAAACTCAAGTTGTGGAGTATTGTTGTTAAGAGCATCAATCATAAGGCCGACCTTATGGAGAAGTCCATCAGCCCTTGCCTCCAGGTCTTTACTCATCGACCAGTAAGAGTCAATCCCATCTTCGATCACATTAACGCAAGCCTTCAAAACCTGCTCCAATTCCCTGATCTTTTCCTTCATCTCCTCTGGGGTCAGCGGCTCCTTTCCCTACTCAGCTTGAGGAGGCCCGAGAGGAAATAACAGAATAGGTCTACGGATATTGAATTGATAAGGATTAGGAGGGTACTCATCTGGAGTGGTGTAATCATCTCCTTCTTTTGCTTTTTCTTCCTCCTTGATCTCCACCACCTCGACCTATTCCTCAAGGTCTTTATTCTCTGGACGTGGTTCCTCCTTGAGGCTTACCTTCCTCAAGTCTTCCCATTCATAAGACATGACATCATCCAAGTTGGGGAAGGTGATGATGCGAGCGCAGGTGGATGAGGTCTTGTTGCTCATGGCGGCGCACCGGGCTTGTGATCTATAACTAAAAGCTTTTTGGTGGAGATGGGAAGAAAAGGAGATGTGAGATTATATGATTTACGTATTAATGACATGCCCCTTCCTTTCTTATAAAGGCTAAGCTTACAGGTAACCACGAGATCAAAGATAAAAATTTAGAAAGAAATCAGAACAAAATCAGGAAAGAATCTCGAAGACAGACCAAAGGACGACCTTCCATATGGGCGCTTATGCTCGTATGACCAGTCGTTTGGTCGGCCGACGGGATCTCCCCCTTTTTTATTTTTTATTTTACCTGTTACGACCATAGATCCATACGATGGCTTAAACGGGCACTCACGGTCATTTAAAACACAGTCGTTTACTCTACTGTTATCCTAGTCCTCAAGGATCATCCAAACGACCGCTTAAATGGGCGCCTGTTTCCGTATGAAGCACCATCTTTTGCTCTGGAGACTTTGCCATTTACGTATGTCGTTCACACGAGGTGTGCGATCATTTGGAATGTCGTTTTTCTCCCTGTTGGTGGCGACGTCAATTTCTTCCTTATAATTTTTTCATGCCCTGCAAGGTTAGTGACAAAGTCCCCAACTATAGACAAAAACTCCAACAACCCAGAGTCAAGATTAACAGATTTATCAGAAACAAAACGTATAGCTCTACTCATATATTTACATCCACTTTACCGAAGTGTTGTTTCATACCTTTCGTTCCTTTCGGAGGGTTTCGGCCTGCTCGATTAAGAGAAAACTTACCTCTTGTACTTCCCGTTCTTCCTTTTGCTCATCTGTAAGGTATATCTTCAAGCATTGCCCGTTCACGATCCAGGGTCCATCTTTCCCTCCTTTTAACCGAATAGCTTAGGAGTTCTATCTCGTAAGGTCCTTCCTAGCGCGACCTAAGCTTCCCAGGAAACAACTTGATATGAGATTAAAAAAGATGACTTTGTCCCCAGTGGTGAAAGTTCATTGTAGTATCTTAAGATCATGCCACATCTTAAACTTCTCCTTGAATAACCTGACACTCTCGTAAGCAAGCTTAGGAATGATGGCCTGAGAAGCTCTAACCCTGAGATCATGCACAATCTTGTGTATACATAGGACACCATCAAGAATGTATCGTCCCTTAAAGGAAAAGGTCTAAGTAGGACAAAGGACACGGTGGGCAACTGGAGAAAGGCGTGATGCAAACCCTTTGGCCGGGAATTTGTAAAATTGTGGATAAGGGCAATTGTCCGAAACTTGGAGACATAATCAGCAACTTTGACTTTTGGGATGAGAGATAGAATAGCATAGTTAAGTCTGGAAATGTATACTATCCCCAAGTAGAAACCTTGGATAACGGAACAAACCAAATCCCGCAACGCCGGCCAGAATTTTCTGAAGAAAGGAATCAAAAACCCGTCCGAACCATATGCCGAGATCATATTAGCAGAATTAATAACCGCCTCGATCTCCTCACAAGGTAAAGGAAGCAAAAGCGCATGGTTTTCCTCCTCCAACACAGGACTACACTGTTCCCAGAGAGAGAGAGAGAGAGAGAGGGAAATAACAAAGGCAGAGGCCGGCCTGGCTGCCAAAAGGGAAGCAAAGAAATGATGAACGTGATCAAGAATGAGGCTCGAATCAGAAACACGAACACCGTCAATCAACAAACTATTAATCGACAACCATGAAGTTGTTGTTTTTTAGAGAGACAACGGGACTCTGCTATGTATTTTAACTGATTTTTGGAAACAATACAAAGTAGCAATTACGACTAAATAGATTAGAACAAGAAAAGAACAAACGCAAAAAACACAAAATAAAACTAAAAGAGAATATATTGTACATAAGTGTCACAACCCTAGCTTAGTCATTGCATAATCATCCATTGTAACATCCTAAAATTCTAAATTTTGGAATGTTATATTAAATAAATAGTTTTGATTGATTGTGTGAAATTGAGTGAATTTTGAAAATTTTGAAAGTTGAATGAGAGGGAATGAAATGACTTCCCCAAACTTTCACCCTTGCATTTATGATCTCGATGAATTCAAATTCATTTCATCACAAAACCCTAGAGTGTAGATAATATGACTTCTTTCATTTAAATAAATGAGAAGGGTTTTGAAAAGATTTGAATTCCATTTGGAAATATTTCAAATTCAGAAACTTTATGCAACTCAATGATTTTCATGGGAGAAGATAAAATGACTTCTTCAAATCATATGAAATATGAGTTGGAAGTTTAAAAGAATCAAATTGGAATCCCCTTTGAAGTTATTTTGAAACCCACTTTCAAGTTGGAGTTATTTGGCTTTTATTCAAATTATGTTCCTCCTAAAAATAAATAAATGGAAATAAGAGTAAAATGATTCCCTTAAATGGAAAATTAGGAGAAAATAAATTTGAAATCATTTTGGTATTAAAAAATGTTTTTATTGGGTTTTACTTAAAATATCTTTTCTATGAAAAAGATTAATTATGAGTGAGGGTAAAATGACTCCCTCCAAAGGAAAAATAGTGGGGGATTAGTTCTAAGTCATTTGGACATTTTAAAAAGTCTTTTTGAATTATTTTATTGCATTAGAATGTTTCTGCAATTTTTGTAATTGTATATGTATTTTATTTGGTCAAACAAAAATGTGTATAGGTACCTATATACTCCCTAGAATTTATGTGCAAATTTTCCAGTCATTTCAACTTAGTTAGATTTCTTTTGCAACCACTATGTGTCCTCTGTTTAAAAAAAAGAGGAACACAACCGGCCAGGCTCGCGCGAGCCGCAGCCCAGCCAGCGAAATCTGCCCACGGCCCACTCCTCGCGCGTGAAGCGCTTCGCTTCGGTCGCCCGACCCCTCCTCTCGTTCTCGCTCGCCTCTCCCTCTCACTGACAGTGGGGCCCGCGTCTTCTTGTCCCTCAAGCCAGGCCCGAATCCTACACACGCACGAGTTCATTCCTACAAATCAAAATCCTCACAAGATTCACTCGATTCGTTGCCCATCGCGCAAGCCTACCTCCCTATAAATATTCCTCACATCCCCATCATCCAATTTTTGCAAAAAACTCGATCTCCCGTGCCCTATAGCTCCATGCCGATCTCGCCGGAGTTCCTCCACACCACTGCAGCTCCGCCGCCTTGTCCCGCTCTCCACCGTCGCTCTCGACCTCCGCTGACTCCACCATCTGATCCGCCGCGGGGCACCGCATCTCCCCGTGGTTTTGCTCGACGTTAGCGACCACCGGAGCTCCGTCACCAACCTCACCTGACCTCGCCAGATTGCGAGCTCCACCGCAACGCCACTACTTGCCCCGCTCTCCACAGCCACCCTCGACCGCCACTGCCTCCACCATAGGATGCAGTGCACCGAGCCAGACCTCCTCGTGCTGCTGGACAAGTCGGAGCACTGCCGCGGCGCCCGCCCAACGACCGACCGACGCCACAACGCCCGTCTTCCCCGACCCCGACGGCGTTGACCACCCACTGTCAGCTGCCGCCACCTCATCCATTCGATCTGCCATGAACTACGTAGATTAGATCGGAAAAACGTTAGTTTTTTTATACTCCATCCGTTTCAAAATATAGCGCGTCCTCGGTTTCCGTGCTTCAACTTTGACCATTAATTTAATCAACAAGACCGACTGCGGCGGGCGAAAAAATTATACCAACGAATTCGTATTCAAAAAAGGTTTTTAATTATATAATTTTTGATCCCGCCGCAGTCGGTCTCGTGGGTTAAATTTATGGTCAAAGTTGAACCTCGAAAAGCGTGGGCGCGCTATATTTTGGAACGGAGGAAGTATATAGAAAGGTTTGGTTTATTTATTTTTAAAACTATGCGGTTTTATTTCGGTTTAGATCGGACTGGTGCGCTGGTTTTCTTTTATTAAATGCGCGTGCACGTTTCTGTTAAGTCTCGCCCGAGCGTAGTTTAGTTATAGATCGCCCACCTCGTAGCCCAATAGTAGTAGGCCACGTAGCTAGTTCCCGTTTTTTGTTATTTTTGTTCTGTTAAAAAAATAGAAAAAGTTTCAATCTTATATTTGCTTGTATCTTTTAGCCTACTTAATATTTTTGAGTAATTCCAATTGCACTGGGTCACAAATTTTATGAAGTTTCTGTTAGTGACTTCAAATTTTGAATTTGAGTAGTTTAAATTTGAATTATTTCAAATGTGCTTCAAACACTATTTTGGCTCTAGTTTGAGTTCTAGAATATATTTTTGATTGATTCTTTTTGCTCCTGGTCACTAGGACCATTGCCCTATCTAGTAGTGTTGACTATTTTATTTTTTAGTTTATTTTAAATTAGAGTTTTAGGCAAAACAATATTGTTTTAGTTCTAGTTTCATTTTAGTCTTTTCTTTATAGTTTAATTGTTTTTAAATTATTTATTTTTGTCATTTTTGACAAATTTAGTGTTGTTTCTGTTATTTAATAGTAGACAATTTTATTATTATTTTAAAAACTTAATTTCGTTAGTTTTGTATGAAAACTTGTATAGGACATAGTTAGAGTTTTATAAAATCTTTTTATTTGTTTCTTTTTGCTACTAAAAGTTTATGAAAAATACTTTTTGTTAAATTAGTTATTTTACATTTTATTTTCTGTTAATTTATTAGTTTAGTGTTTTAATTGTTGTTAAGTTTTTACTTAGGATAAAACTATTTTGTGTTATGTCTTAGAGTTTTCTTTAGTAGTTTTGTTGTGTAGTTTTTCTTTGTTTTTATTTGGTGTCCCTTGTTGATTTGCATTTTATTTGTTGATTTTATTATGAGTGTTTGAATTGCTTGCTAGTATGTTTGCTTATATGAATGCTATGTTTGCCTATATAGATTTTCTCAGAGTGACGAATAGTTTATCAAAGTTTCCGAGAGCGTTATTATCTTCATCAACTTACCACACAAGTTCACTCTGACCATGCTTTTTCATACCTATGTTTGCAACAATCCCTCTAGTAGTGATATTGAATCCTTGTAGTTGAGTAGTATGCATGAGGTAGGAACCCATCACCCTGTTACCAAGCCCGGGATGCTATTTATTTTAATGCTACGCTATAGTAGACGGGGTTGGTATGAGTGCTCAGGAGTGGTGTGAGAATGGAGGACTCTACGTCAATGACGACAACTTCATGATGGCATCAGCAAGGACTGCATCTCCATTACCTCAAGACTTGAGACAAGAATTCAATACACACTACTGGGTGAAGGACAGATTTGACGGGCACCCTGGAGCAACCAGTGGATGGCCGGGATGTATGGAGAAGCGCCATGACATCTTGCGGAAAGCTTCACCCGGACTCAAAGAGACGGAAGAATTCTTCATGCCTGGAAGCTTACTTTTGCAAGCGCAAGTCACTATGGGCTCTGACTTGGTTGACCCTAGTGGTGACTCTGGCTGTGACGGTGCTAGCAGATGTAGAACTACGGTAGGATTGGATGAGCACCGGACAGTGGTCAGAGGAACTCTTAGGAATACCATGTTTCGATCGTCCTGTTCTCAAACAATCTGAAGTGCGAGGACGAAAAGGGAGGGATCGAATCTTGCGGGTAAAGTGTACAAACCTCTACAGAGGGTTAAAACCTAATCGATCAGCAGTGTCCCCGGTTACGGACAACTTGAGCATCTGGACTTGGATCTATCTCAAAACTTTCAACACTATCTCATAAACTTAATTGTGGGCAACTTATGATGATATGGGCTATGAGACATCGGTTGGCGGAACCTTGTCAGGTATAGGTATCTGCTTTGTAGTAGAGATTTCCTCGATTATCCTTTGTTGTAGGGAAAATAAAACCAGCTTTTATGCAAAACAAAACTCAGACATAGAGCCACAAAGCCATATTGCATATAGTATAGCTTTATCATCTGCTTTCTTTTATTGTGATCTTGCCGGTACATTCAATGTACTGACCTACACGACTGCAGCGTATCATGTTGCAGATATTTCTTCCGATGAGTAAGAGTACGGTATAGGGTTATGGTCTACACTCAACTTGCCGATGGCGTTGATGGGACCCAATAGATGATGAAGGAAGACAAACTGCTATTCACTGGACCGATGACTCAGTTGAAGGCAAAGCTATGGATTCAAAACATGGAGGACCACTTCAGGAAAAGTTTGATTGCAAGGAAGTATGAGGTTCAATATGCTCTTCAGCACTTTACTAAAAGTGTTGCAACCTGGTGGAGAATGCATCAAGCCATACAAGGATACAATGGAGAAAAAACTTGGGAGGAATTCAAGAAGACTCTGTTGAGATCCCGTCTTATCCGGAAGCATGACAATGAAGAAACTTTGTGCCTACAAGATTTGTGAAGAAATAGGACAGACCCAGGAAGAACACACGGATGGATGCCCTTATTGTGAGGAAAATCACCCAGCCGAAGGACGCTCGACTGGGTACGTTACTTGTTTCATGTGTGAAGGAACTACGCACTACCCTGCTCAGTGTCACATTTACCCCAAGGTATAAGAAATTACCGAGCAGCAGAAGGAAGCCCGCAGGGAAAGTTTAGAAGAACCTGCGATGAAGGAAGTTGTTGAAGACCCTCAAGAAGGCCTAATCAGATTTTACTCCAACACTTGCTATTCATGTGGAGAAGAAGGACATTATTCCCAGTATTGCACAAAGGAAAAAGAAGAGTATCCCGGAGACTTCCCGACATCAGGAGTGAAGTTTGACCCTCGGGAAATAGAAGCTCTGATCATTACAGAGAAATCCAGGAAGAGAAAATGAAGGCATCCCAGAACAACCCAATTTCTGCAGAAAAGGACCTGAGTAATATCACATGTTTCACGTGCAAGGATTTAGATCATTACGCTGATAAATGTCCAAAAAAGAAGCTAAAAACCCAAGGAGCCTACATAATCACAAAGAAGCCCCGAGACATGTGAGAAGTCATTTGTTTTCGCTGTAAGGAAGTAGGACATTTTGCTAGGGAATGTTCAGATCAGAAGAAAGCTGGAGTTGAGTAGTCGATATTTTGATATGGCCAATAAGAGTAGTAGAAAGCAATTTTAATTTTCATGAGTTCGATGAGTTGAATTATGAAAGGAAAGTCTCAGAGTTGTAATGAATTCATGAATCAATAAAGTTATTGTGTCATGATTTCATATGTTGAATTGTATGAGTTATTACTTTACAAACACAGATGTTAACCATTTTCGAGGATATGAGAAATATGGTCCATGGAAGAATTTGTGCATTTCAAGGATGGTACACTAGTAGAAAAAGGGCCTAATGTGAAGCTCATTAGTCCTGGTTCACTACTGCATGATGCTGCTAATGTGACACTATGATCAGAGACCCTTCGACGAAACTGTGTGTGATGCAATAATCGCAAATGGTGATGTAAAAAACCATCAAAAAACATGTAAAACATTTGAGATGACGGATGCATCAAACACGGTTTAGAATTTAGATGCGTGTGGGATGAGGGGCATACGGTTCAGTTCAATGAACTATTCGCGATGAGGCAGAAGAACAGAAACGGGCAGCCAGATGAAGGTGTGTGCGATATACATCATACGGTTCACTTGGATAAACTGTTTGCGATTGATGAATTCATCGCTGACGGGTTACCTAGTGCGGTCCGTGTGTGTTGTGATATGCTCTGTCTGCAGAACATCTATGCTCTGTGCATAGAACAACAACATATATATACTTGTAACATGACATGATTGCAATACCAAATTAAACATCCAATTACGTTATATAACAAATACCATAAATATTGCAAGGTTCAAATTCAAAGATTACAACGCCCAAATTCAAACATTGCAAACATCGTCATTTCTGCAAAGGGATCAGCCGTTGACAAGTCATGTATGGGTTTAACACAATGACTTCCAATTGCTCTGCCATATGCTCTTCCAAAACGAAGTTTAGCTTTTTTGGAGCCTCTTCCATTCTCCAGTACCTGCCGGCTCTGATCAACATACCATTCATCTTTCCTAATTAAATGTGTGTTCAACCTAAGTACCCTCAGCACCTTTGCTCTGGCAAGAAAGAACCTGGCGAGTGTAATCTCTGGTAAGGTCCCTCGATAGGAGTTCAAAGTAATATTTGAGATATGCAGATCCATGCATTCGATGTGATTGTCATTGTAAACATTATCCACCTCCGGGCCTATTATTATCTGCAAAAGAAGAGAACGTGTTAGTGCCTACATGCAGTTTTGAACACTACCACACGCCTATTTGGTTTACAGGATTTGTAAAATGCACCAATGTGCCATCTTCGATCTGACATGATTAACATGGGCATTTGATTACAATCTAGAAACATGTAGCCTTCTTCACAAGAGGTTGGATTGGATGAAAAGTCCCTAAGAAAACTAGTACAGATGAATACAAAGGAGAAATGCTTATGGATTGTAACCATATGAATCAAGCAACCAATATGTGGTGGGGGGTGTATGTCCTAAAATCGTCCAAAATTCCTTCGGAAATTGCAGTACATTGTCATTGTAAACTTGGGAAAAGGTGCAAAAAATTGAACTCCCTTATGGTTAACATTTAACAGGAGAGGAACATCACCTCGATATATAACTTCTTCAGGCACGGAAAGCATCTTAGGCAACTGACAACTTGGTCCAGGTTGGGGCCGACAAATTCTAGTGCCAAGACCTTCACTGTGCCCAGAATCTAGGTGAAGCTTCGTTGGATGATAGACGAACATACATCTTCAAAACTAGAAATAATGTTGATATCAAGAAAGAGAGGTATAAGGAGACTATTGTACCTGAAAGTAGTAGTATTTAACAGACGAGTAACCCACCACTGTCAACTTCGGCGCAGAAATGAGATTGATTCTTGTTGGACCTTGTTGATCAACTACAAGTAATCTCTTGAGTGAAGGTGTGTCCTCAATGACCATATTGTGGTCCACCTTTTGTGATCTCTCGTTGGAGCACCAACAACACACATGAATAGTCCAAAGAGTCCCGAAGGTGATGTGGAAGGTACTCGACCAATTCATCGCCTGAAGATGAAGGAACTCGAGTGCAGTACAGCCACGGAGCAGGCGCTCCCTGTCATCCTTTGGGATGCAGACGACGACGAGCTCGAGGTGATTCAATCATGGTAGAAAAAGAGCAGGCGCGTCATTAAGGGGGGATGGCAGTTCATGAACTTGGCGAGGCGCAGTGTGGGCGCGAAGCGGAGCGCGGACATTGGCAGCGGGCGCATATGCCCATCATTAAAACTGAGCTTCTCGAGCTGATCTATGGCGGGGGATCGGAACCACTCGTCAAGCTTGGCTCGGTCCTTGCCATTGGAACGGAACTTGCCCGTGATAAGGCCTCTGATTGGGCGATGGTGACTACCGAGGATATGGGAGAATGCATCCAAGCTTTTGCGATAGCCATGGCAGAGCTCGTGGGAGTCGAGGAGGTCGACAAGGGTGAGGAGCCATAGGGGGCGCCACCGCCGGGAAAGGGCGGTTGTCCTCACCCCATATTTGATTGGGAGGAGGGATATGATGACTCTCAACATATCATCGGGGAGGTTGTTGATGAAGTCTAGGCCTGTTGGAGTCGCTTGTGGTTCTTTCTTGACCCGCCTTCGCATGTTGGCAGCCTCATTTTCCACCTCGTCGGTGATGACGGAAACCTCTGTCTCCATATTCACGCCGTGCTCCGGTGCACTCTGAAGACTGAGAGCGGTGTCGAGGATGCGTGTGGAGAGAGAGGATTGTGTGTGTGGCGAGGATGGGGGGTGCCGCCGCTCGGGCGCACCATTAATACAGACCAGTGGGAGCGAGGCGGGTGGCGATCAAAGGCTGTCTCGCTTCCTAGTGAGCCTGAGCGGCGGACTTCTCGCATTCTGATACGTCTCCAGCGTATCTATAATTTTTTATTGCTCCATGCTATTATATTATCTATTTTGGATGTTAATGGGCTTTATTTCACTTTTATATCATTTTTGGGACTAACCTACTAACCGGAGGCCCATCCCAAATTGCTGTTTTTTTTGCCTATTTTAGGGTTTCGAAGAAAAGGAATATCAAACGGAGTCCAAACGGAATGAAACCTTCGGGAACGTGATTTTCTCAACAAACGTGATCCAGGAGACTTGGAGTGGCCATCAAGAAACAAGGGAGGAAGGCACGAGGCAGGGGGCGCGCGCCCTCCACCCTCGTGGGCCCTCCGTTGCTCCACTAACGTACTTCTTCCTCCTATATATATATCCATGTACCCCCCAAACATCCAAGAGCACCATGAAAACCTAATTCCACCGCCACAACCTTCTGTACTTGAGAGATCCCATCTCGGGGCCTTTTCCGGAGCTCCACCGAAGGGGCATTGATCACGGAGGGCCTCTACATCAACTCCATTTCCTCTCTGGTGATGTGTGAGTAATTTACTTCAGACCTACGGGTCCATAGTTATTAGCTAGATGGCTTCTTCTCTCTCTTTGGATCTCAATACAATGTTCTCCTCGATTTTATTGGAGATCTATTCGATGTAATCTTCTTTTGCGGTGTGTTTGTCGAGATCCGATGAATTGTGGGTTTATGATCCAGATTATCTATGAACAATATTTGATTCTCCTCTGAATTCTTTTATGTATGGTTGGTTTATCTTTGCAAGTCTCTTCCAATTATCAGTTTGGTTTGGCATACTAGATTGATCTTTCTTGCAATGGGAGAAGTGCTTAGCTTTGGGTTCAATCTTGCGGTGTTCGATCCCAGTGATAGAAAGGGAACCGATACGTATTGTATTGTTGCCATCGAGGATAAAAAGATGGGGTTTATATCATATTGCATGAGTTTATCCCTCTACATCATGTCATCTTACTTAAAGCATTACTCTGTTCTCTTGAACTTAATACTCTAGATGCATGCTGGATAGCGGTCGATGTGTGGAGTAATAGTAGTAGATGTAAAATCGTTTCGGTCTACTTGTCTCGGATGTGATGCCTATATACATGATCATACCTAGATATTCTCATAACTATGCTCAATTCTATCAATTGCTCGACAATAATTCGTTCACCCACCGTAATACTTATGCTCTTGAGAGAAGCCACTAGTGAAACCTATGGCCTCCGGGTCTATCTTCCATCATATTAATCTTCCAATACTTAGTTATTTCCTTTGCCGGTTATTTTACTTTGCATCTTTATTTCTCTTTATCATAAAAATACCAAAAATATTATCTTATCATATCTATCAGAGCTCACTCTCGTAAGTGACCGAGAAGGGCTTGACAACCCCTTTATCGCGTTGGTTGCAAGGTTCTTATTTGTTTGTGTAGGTGTGTGGGACTTGAGCGTGATCTCCTACTGGATACCTTGGTTCTCTAAAACTGAGGAAAATACTTACGCTGCTTTACTACATCACCCTTTCCTCTTCAAGGGAAAACTAACACAGTGCTCAAGAGGTAGCAAGAAGGATTTCTGGCGCCGCTGCCGGGGAGATTCGCGCCAAGTAAAGTCAAGATTTGACTCCCACAACGAGTCATTTCTGGTGCCATTACCAAGTCAAAATATACCAAGTACCCATCACAAACTCTTATCCCTTGCATTACATTATTTGCCATTTGCCTCTCGTTTTCCTCTCCCCCACTTCACCCTTGCCGTTTTATTCGCCCTCTCTCTCCGTCCCCCTTCTCTTTCCCTATTCGCCTCTTTTCTGTTTGCTTCGTCGTTATGGCTAGTCCTTTATCTACACCTTTGTCTCCCGAGAATGAAGTTCTTAATTTTAAACAAAGGGAGGGAGAAAATCTAAAAGATGCTTGGTACAGAATTTGCAATGCGCAAAATAGATCTACTAGGAAGCAATCTACATCCGTTCTTCTTCACAATTTTTATGTAGGCATCACTCCTTGGAATAGATATATTCTTGATACCATTACCGGAGGAAATTTCTTGGGTAGCCATACTTTCGATTCTTATAATGCTATGATAGATTTGTTTGGCCCACCACCTCTTTTGGTTAATGGAACTATGTTAACTTTGGAACATGTTATGCAAAGGCTTGGAATTATTGAGAATAAAGTTGCTACTGTAGAGTTGATTGAGAATTTGGGTAAAAAGATCCACAACCAAATTACCCAATATGGATCTAAGGTGGGAGTTACTGAAATTTTTGAAGGAAAAAGAACCCATAGTTAATGAAAGAATAGATCAAGATTCTACTAGAATCGATAAACTTGATGGAATTATCACCAACTTGGGATCGGCTTTTTCTTCCATTAAAAATGCTCCAAATCCTCCTACTAAAATTGCCAATCTTTTTTATGTTCCTAAAAATAAGGGTGGATCCTCTAGTAAGGAAACTGCGGATTTAAAATCAATAAGTGTTCATCCTAATCTTGTTGCTATCATTAAGGAACCGTTTGCTACAAATAATTTTCTTGATTTTGTGCCTAGGAGTTTGATAATTAATAAAAAGGAAGAATCTCCTAGGAATTATAGGTATCTCATTGAAGAATTACCTACCAAAGATGGCAATACCTAGATCTATCTTTGTTTTTATGCCTAGCCAGGGGCGTTAAAAGATAGCGCTTGTTGGGAGGCAACCCAATTTTATTTTTATTCCTTGCTTTTTGCTCCTGTTTAGTAATAAATAATTTATCTATCCTATGTTTTGGTTGTGTTTTTTGTGTTTAATTAGTGTTTGTTCCAAGTAGAACCGTTGGGAAGATTTGGGGAAAGTCTATTTGATCTTGTTGTAAAAAAACAGAAATGTTAGCGCTCACGAGAATTGCTGCCATTTTTATTTGGAAGGTGATATTTAGTTAATGATTTTTGAAGATGATTAATAGATAAATTACTCACGTCCAGAAATTTATTTTAGAATTTTTTGGGTTCCAGAACTTGCGTTAGCTACAGATTACTACAGACTGTTCTATTTTTGACAGATTCTGTTTTTCTTGTGTTGTTTGCTTATTTTGATTAATCTATGGCTACTAAAAGAGTTTATAAACCATAGAGAAGTTGGAATACAGTAGGTTTAACACCAATATAATTAAATAATGAGTTCATTAAAGTACCTTGAAGTGGTGTTTTGTTTTCTTTCCCTAACGGAGCTCACGAGATTTTCTATTTTGAGTTTTGTGTTGTGAAGTTTTCAAGTTTTGGGTAAAGATTTGATGGATTATGGAACAAGGAGTGGCAAGAGCCTAAGGGCCAGTTCTTTTCGGCGATTATCCCAGAATCACCCCCTCCCCAGCTTCTCCCAGAATCGCCACTCCATATTTTTTTTATAATCCTATCTAGTTAAGGTCTAATTAGCTAGGATTGTAAAAAACATATGGAGTAGTGATTCTGGGAGAAGCTGGGGAGGGGGGTGATTCTGGTAGAATCGGCCAAAAGAACTGGCCCTAAGATTGGGGATTCCCATGGCACCCCAAGGTAAAATTCAAGGACACCAAAAAGCCTAAGCTTGGGGATGCCCCGGAAGGCATCCCCTCTTTCGTCTTCGTCTATCGGTAACTTTACTTGGAGCTATATTTTTATTCACCACATGATATGTGTTTTGCTTAGAGCGTCTTGTATGATTTGAGTCTTTGCTTTTTAGTTTACCACAATCATCCTTTCTATACACACCTTTTGAGAGAGACTAACATGATATGAAATTTATTAGAATACTCTATGTGCTTCACTTATATCTTTTGAGCTATATAGTTTTTGCTTCAGTGCTTCACTTATATCTTTTAGAGCACGGTGGTGGATTTGTTTTATAGAAAATATTGTTCTCTCATGATTCACTTATATTATTTTGAGAGTCCTTTAAAACAACATGGCAATAATAAAAACTTTCATGTAAGTGCATTGAATACTATGAGAAGTTTGATACTTGATAATCGTTTTGAGATATGGAGACGGTGATATTGGAGTCATGCTAGTTGAGTAGTTGTGAATTTGAGAAATACTTGTGTTGAAGTTTGTGATTCCCATAGCATGCACGTATGGTGAACTGTTATGTGATGAAGTCGGAGCATGATTTATTTATTGATTGTCTTCCTTATGAGTGGCGGTCGGGGATGAGCGATGGTCTTTTCCTACCAATCTATCCCCTAGGAGCATGCGCGTAATACTTTGTTTCAATAACTAATAGATTTCTGCAATAAGTATGTGATTTCTTTATGACTAATGTTGAGTCCATGGATTATACGCACTCTCACCCTTCCACCATTGCTAGCCTCTCTAGTATCGCGCAATTTTCGTCGGTACCATAAACCCACCATATACCTTCCTCAAAACAGCCACCATACCTACCTATTATGGCATTTCCATAGCCATTCCGAGATATATTGCCATGCAACTTTCCATCATTCCGTTATTATGACACGCTTCATCATTGTCATATTGCTTGCATGATCATGTAGTTGACATCGTATTTGTGGCAAAGCCACCGTTCATAATTCTTCATACATGTCACTCATGCATCATGGCACATCCCGGTACACCGCCGGAGGCATTCACATAGAGTCATAGTTTGTTCTAAGTATTGAGTTGTAATTTTTGAGTTGTAAGTAAATAAAGTGTCATGATCATCATTATTAGAGCATTGTCCCAAGTGAGGAAAGGATGATGGAGACTATGATTCCCCCACAAGTCGGGATGAGACTCCAGACGAATAAAAAGAAGAGAAAAGAGGCCAAAAAGAAAATAAAATAAAGAAGGCCCAAATAAAAAAATGAGAGAAAAAGAGAGAAGGGACAATGTTACTATCCTTTTCCCACACTTGTGCTTCAAATTAGCACCATGTTCTTCATATAGAGAGTCTCCTATGATATCACTTCCATATACTAGTGGGAATTTTTCATTATAGAACTTGGCTTGTATATTCCAATGATGGGCTTCCTCAAAATGCCCTAGGTCTTCATGAGCAAGCAAGTTGGATGCACACCCACTTAGTTTCTTTTGTTGAGCTTTCATATACTTATAGCTCTAGTGCATCCGTTGCATGGCAATCCCTACTCACTCATATTGATATCTATTAATGGGCATCTCCATAGCCCGTTGATACGCCTAGTTGATGTGAGACTATCTTCTCCTCTTTTGTCTTCTCCACAACCACCATTCTATTCCACCATAGTGCTATATCCATGGCTCACACTCATGTATTGCGTGAAGATTGAAAAAGTTTGAGAACATCAAAAGTATGAAACAATTGCTTGGCTTGTCATCGGGGTTGTGCATGATTTAAATATTTTTTGTGGTGAAGATAGAGCATAGCCAGACGATATGATTTTGTAGGGATAACTTTCTTTGGCCATGTTATTTTGGGAAGACATGATTTCTTAGTTAGTATGCTTGAAGTATTATTATTTTTATGTCAATATTAAACTTTTATCTTGAATCTTTCGGATCTGAACATTCATGCCACAATGAAGAAAAATTACATTAATAAATATGTTAGCAAGCATTCCACATCAAAAATTCTTCTTTTATCATTTACCTACTCGAGGACGAGCAGGAATTAAGCTTGGGGATGCTTGATACATCTCCAACATATCTATAATTTTTGATTGCTCCATGCTATTATATTATCTATTTTGGATGTTAATGGGCTTTATTTTACACTTTTATATCATTTTTGGGACTAACCTACTAACCGGAGGCCCATCCCAAATTGCTATTTTTTTCCTATTTTACGGTTTCGAAGAAAAGGAATATCAAACGGAGTCCAAACGGAATGAAACCTTCGGGAACGTGATTTTCTCAACAAACGTGATCCAGGAGACTTGGAGTGACCATCAGGAAACAAGGGAGGAAGGCACGAGGCAGGGGGCGCGCCCTCCACCCTCGTGGGCCCTCCGTTGCTCCACCGATGTACTTCTTCCTCCTATATATATCCACGTACCCCCAAACATCCAAGAGCACCACGAAAACCTAATTCCACTGCGGCAACCTTCTGTATTTGAGAGATCCCATCTCGGGGCCTTTTCCGGAGCTCCACCGGAGGGGGCATTGATCACGGAGGGCCTCTACATCAACTCCATGGCCTCTCCGGTGATGTGTGAGTAGTTTACTTCAGACCTACGGGTCCATAGTTATTAGCTAGATGGCTTCTTCTCTCTCTTTGGATCTCAATACAAAGTTATCCTCGATTTTCTTGGAGATCTATTCGATGTAATCTTCTTTTGCGGTGTGTTTGTCGAGATCCGATGAATTGTGGGTTTATGATCCAGATTATCTATGAACAATATTTGATTCTCCTCTGAATTCTTTTATGTATGATTGGTTTATCTTTGCAGGTCTCTTCCAATTATCAGTTTGGTTTGGCCTACTAGATTGATCTTTCTTGCAATGGGAGAAGTGCTTAGCTTTGGTTCAATCTTGCGGAGTTCGATCCCAGTGACTGAAAGGGAACCGATACGTATTGTATTGTTGCCATCGAGGATAAAAAGATGGGGTTTATATCATATTGCATGAGTTTATCCCTCTAAATCATGTCATCTTACTTAAAGCATTACTTTGTTCTATTGAACTTAATACTCTAGATGCATGCTGGATAGCGGTCAATGTGTGGAGTAATAGTAGTAGATGCATAATCATTTCGGTCTACTTGTCTCGGACGTGATGCCTATATACATGATCATACCTAGGTATTCTCATAAATATGCTCCGTAATACTTATGCTCTTGAGAGAAGCCACTAGTGAAACCTATGGCCCCCGGTCTATCTTCCATCATATTAATCTTCCAATACTTAGTTATTTCCTTTCTCGTTTATTTTACTTTGCATCTTTATTTCTCTTTATCATAAAAATACCAAAAATATTATCTTATCATATCTATCAGATGTCACTCTCGTAAGTGACTGAGAAGGGCTTGACAACCCCTTTATCGCGTTGGTTGCGAGGTTCTTATTTGTTTGTGTAGGTGCGTGGGACTTGAGCGTGATCTCCTACTGGATTGATACCTTGGTTCTCAAAAACTGAGGGAAATACTTACGCTGCTTTACTGCATCACCCGTTCCTCTTCATGGGAAAACCAACGCAATGCTCAAGAGGTAGCACATTCCTATACCATCATTTCACGGATCGAGGAAGACGCGCCATTAATATGGAGGAGTGGGAGCGAGGTGGGCAGCGGTTAAAGGTCTGGATCGCCTCCCGGTGAGCCCGCGTGGCGGACTGCTGGCACGCCTATCGTCATTTCACACAACTACTAACATGCCCCGTACGATGAGTGCGTAGCGTGTTGGGGAACGTAGTAATTTCAAAAAAATTTCCTATGCACACGCAAGATCATGGTGATGCATAGCAACGAGAGGGGAGAGTGTCATCCACGTACCCTCGTAGACCATTAAGCGGAAGCGTTATGACAACACGGTTGACTTAGTCGTACGTCTTCACGGTCGACCGATCCTTAGTACTGAACGTACGGCACCTCCTCGTTCAGCAGACGTTCAGCTCGGTGACGTCCCGCGAACTCATGATCCAGTAGAGCTCGAAGGAGAGTTTCGTCATCACGACGGCGTGGTGACGATGTTGATGAAGCTACCGTCGCAGGGCTTCGCCCAGGCACCGCTACAGTATGACCGATGTGGATTATGGTGGAGGGGGGCACCGCACACGGCTGGGAGAGATCGATGATCAACTTGTGTGTTCTAGGGTGCCCCCCTGCCCCCATATATAAAGGAGCAAGGGGGGAGGCCGGTCGGCCCTGTAGGGTGCGCCAGGAGGAGTCCTCCTCCTAGTAGGAGTAGGACTCCCCTCTTTCCTACTCCTACTAGGAGGGGGAAAGGAAGGAGGAGAAGGAGAAGGAAAGGGGGGCGCCCCCCTTCCTAGTCCAATTAATACCAGAGGCAGAGGGGGCGCGCGGCCTGCCCTGGCTGGCCCCTCTCCCTCTCTACTAGGGCCCAACAAGGCCCATTAACCCCTGGGGGTTTCCGGTAACCCCTTCGGCACTTTGATAAAATCCCGATTTCACCCGGAACTCTTCCGATGTCCAAATGTAGGCTTCCAATGTATCAGTTTTTATGTCTCGACCTTTTCGAGACTCCTCGTCATGTCCGTGATCATATCCGGGACTCTGAACCACCTTAGGTACATCAAAACATATAAACTCATAATACCGATCGTCACAGAACTTTAAGCGTGCGGACCCTACGGGTTTGGGAACTATGTAGACATGACCGAGACACGTCTCCAGTCAATAACCAATTGCGGAATCTGGATGCTCATATTGGTTCCTACATAATCTATGAAGATTGAGGGAGTCCTGGATTAGGGGGTATCCGGACAGCCGGATTATATCCTTTGCCGGACTGTTGGACTATGAAGATACAAGATTGAAGACTTCGCCCCGTGTCCGGATAGGACTCTACTTGGCATGGAAGGCAAGCTAGGCAATACGGATATGTATATCTCCTCCTTTGTAACCGACCTTGTGTAACCCTAGCCCCCTCCGGTGTCTATATAAACCGGAGGGTTTTAGTCCATAGGACAACATACAATCATACCATAGGCTAGCTTCTAGGGTTTAGCCTCTCTGATCTCATGGTAGATCAACTCTTATAATACTCATATCATCAAGAATAAATCAAGAAGGACATAGGGTTTTACCTCCATCAAGAGGGCCCGAACTTGGGTAAAACATCGTGTCCCCTGCCTCCTGTTACCATCTTCCTTAGACGCACAGTTCGGGACCCCCTACCCGAGATCCGCCAGTTTTGACACCGACATTGGTGCTTTCATTGAGAGTTCCTCTGTGTCGTCGCCGTTAGGCTTGATGGCTCCTACTATCATCGATAGCGATGCAGCCCAGGGTGAGACTTTTCTCCCCGGACAGATCTTTGTGTTCGGCGGCTTCGCACTCCGGGCCAACTCGCTTGGCCATCTGGAGCAGATCGAAAGTTACGCCCCTGGCCACCAGGTCAGGTTTGGAAGCTTAAACTACACGTCCGATATCCGCGGAGACTTGATCTTCGACGTATTCGAGCCCCTGCCTTGTGCGCCGCAGGGTCACGATGAGTATGATTTAGCTCTACCATCGGACAGTGTTCGAGGAATCGCACCGGCAGCCGCTCCGACCCTCAATTCGGAGCCAGTTGTGCCATCCATGGACGGGTGGACAGACCCCGCCACGGAGGCCGTATCCTCTGCGGCGATCGAGCCGAATATCGACCTTACCCTTCACGAGAGCCGTGTTGCCAAACTGCCGGATCCTTCTCCGGCCACGGACTCCGAACCGCCTGCGCCCGTTCCTGTCGAATCCGATTGGGCGCCGATCATGGAGTTTACCTCCGCGGATATTTTTCAGCACTCACCCTTTGGCGACATACTGAACTCATTAAGGTCTCTATCCTTGTCAGGAGAGTCCTGGCCGAACTACGTCCGGCAGGATTGGGATGCGGATGATGAAGAAATTCGCCGCCCACCCACCACCCACTTGGTAGCCACTGTCGATGACTTAACCGACATGCTCGACTTCGACTCTGAAGACATCGACGGTATGGACGACGATGCGGGAGACGAAGAGGAACCACTGCCCACAGGGCACTGGATAACCACCTCATCATACGATATATACATGGTGGACACACCCAAAGAAGGCAATGGCGACGAGACAACGGAGGATGACCCCTCCAAAAAGCAACCCAAGCGCCGGCGCCAGCGGCGCCGCTCTAAGTCCCGCCAAGGCAAAAGTGGTGATACCGGCACCGGAGATAATAGCACTCCGGACAGTGTGGAAGACAACAACAATCCCCTCCAGCAAGATTTAGGGCTGCGGGATGGAGAAGCCAGCCCTCCAGAGAGAGCGGCAGATGGAGAGGCGGAGGATGATAATTACATGCCTCCCTCCGAAGACGAGGCAAGCCTCGACGATGACGAATTCGTCATGCCTGAGGATCCCGTCGAACAAGAGCGCTTCAAGCGCCGACTTATAGCCACGACAAATAGCCTTAAGAAAAAGCAGTAGCAGCTTCAAGCTGATCAAGATTTGCTAGCTGTCAGATGGACTGAAGTCCTAGCGGCCGAGGAATACAAACTCGAATGCCCCTCCAAGAGTTACCCAAAGTGCAGGTTGCTACCCCGACTGGAGGAGGAAGCACCAAAACCTACATCCCCGGCGTATGACGCGGCTGATCGGCCACCTCGTGGCCGCGACAGAGAGACATTCCAGCCAAAAGCTCAGCCCGCACCCCGACGCCATTCAAATAAAAAGGCATGGGGAAATACGCCAAACCTGCGAGACGTATTAGAGGACAAAGAAAAACATGCAAGATCGATCTACGTATCACGAGGGCGCGCCACTATGCGAGACGATAATCGTCACGCCGGATACAGTAAAAGTAAGTCCGGTCGGGCCGAACACAGCGGGCAAGACTCATTCGAGCTGCGTCGCGACATAGCCCAGTACAGAGGCGCCGCACACCCCTTATGCTTCAGAGACGAAGTAATGGATCATCAAATCCGAGAGGGTTTTAAACCGTAAATATAGAATCATATGACGACACAACAGATCCCGCGGTATGGATCAAGGATTTCCTCCTGCACATCCACATGGCCCGCAGTGATGATCTACACGCCATCAAATACCTCCCACTCAAACTCAAAGGACCAGCTCGGCATTGGCTCAACAGCTTGCCAGCAGAGTCCATCGGCTGTTGGGAAGATCTGGAAGCTGCATTCCTCGACAACTTTTAGGGCACTTATGTGCGACCGCCAGATGTCGATGACTTGAGCCACATAATTAAGCAGCCAGAGGAATCGGCCAGGCAATTCTGGACACGGTTCCTAACAAAGAAAAATCAAATCGTCGACTGTCCAGATGCAGAGGCCCTGGCAGCTTTCAAGCACAACATCCGCGACGAATGGCTCGCCCGACACCTTAGCCAGGAAAAGCTGAAATCTATGGCAGCCCTCACGACACTCATGACCCGCTTCTGTGCGGGAGAGGACAGCTGGTTGGCTCGCAGCAATAACATATCAAAGAACTATGGTACTTCTGATACCAAGGACGGCAATGGCAGGTCACGTCGCAACAAACATAAGCGCCGCATTACCAGCGACAATACCAAGGATACAGCAGTCAATGCCGGATTCAAAGGCTCTAAACCCGGTCAGCGGAAAAAGCCATTCAAAAGAAGCACTCCGGGCCCGTCCAGTTTGGACCATATACTCGATCGCTCGTGCCAAATACACGGCACCCTCGACAAGCTAGCCAACCACACCACAGGGATTGTTGGGCGTTCAAGCAGGCCGGCAAGTTAAATGCCGAAAATAAAGATAAGGGGTCACATAGCGATGACGAGGAGGAGCCCCGACAGCCGAACATCAGAGGACAGAAGAGGTTCCCCCCTCAAGTGCGGACGGTGAACATGATATACGCAACCCACATCCCCAAGAGGGAGCGGAAGCGTGCGCTCAGGGACGTATATGCGTTGGAGCCAGTCGCCCCAAAGTTCAACCCATGGTCTTCCTGTCTGATCACCTTCGACCGCAGGGACCACCCCACTAGTATCCGTCATGGCGGATTCGCCGCATTGGTCCTAGACCCAATCATTGACGGATTTCACCTCACTCGAGTCCTTATGGATGGCGGCAGCAGCCTGAACCTGCTTTATCATGACACAGTGCACAACATGGGTATCGATCCCTCAAGGATCAAACCCACAAAAACGACTTTTAAAGGCGTCATACCAGGTATAGAGGCCCATTGCACAGGCTCAGTCACACTGGAAGTGGTCTTCGGATCCCCGGATAACTTCCGAAGCAAAGAGTTAATCTTCGACATAGTCCCGTTCCGCAGTGGCTACCATGCACTGCTCGGGCGAACCGCATTCACAAGATTCAATGGGGTACCGCATTATGCATATCTCAAGCTCAAGATGCCAGGACCTCGGGGGGTCATCACAGTCAATGGAAATACAGAGCGCTCTCTCCGCACGGAGGAGCACACTGCGGCCCTCGTAGCAGAAGCACAAAGCAACCTCTTAAGGCAATCCACTAGTTCGGCGATTAAGGACCCGGACAACTTCAAGCGCGCCCGGAGTAATCGGCAACTGGACCGCCTGGCACGTTCCGAGCTTGCATAGCAATGCGGGCCCCACCCCGGTCCCAGCCAAACAATGAAATCCGTGCCACACGTACATAATTACGCATTAAAAATACCATGGGCACAAGCGGGGAGGGGGGCACAACTACGGCACGCCCCAAGACGCGGCTTAAACCGCACTAGGGGCTTCCCGCTTTGTTATTTTTCTCTTTTCAGGACTTTAATCTCTGGAAACCCTGTCTGGCAACATGATTGCCGAACACATGATGCAGCAACTAAGGAGGCAGAAAGCTACGTCACACCACGGAACTCCCAGGTGGATTCCGATAACGAGTGAAATATTTGCTTTAATTCTATTCCTCAGCTTGCCCTTGGAAGGGACATGTCAAACAATCCTACTTTTTGCTTATCGCACTACTTGTATCATTCTGCTTTAACGCACCTTTTTGATTAAACAATGCATAGCATTAAGACTATTATTGCATTCTTCCTTTTCATATATATGTTCATTCATGACATCTAGCACCCGTACACTCTAGTACGGCCAATACGCTAGGGGCTTAAGCATACCCCATAATACGGCGTGAGAAGTCCGAACACTTTCGACAGTGCGGCACCCTGAACTTATAGCATTATATGCATCAGCTCCGAATCATGTCTTGGGTCAATAGTTGGGTTTGCCCGGCTCCCATGTTTTGGTACCTTACGTTCCACTATATCGGCTAAGGTAGCACTGGGAGAACTACTGCGATTGTGCCCCGGTTCTGCTAGGCTAAGCACCTTAGTAGAGAAAGCTAAAACTGACTGTCATGAAAAGGCGAGAGACTGGTCGTTGTTCGAGAGGTTTCAAGTCCCTAAAGACTTATGCCACTTAGAGTGAGGAGTCGGCCTTGTCTGGCTTAAGGCGTGTATCACGCCCCGAATTCGGCCTTCCAAATACTAGGGGCTTCGCCGAAATTTAAAATTATATAGTTCTATGGCTAAGTGAGAGTGATAACACATTATAGTCCGATTGGCTTGTTCGTTGTGCTGAGCACCTCCCTCGAAGGACCCAACAATGGGAACAAGAGTGCTCAGGTTTATCCCGAACACCCCAGCACTCGTGGCGTGGGGGCAGAAGCCGACGACTAGCCATCTCTCAGATTTGATAAATAGCCGAACATAAGGTAATATTTTAAATTCAGACAAGCGTTGCATAGCGCATATGAACAAGTTTTCAAAATACAGGATTACACGAGCAAGTTCACTCAAATATTACATCTTTTGCACACTCGTCCGCTACGAGATGGGCACCCTTCAGGACACCCTCATAGTACATCTCGGGGTGGCGATGCTCCTTGCCCTGCGGCGGCCCTTCCTTCACCAGCTTCACGGCGTCCATCTTGGCCCATTGCACCTTCACACGGGCGAAAGCCCAGCGTGCACCTTCGATGCATACGGACTTCTTGATGACTTTTAGCCGTGGGCAGGAATCCACAAGATGCCTCACCAGGCCGATGTAGCTGTTGGGAAGGAAGTCGCCAGGCCACATCCGGACTATAAAGCCCTTCATGGCCTGTTCGGCCGCCTTGTGCAGCTCGACCAGTTGTTTCAGCTGGTCGCTCAAAGGCATCGGGTGTTCGGTCCCAGTATACTAAGACCAGAACAGCTTCTCTGATGAGCTTCCCTCCTCGGCCTGGTAAAACGGTGCGGCATCCGACACGCTGCGGGGCAAATATGCGAATGCTCCTGGAGAGCTCCGGATTCGGGTAAGTAACAAGTAATTTACTTTCACATGCTTGCTTTGCATATAAAATGCCTTACCCGCCACTATCTTCTTCATCGCATCAATCTCCTAGAGGGCCTTTTGGGCTTCGGCCTTGGCACTCTTTGCACTCTCAAGGGTTGTGGCAAGCTCGGACTCTCGCGTCTTCAAGTCAAGCTCCAACGCCTCGTGCTTCGTCACGAGAGTGTGGAGCTCTTGCTGCACCACACCTACCCGTGCCTCATGCCTTTCTCGCTCGGTGCGCTCCTTGGCCGCTTTATTTTCGGCCTCGGATAGCGCTTGCTTCAGGGTCACCACCTCGATCGTGGCCCCTGGCAAATTTACGATGATCCTGTCATTTTGCAATCGCATTCTTTTTATATATATATCCATAGACTAGGTACTACTTACCTTTGTTCTCCTCGAGCTGCCTCTTGGCAAGGCCGAGCTCTTTCTTGGACCCTTCGAGGTCCTGCTTCAGTACGGCGACCTCCGCAGTCAGTGTGGCAGAGGCCAGCAGTGACTCCTGCAGATATTAGTTGATCCTCTATTCTGATTTTCTTTTTGAACACCAAACAGAGCATCAGGGGCTACTGTCTATGCGGTAATATTTTTCCTATATTTCAAATACTTACCTCAAAGCCTGTCAAAAGGCTGGCACAGGCTTCAGTCAGTCCGCTCTTGGCGGACTGAACCTTCTGGATCACCGCACTCATAATAGTGCGGTGCTCTTCGTCGATGGAAGCGCCGCGAAGCGCTCCCAGCAGATTGTCCGGTGCCTCTAGATGGACAGAGGTCACTGGCACAGGCATCTTCCCTCTTTTGTAAGGAGGCCGCCTGCCTGAGTCCGGAACCACTGGAGGTTCCGGCGTGGTGTTCAGCTGAGGGCCGAACTCGGAGCCCTCGAGAGCCTTGCTCCCTCTGCTCCCGGAGTCCGGAAGGTCGCCTTGAGGCACCTCCGGGACTGTCTCCCCTCGACCCAGTGCCTCTTGAGACAATACCTCGGCGTTGTCCGTAGGGCAAGGGGAGGTGGCGGTCGGAAGTGGATCGCTATCCATATCTGACGAGCCCAGGGAGTCGTCCGACGAGGATACGTCGATACGGGCTCGTGGCGGTCTGCATAATCATAATTTGGCGTTAGGAGAAGCAGTGCGACAAAGGTATGCTATGAGTTACTCTAGTATCCGAATACTTATGACTTCGCCAGGTGCTTGGCCCTATGCAGCCACTCGTCTTCGCCGTCAACGGCGGTGGTGGAGTAGTCCAGAAGGAGGGTCCTCCCCTTCTTGGACCCTTTGGCCCCCCCGGTCGGGGCAGCCTTCCTTTTCTTGTCTCCCCCGACTGAAGGGGGAGCATCTTCATCTTCCTCCTCGTCTTCGGGGGAGGAGTGCGTCGCGGAGTTATCGGACGATGAGTCCGATAACACCTGGCGTCGGGAACTCTTTCGGGTTCCCTTGGCCTTCTTGGTCTTCTCCGACACCTTGTAAGGAGCCGGAGTCAGCATCTCCATCAGGAGAGCGTCCGCAGTGTCTTCGGGCAGAGGGGCCGGACAGTTAATCTGCCTCGACGTCTCCACCCAGTCCTGTCAAAGGCATGGAGCTCAGACCCCGCACATGGTTGATCTAGGGGAAATAAATATCCTACCAGATGTATAGAACTCACCGAATGCGCTAGGCGCTTCGCGCTTAGCCCGCGGTCCTCGGTGAGAGAGGGAGGGACCTCGGCGCCCTTGAACAGCACCCTCCAGACGTCCTTGTGCATCGTGTCGAAGAGCTCGCTCAGAGTCTGGTGCTGGGCCGAGTCAAACTCCCACAAGTTGAAATCCCGTTGTTGACACGGGAGGATCCGGCGGATGAGCATGACGTGGACTATGTTGACAAGCTTGAGCTTCTTGCTTGCCATATTCCGGATACATTTCTGGAGTCCGTCCAGCTCCACCGATGAACCCTAGGACAGGCCATTCTCTTTCCAGGAGGTGAGCTGCGTGGGGATTCCGGATCGAAACTCGGGGGCCGCCGCCCAGTTGGTGTCGCACGGCTCGGTGATGTAGAACCACGCCGATTGCCACCCCTTTATGGTCTCCACGAAGGAGCCTTCAAGCCATATAACATTGGGCATCTTGCCCACCATGGCTCCACCGCATTCTGCTTGTTGGCCTCCCACCACCTTCTCCTTGATATTGAAGGTCTTCAGCCACAGGCGGAAGTGGGGCCGGATGCGGAGGAAAGCCTCACACATGACGATGAACGCCGAAATGTTGAGGATGAAGTTCGGGGCTAGATCATGAAAGTCCAGCCCGTAGTAGAACATAAGACCACGGACGAATGGATGGAGGGGAAACCCCAGTCCGCGGAGGAAGTGGTGGAGGAAAACTACCCTCTTGTGAGGTTCTGGGGTAGGAATGATCTGCCCCGCAGCGGGCAGCCGATGCGCGGCTAAGTATCCGGCTCCGTGCAGCTTCTTGATGTGTCCCTCCGTAGCGGAGGAAGCCATCCATTTGCCTCCCGCTCCGGACATGTTTGGAGAAGGTTGAGGGGAAGGATGTGGACTTGGGCATTGGAGCTCGAGTGTGCAAGAACGGATGAGCAAGGAGGAAGAAGGCGTGGGTAGAGAAAGGTTAAACCTTCTCCCTTTATAAGGGCGGCTGAAACTATGCGCCCCCACTAGCCTGGTAAAACTCGCTTAGCCCCCAAGCGTCGTAATTGGTGGCGCGGTTGGGTTACCCATGCCCGTATTGGTGAGAATCCCGTAATAAGGGGGACACAATCTCTGCGTTGACAAGATGTGTCAAGAAACTGCCTCGCGTTATGTGCGGGACTGGTTAAAGAAAAACGGTTCGAATAATCACCAAGCCATGTCATGATGTCATGTTGCCAAAATGTGTCAGCAGATTAGATTTGTGGAAATATTATTCTCTCTACGGTGGTATGTGGAACTTATTTTGCAGGGTCGGACACTATCCTTGTATTCAAATTTTTCCGTGGTGTATTCGGAGGAGGAACCCACCTTGCAATGCCGAAGACAACACTGCGCGCTGGACTCATCGTCATTGAAGCCTGGTTCAGGGGCTACTGAAGGAGTCCTGGATTAGGGGGTATCCGGACATCCGGATTATATACTTTGCCGGACTGTTGGACTATGAAGATACAAGATTGAAGACTTCGCCCCGTGTCCGGATAGGACTCTACTTGGCGTGGAAGGCAAGCTAGGCAATACGGATATGTATATCTCCTCCTTTGTAACCGACCTTGTGTAACCCTAGCCCCCTCCGGTGTCTATATAAACCAGAGGGTTTTAGTCCATAGGACAACATACAATCATACCATAGGATAGCTTCTAGGGTTTAGCCTCTCTGATCTCGTGGTAGATCAACTCTTGTAATACTCATATCAACAAGAATAAATCAAGCAGGACGTAGGGTTTTACCTCCATCAAGAGGGCCCGAACCTGGGTAAAACATCGTGTCCCCTGCCTCCTGTTACCATCCACCTTAGACGCACAGTTCAGGACCCCCTACCCGAGATCTGCCAGTTTTGACAGCGACAAAGATCTTTATCGGTCAAAGTGCATAACAACATACGTTGTTCCCTTTGTCATTGGTATGTTACTTGCCCGAGATTCGATCATTGGTATCTCAATACCTAGCTCAATCTCGTTACCGGCAAGTCTCTTTACTCGTTCTGCAATGCATCATCCCACAACTAGCTCATTAGTTGCATTGCTTGCAAGGCTTATAGTGATGTGCATTATCGAGAGGGCCTAGAGATACCTCTCCGACAATCGGAGTGAGAAATCCTATTCTTGATCTATGCCAACTCAACAAGTACCATAAGAGACACCTGTAGAGCACCTTTATAATCACCCAGTTATGTTGTGACATTTGGTAGCACACAAAGTGTTCCTCCGGTAATCGGGAGTTGCATAATCTCATAGTCATAGGAACATGTATAAGTCATGAAGAAAGCAATAGCAGTAAACTAAAACGATCAAGTGCTAAGCTAACAAAATGGGTCAAGTCAATCACATCATTCTCTAATGATGTGATCCCGTTAATCAAATGACAACTCATGTCTATGGTTAGGAAACATAACCATCATTGATTCAATGAGCTAGTCAAGTAGAGGCATACTAGTGACAATCTGTTTGTCTATGTATTCACACATGTATTATGTTTCTGGTTAATACAATTCTAGCATGAATAATAAACATTTATCATGATATGAGGAAATAAATAATAACTTTATTATTGCCTCTAGGGCATATTTCCTTCAGTCTCCCACTTGCACTAGAGTCAATAATCTAGATTACACAGTAAAGATTCTAACACCCATGGAGTCCTGGTGTTGATCATGTTTTGCTCGTGGAAGAGGCTTCAACGGGTCTGCAACATTCAGATCCGTATGTATCTTGCATATCTCTATGTCTCCCACCTGGACTTGATCCCGGATGGAATTGAAGCGTCTCTTGATGTGCTTGGTTCTCTTGTGAAATCTGGATTCCTTTGCCAAGGCAATTGCACCAGTATTGTCACAAAAGATTTTCATTGGACCCGATGCACTAGGTATGACACCTAGATCGGATATGAACTCCTTCATCCAGACTCCTTCATTTGTTGCTTCTGAAGTAGCTATGTACCCCGCTTCACACGTAGATCCCGCCACGACGCTTTGTTTAGAACTGCTCCAACTAACAACTCCACCATTCAATATAGATACATATCCGGTTTGCGATTTAGAATCGTCCGGATCAGTGTCAAAGCTTGCATCGACGTAACCATTTACAACGAGCTCTTTGTCACCTCCATAAACGAGAAACATATCCTTAGTCCTTTTCAGGTATTTCAGTATGTTCTTGACCGTTGTCTAGTGATCCACTCCTGGATTACTTTGGTACCTCCCTGCTAAACTAATAGCAAGGCACACATCAGGTCTGGTACACAACATTGCATACATGATAGAGCCTATGGCTGAAGCATAGGGAACACTTTTCATTTTATCTCTATCTTCTACAGTGGTCGGGCATTGAGTCTTACTCAACTTCACACCTTGTAACACAAGCAAGAACCCTTTCTTTGCTTGATCCATTTTGAACCCTTTAAAAAATTTATCAAGGTATGTGCTTTGTGAAAGTCCAATTAAGCGTCTTGATCTATCTCTATAGATCTTGATGCCCAATATATAAGTAGCTTCTCTGAGGTCTTTCATTGAAACACTTTTATTCAAGTATCCTTTTATGCTATCCAACAATTCTATGTCATTTCCAATCGGCAATATGTCATCCACATATAATATTAGAAATGCTACAGAGCTCCCACTCACTTTCTTGTAAATACAGGCTTCTCTGAAAGTCTGTATAAAACCATATGCTTTGATCACACTATCAAAACGTTTATTCCAACTCCGAGAGGCTTGCACCAGTCCATAAATGGATCGCTAGAGCTTGCACACTTTGTTAGATCCCTTTGGATCGACAAAACTCTCTGGTTGCATCATATACAACTCTTCTTCCAGAAATCCATTCAAGAATGCAGTTTTGACATCCATTTGCCAAATTTCATAATCATAAAATGCGGCAATTGCTAACATGATTGGGACAGACTTAAGCATCGCTACGGTAGAGAAAGTCTCGTCGTAGTCAACTCCTTGAACTTGTCGAAAACCTTTCGCAATAAGTCGAGCTTTGTAGACAGTAACATTATCGTCAGCGTCAGTCTTCTTCTTGAAGATCCATTTATTCTTGATGGCTTGCCAATCATCGGGCAAGTCAACCAAAGTCCATACTTTGTTCTCATACATGGATCCCATCTCAGATTTCATGGCCTCAAGCCATTTTGCGGAATCTGGGCTCACCATTGCTTCTTCATTGTTCGTAGGTTCATCATGGTCAAGTAACATGACTTCCAGAACAGGATTACGGTACCACTCTGGTGCGGATCTTACTCTGCTTGACCTACGAGGTTCGGTAGTAACTTGATCTGAAGTTTCATCATCATCATCATTAGCTTCCTCACTAATTGGTGTAGGTGTCACAGGAACTGGTTTCTGTGATGAACTACTTTCCAATAAGGGAGCAGGTACAATTACCTCATCAAGTTCTACTTTCCTCCCACTCACTTCTTTCGAGAGAAACTCCTTCTCTAGAAAGTATCCATTCTTTGCAACGAATATCTTGCCTTCAGATCTGTGATAGAAGGTGTACCCAACAGTCTCCTTTGGGTATCCTATGAAGACACATTTCTCCGATTTGGGTTCGAGCTTATCAGGTTGAAGCTTTTTCACATAAGCATCGCAGCCCCAAACTTTAAGAAATGAGAACTTTGGTTTCTTGCCAAACCACAGTTCATAAGGCGTCGTCTCAACGGATTTCGATGGTGCCCTATTTAACATGAATGCAGCTGTCTCTAAAGCATAACCCCAAAACGATAGCGGTAAATCAGTAAGAGACATCATAGATCGCACCATATCTAGTAAAGTACGATTACGATGTTCGGACACACCATTACGCTGTGGTGTTCCGGGTGGCGTGAGTTGCGAAACTATTTCGCATTGTTTCAAATGTAGACCAAACTCACAACTCAAATATTCTCCTCCACGATCAAATCGTAGAAACTTTATTTTCTTGTTACAATGATTTTCCACTTCACTCTGAAATTCTTTGAACTTTTCAAATGTTTCAGACTTATGTTTCATTAGGTAGATATACCCATATTTGCTCAAATCATTTGTGAAGGTGAGAAAATAACGATACCTGCCACGAGCCTCAATATTCATCGGACCACATACATCAGTATGTATGATTTCCAATAAATCTGTTGCTCGCTCCATTGTTCCGGAGAACAGCGCTTTAGTCATCTTGCCCATGAGGCATGGTTAGCAAGTAACAAGTGATTCATAATCAAGTGATTCCAGAAGTCCATTAGTATGGAGTTTCTTCATGCGCTTTACACCAATATGACCCAAACGGTAGTGCCATAAATAAGTTGCACTATCATTATCAACTCCACATCTTTTGGCTTCAACATTATGAATATGTATATCACTACTATCGAGATTCAACACAAATAGACCACTCTTCAAGGGTGCATGACCATAAAAGATATTACTCATATAAATAGAACAACCATTATTCTCATATTTAAATGAATAAGCGTCTCACATCAAACAAGATCCAGATATAATGTTCATGCTTAACGCTGGCACCAAATAACAATTATTCAGTTCTAAAACTAATCCCAAAGGTAGATGTAGAGGTAGCATGCCGATGGCGCTCACATCGACTTTGGAACCATTTCCCACGTGCATCGTCACCTCATCCTTAGCTAGTCTTCGCTTAATCCGTAGTCCCTGTTTTGAGTTGCAAATATGAGCAACAAAACCAGTATCAAATACCCAAGTGCTACTGCGAGCTCTAGTAAGGTACACATCAATAACATGTGTATCACATATACCTTTGTTCACTTTGCCATCCTTCTTATCCGCTTCCAGTGACTAGTCCCTTTGAAGTAGAAGCACTCAGTCTCAGGCTTAGGTCCAGACTTGGGTTTGTTCTCTTGAGTAGCAACTTGTTTGCCATTCTTCTTGAAGTTCCCTTTCTTCTTCCCTTTACCCTTTTTCTTGAAACTGGTGGTCTTGTTGACCATCAACACTTGATGCTCCTTCTTGATTTCTACCTCCGCAACTTTTAGCATTGCGAAGAGCTCGGGAATCGCTTATCCATCCCTTGCATATTATAGTTCATCACGAAGCTCTTTTAGCTTGGTGGCAGTGATTGAAGAACTCTGTCAATGACACTATCAACAGGAAGATTAACTCCCAGTTGAGTCAAGTGGTTATGGTACCCAGACATTCTGAGTATATGTTCACTGACAGAACTATTCTCCTCCATCTTGTAGCTATAGAACTTATTGGAGACTTCATATCTCTCAATCCGGGCATTTGCTTGAAATATTAACTTCAACTCCTAGAACATCTCACATGCTCCATGACGTTCAAAATGTCGTTGAAGTCCCGGTTCTAAGCCATAAAGCATGGCACACTGAACTATCGAGTAGTCATCAGCTTTACTCTGCCAGACGTTCTTAACATCACCAGCAGCGTCTGCAGCAGGCTTGACACCTAGCTGTGCTTCCAGGTCGTAATTCTTCTGTGCAGCAATAAGGATAATCCTCAGTTTACGGACCCAGTCCGTGTAATAGCTACCATCATCTTTCAACTTTGGTTTCTCAAGGAACGCATTAAAATTCAATGGAACAACAACACGGGCCATCTATCTACAATAACATAGACAAGCAAAATACTACCAGGTACTAAGTTCATGATAAATTTAAGTTCAGTTAATCATATTATTTAAGAACTCCCACTTAGACAGACATCCCTCTAATCATCTAAGTGATCACGTGATCCATATCAACTAAACCATAACCAATCATCACGTGAGATGGAGTAGTTCTCAATGGTGAACATCTCTATGTCGATCATATCTACTATATGATATGCTTGACCTTTCGGTCTCAGTGTTCCGAGGCCATATCTGCATATGCTAGGCTCATCAAGTTTAACCCGAGTATTCTGCGTATGCAAAACTTTCTTACACCCGTTGTAGATGAAAGTTGAGCTTATCACACCCGATCATCACGTGGTGTCTCGGCACGACGAACTTTGGCAACGGTGCATACTCAGGGAGAACACTTTTACCTTGAAATTTAGTGAGAGATCATCTTATAATGCTACCGTCAAACAAAGCAAAATAAGATGCATAAAGGATAAACATCACATGCAATCAATATAAGTGATATGATATGGCCATCATCATCTTGTGCCTTTGATCTCCATCTCCAAAGCACCGTCATGATCACCATCGTCACCGGCGCGACACCTTGATCTCCATTGTAGCATCGTTGTCGTCTCGCCATCTATTGCTGCTACGACTACCGCTACCGCTTAGTGATAAAGTAAAGCAATTACAGCGCGATTGCATTGCATACAATAAAGCGACAACCATATGGCTCCTGCCAGTTGCCGATAACTCTGTTACAAAACATGATCATCTCATACAATAAATATAGCATCATGTCTTGACCATATCACATTACAACATGCCCTGCAAAAACAAGTTAGACATCCTCTAGTTTGTTGTTGCAAGTTTTACGTGGCTGCTACGGGCTGAGCAAGAACCGTTCTTACCTGCGCATCAAAACCACAACGATAGTTCGTCAAGTTAGTGCTGTTTTAACCTTCACAAGGACCGGGTGTAGCCACACTCGGTTCAACTAAAGTTGGAGAAACTGACACCCGCCAGCCACATGTGTGCAAAGCACGTCGGTAGAACCAGTCTTGCGTAAGCGTACGCGTAATGTCGGTCCGGGCTGCTTCATCCAACAATATCGCCGAACCAAAGTATGACATGCTGGTAAGCAGTATGACTTGTATCGCCCACAACTCACCTGTGTTCTACTCGTGCATATAACATCTACGCATAAACCTGGCTCGGATGCCACTGTTGGGGAACATAGTAATTTCAAAAATTTTCCTACGCATACGCAAGATCATGGTGATGCATAGCAACGAGAGGGGAGAGTGTCGTCCACGTACCCTCGTAGACCGTTAAGCGAAAGCGTTATGACAATGCGGTTGATGTAGTCGTACATCTTCACGATCGACCAATCCTCAGTACCGAACGTACGGCACCTCCGCATTCAGCACACGTTCAACTCGGTGACGTCCTGCGAACTCACGATCTAGTAGAGCTTGAAGGAGAGTTTCGTCAGCATGACGGCGTGGTGACAATGTTGATGAAGCTACCATCGCAGGGCTTCGCCTAAGAACCACTACAGTATGACTGAGGTGGATTATGGTGGAGGGGGGCACCGCACATGGCTGGGAGAGATCAATGATCAACTTGTGTGTTCTAGGGTGCCCCTGCCCCCGTATATAAAGGAGCAAGGGGGAGGCCGGCCGGCCCTATAGGGCGCGCCAGGAGGAGGATTCCTCCTCCTAGTAGGAGTAGGACTCCCCTCTTTCCTACTCCTACTAGTAGGGGGAAAGGAAGGGGGAGAAGGAGAAGGAAAGGGGGGCACCGCCCCCTTCCTAGTCCAATTCAGACCAGAGGGGGAGGGAGCATGCGGCCTTTCCTGGCCGGCCCCTCTCTCTCTCCACTAGGGCCCAACAAGGCCCATTAACACTCAAAAAGTGCACCGTATGCTCATTACGATTAACATGAAAAGTGACATTGCCTTTAGTGCAATCAATAACAGCCCCTGCAGTATTCAAAGAGGGTCTTCCAAGAATAATAGACATACTATCGTCCTTGGGAATATCAAGAATGACAAAGTCCGTTAAAATAGTAACGTTTGCAACTACAACAGGCACATCCTCACAAATTCCGACAGGTATAGCAGTTGATTTTCAGCCATTTGCAAAGATATTTTAGTAGGTGTCAACTTATTCAAATCAAGTCTACGATATAAAGAGAGAGGCATAACACTAACACCGGCTCCAAGATCACATAAAGCAGTTTTAACATAGTTTCTTTTAATGGAGCATGGTATAGTTGGTACACCAGGATCTCCAAGTTTCTTTGGTATTCCACCCTTAAAAGTATAATTAGCAAGCATGGTGGAAATTTCAGCTTCCGGTATCTTTCTCTTATTTGTAACAATTTCTTTCATATACTTAGAATAAGGATTCATTTTGAGCATATTAGTAAATCATATACGCAAAAAGATAGGTCTAATCATTTCAGCAAAGCGCTCAAAATCCTCATCATCCTTTTTCTTGGATGGTTTGGGAGGAAAAGGCATGGGTTTCTGAACCCAATGCTCTCTTTCTTTACCATGTTTCCTAGTAACAAAGTCTTTCTTATCATAACGTTGATTCTTTGATTGTGGGTTATCAAGATCAACAGCAGGTTCAATTTCTATTTCATTATCATTACTAGGTTGAGCATCATCATGAACATTATCATTAACATTATCACTAGTTTCAGGTTCATTACCAGATTAAGTTTCAGCATCAGAAATAGAAATATCATTTGGATTCTCAGGTGTTTCAGTAATAGGTTCACTAGAAGCATGCAAAGTCCTATCATTTTTCTTTTTCTTCCTTTTAGAAGGACTAGGTGCATCTATATTATTTCTGTGAGAATCTTGCTCAATTCTCTTAGGGTGGCCTTCAGGATATAAAGGTTCCTGAGTCATTCTACCACCTCTAGTCATAACTCTAACAACATTATCATTGTTCTTACTATTCAATTCATTGAGAAAATCATTTTGAGCTTTAAGTACTTGTTCTACTTGAGTGGTAACCATAGAAGCATGTTTACTAATAAGTTTAAGTTCACCTTTGACATTAGCCATATAATCACCCAAGTGTTCAAGCATATTTGAATTGTATTTGAATTGTCTACCAAAATAATCATTAAAGTCTTCTTGCTTAGCCATAAATTTATCAAACTCATCTAAGCATGGGCTAGCAAATTTAGTAAACAGGATTTCAGCTTTATCATATCTATAGAGAGAATTTACCTTTACTACCTGTGTCGGGTTATCAAGACCATGAGTTTCTTCAATAGGTAATGGATTAAGATCACATTTTCTTCAACAGGCGGTAAATTAAGACCGTGTATTTCTTCAATAGGAGGTAAATTCTTAACATCTTCAGCTTTAATACCCTTTTCTTTCATAGATTTCTTTGCCTCTTGCATATCTTCAGGATTGAGAAATAGAATACCCTCTTCTTCGGAGTTGGTTTAGGAATAGGCTCAGGAATTGGCTCTGGAGGTGTCCAATTATTTTCATTTGTCAACATATTATTCAATAGAATTTCAGCTTCATCCGGTGTTCTTTCCCTGAAAACAAAACCAACACAACTATCCAGGTAATCTCTGGAGGCATCGGTTAGTCCACTATAAAAGATATCAAGTATTTCATTTTTCTTAAGAGGATGATCAGGCAAAGCATTAAGTAATTGGAGAAGCCTCCCCCAAGCTTGTGGGAGACTCTCTTCTTCAATTTGCACAAAATTATATATATATATCCCTTAAAGCAGCTTGTTTCTTATGAGCAGGGAAATATTTAGTAGAGAAGTAGTAAATCATATCCTGGGGACTACGCACACAACCAGGATCAAGAGAACTAAACCATATCTTAGCATCACCCTTTAATGAGAATCGAAATATTTTAAGGATATAAAAGTAACGAGTTCTCTCATCATTAGTGAACAGGGTAGCTATATCATTTAATTTAGTAAGATGTGCCACAACAGTTTCAGATTCATAGCCATGAAAAGGATCAGATTCAACCAAAGTAATTATATCAGGATCAACATAGAATTCATAATCCTTATCGGTAATACAGATAGGTGAAGTAGAAAAAGCAGGGTCAGGTTTCATCCTAGCATTTAGAGATTGCTTATTCCATTTAGCTAATAACCTCTTAAGTTCGTATCTATCTTTGGAAGCTAAAATAGCTAAAGAAGTTTCTTTATCAAAAACATAACCCTCAGGAATAACAGGCAAGTCTTCATCATCAATTTCATCAATATTATCAGATTCAATATTTTCAATCTCTCTAGCGCTAGCAAGTTGTTCATCAAGAAATTCACCAAGTGGCACAGTAGTATCAAGCATAGAAGTAGTTTCATCATAAGTATCATGTATAGCAGAAGTGGCATCATCAATAACATGCGACATATCAGAACAAATAGCAGAAGCATGTTTAGGTGTCGCAAGCTTACTCATAACAGAAGGTGAATCAAGTGCAGAGCTAGATGGCAGTTCCTTACGTCCCCTCGTAGTTGAGGGATAGATCTTGGTTTTTGGATCTCTCAAGTTCTTCATAATGATAAGAAGATATAAATCCCAAGTGACTCAAAGAATAGAGCTATGCTCCCCGGAAACGGCGCCAGAAAATAGTCTTGATAACCCACAAGTATAGGGGATCGCAACAGTTTTCGAGGGTAGAGTATTCAACCCAAATTTATTGATTCGACACAAGGGGAGCCAAAGAATATTCTCAAGTATTAGCGGCTGAGTTGTCAATTCAACCACACATGGAAACTTAATATCTGCAGCAAAGTGTTTAATAGCAAAGTAATATGATAGTAGTGGTAACGGTACCAAAAGGTAACGATAGCAAAAGTAATGTTTTTGGTATTTTGTAGTGATGATAGCAATAGCAACGGAAAAGTAAACAAGCAAAGAACAATATGTGGAAAGCTCGTAGGCAATGGATTGGTGATGGAGAATTATGCCGGATGTGGTTCATCATGTAACAGTCATAACCTAGGGTGACACAGAACTAGCTCCAGTTCATTGATATAATGTAGGCATGTATTCCGAATATAGTCATACGTGCTTATGGAAAAGATCTTGCATGACATATTTTGTCCTACCCTCTCGTGGCAGCGGGGTCCTTACGGAAACTAAGGGATATTAAGGCCTCCTTTTAATAGAGTACCGGAACAACGCATTAACACATAGTGAATACATGAGCTTCTCAAACTACGGTCGTCACCGGTAAGTATCCCGATTATTGTCACTTCGGGGTTAACGGATCATAACACATAATAGGTGACTATAGACTTGCAAGATAGGATCAAGAACACTCATATATTGATGAAAACATAATAGGTTCAGATCTGAAATCATGGCACTTGGGCCCTAGTGACAAGCATTAAGCATAGCAAAGTCATAGCAACATCAAGCTCAGAACATAGTGGATACTAGGGATCAAACCCTAACAAAACTAACTCGATTACATGATAGATCCCATCCAACCCATCACCGTCTAGCAAGCCTACGATGGAATTACTCACGCACGGCGGTGAGCATCATGAAATTGGTGATGGAGGATGGTTGATGATGAAGATGGCGACGGATTCCCCTCTCCGGAGCCCCGAACGGACTCCAGATCAGCCCTCCCGAGAGGTTTTAGGGCTTGGCGGCGGCTCCGTATCGTAAAACGTGATGAATCCTTCTCCCTGAATTTTTTCTCCCCGAAACACAATATATAGAGTTGGAGTTGGAGTCGGAGGAGCTCCAGGGGGCCCATGAGGTAGGGGGCGCGCCCCCACCCTCGTGGACAGGTGATGGGCCCCCTGGCCTTCATCTTTTGCAGGTATTTTTTATATTTTCCAAAAAGTTGCTCCGTGAAGTTTCAGGTCAGGTCATTCCGAGAACGTTTGTTTCTGCACATAAATAACACCGTGGTAATTCTCCAGAAAACAGTGTTAGTCCGGGTTAGTTCCATTCAAATCATGAAAGTTAGAGTCCAAAACTAGGGCAAAGTGTTTGGAAAAGTAGATACGATGGAGACGTATCATGCCGCTCCTCCATGACCATATTCCCCCCTTCGCAGATCCTCTGATGCGAGCCCCTGCCAAACTGATCTCGCCGGAGTTCCGCTCCTGAAGCTTCTGCTCGCCATGACCGCTTGATGAAGCGCACGCCTCCACTGAGCACTCCACTGTCTCTGCCGCATCAAGCCTAACCCTTCGTACCTCTTTGCCGCCTGAAGGAGCGCAGGAGAAGTCACCAGGACTGATCCTGAAGCCGCTGCCGTCTTCCTGTATTTCTGGTGAGCGCGCACCCACAGATTTACTTCGGCCAATCACGTGATGACATGTGGCATGCTACATTAGACACTACAGAAAACGCTATAGTAATTTCAGAACAGATGTTTAACTATTTTTTTGTTTTTTCACATATTTTAGTCCAATTTTCATTTAGGCACAACTTCCAATCCATGTATCCAAATTGAGTGATTCATTTTTCCTACATGTTCATAATGACCTCTACGATCCTGTGGAATCAATATTTCATTTGTTCAAACTTTGCAAAATTGACAAATTCAAATTCAAATTTTAATCTTCATTCGATCTAAAAGCATAAGTGATCCCTAGGTGATTTTGATAATTAATGACAACATATCTCTTGTTGGACTAATACTTTTACCTAGTATGTTTCAGACAAGTTCAACAAATTAAGTGGCATGGACTAAAGGATGTGGAACCCCTTCAAGATGCCAAGGACAAAGGATTGGCTCAAGCTTCAAGATCAAGAGTCTACATTTACTATTTTAGTGATCCAATATCACATTGAGTCTATAGGAAAAGCTAATACTATCAAGAGGGGATGAGGTGTTGCGTAATGGCTTGCTTGCTCAAAAGTGCTTAGTGATATGCTCCAAAACCCTCAACTACCTTCCCACATCCACATATGACCTAAACTAAAAGTCAAACTCGGCCCCACCGATTCTTTCTATCCGGCGCCACCGAGTTCAGTCGTCATAGCCACTGCCAAAACCCTAATTAGTTCGGTCTCACCGATGGGATCTCGGTCTCATCGGGATGGGCTTGCAAACTCTCTGTTACCTACTGCAATATTTTCGGTCCCACTGAGATATGCAATCGGCCGCACCGGGTTTGCTTGGCCAACTCTTTGTTTCACTTATTACCCAAATCGGTCCCACCGAGTTTTGGATTTACCCTAACCCTAGCACATCGGTCCCACCGAGTTGATCCAGTCCGTCCCACAAAAAATCCTAACGGTCACTAGGTTTGCTAAATCGGTCCGACCGAGTTTCGCAATTCGGCCTCACCGAAATTGATAAGTTGTGTGTAACGGTTAGTTTTTGTGTGGAGGCAATATATACCCCTCCACCCACTCTTCATTCGTGGAGAGAGCCATCGGAACATACCTACACTTCCAATACACATTTTCTGAGAGAGAACCACCTACTCATGTGTTGAGGCCAAGATATTCCATTCCCACCATATGAATCTTGATCTCTAGCCTTCCCCAAGTTGCTTTCCACTCAAATCTTCTTTCCGCCAAATTCATATCCTGTGAGAGAGAGTTGAGTGTTGCGGAGACTATCATTTGAAGCACAAGAGCAAGGAGTTCATCATCAACACACCATTTGTTACTTCTTGGAGAGTGGTGTCTCCTAGATTGGCTAGGTGTCACTTGGGAGCCTCCGACAAAGATTGTGGATTTGAACCAAGGAGTTTGTAAGGGCAAGGAGATCGCCTACTTCGTGAAGATCTACCGCTAGTGAGGCAAGTCCTTCGTGGGCGATGGCCATGATGGGATAGACAAGGTTGCTTCTTCGTGGACCCTTCGTGGGTGGAGCCCTCCGTGGACTTGCGCAACCGTTACCCTTCGTGGGTTGAAGTCTCCATCAACATGGATGTAAGATAGCACCACCTATCGGAAACACGACAAAAACATCCATGTCTCCAATTGCGTTTGAATTATCCAAACCCTTCCCCTTACATTCTTGCAAGTTGCATGCTTTACTTTCCGCTGCTCATATACTCTTTGCATGCTTGCTTGATATGTATTGTGTTTGTTAAACTTGTGCCTAAACTCCACTTCAACTTAAAGAAATTAAAAACTTCAACTTTTAGCACTTAGTGTCTAATCACCCCCCTCTAGACACCTCTTCTCGATCCTTTCAATTGGTATCAGAGCTTTGCTCTCCATTGCCTTGGTTTAAACACCATTGGAGGAAGATGGATGAGTCTACTTTGGGGAGTCTTAGACGTAGAGTGCCTATTCTTGATGGAGAATATTTTCATGATTGAAAAAATGAAATGCTTGAGATTTTCAATGAATATCACTTGAACAAGTATATTGCTAGCCCTTGTGCACCTCATGTTGATCCCATGTATCCTACCCTTGATGAATCAATTGACATGATTTGCAATCTTAGAACTGTTAATCTTATCACTAGAGGCTTGCCTAGAAACTTGATTGGGTTTTTGCCTACTCTTAAGTGTGCCTACACCATACAGAAATTTTTCTTGAGAACTCTTTCCAAATTATTCCTTGGAAGATCTAGATGAAATTCTCCATAAATCCATTGCCTTGATTAAGATGAGTTCCAATGATCCCAAATTTTGTGACTGCTTATTTGAGCTTACTAATCTTACGAGTGCCAAAGGAGATGTTGGAATCATTAGCAATATCATTTCCAGAGCTATTAGAATTCATAAAGATAACTATAGAAATGATCATTTATCTAATGAATTACCCTCTCTAGGAATTGATCAATCACAATATGATGTTGAACATGGATACTCTGATGAGGATGATGATGATAGTGACTATGATCTCGATGATGCGATGAGACACTTTGGTCTTATGGCAAATTTTCACGGCTACATGGCTGGAGGAAAGGAACGGGTCCTTGATAGTGGATGTACTGATCATATGATCGGAGATAAAGACATGTTTTGTGAGCTTGCAGAAAACGCCGGCCCTCGAAAGTATGTCACTTTTGGTGATAATTCAAAGGGTAATGTGGTTGGCCTTGGTAAGCTGGCCATCTCACATGATAGCTCCATACAAAATGTCATGCTCGTTGAATCTCTTGGCTACAACTTACTTTCAGTATCTAGACTTGCCGATTTCGGTTTCAATGTCCTATTTACTGAAGTAGACTGCCAAGTGTTTCGTAGAGATAATCATAAAATGGTCTTTACCGGTATACGTAGAGGAGATCTTTACATTGTTGATTTCACTAAAAAGGCTCAACCTAAAACTTGCTTAATTGCTAAATCTTCTAAAGGCTGGTTGTGGCATAGAAGGCTAGGCCATGTGGGCATGCGAAACCTTGACAAACTCATTAAAGGAAATCATATCCTTGGCGTTAACGATGTCATATTTGACAAGGATAGACTTTGTAGTGCTTGTCAAGCAGGGAAACAAGTTGGAGGAAGTCATCGCGCTAAGAACATCATGACCACAAGAAGACCACTCGAGCTACTTCACATGGATCTCTTTGGTCCAAATGCCGACAAGAGTCTCGGTGGTAACTCATTTGGTCTAGTCATAGTTGATGATTTTTCAAGATTTACGTGGGTGTTCTTTCTTGATGACAAATTGCAGGTCCAAAAGATCTTCAAAAACTTTGCTAGGAAGGCCCAAAATTAATTTGACGTAAAGATCAAGAAGGTTCGGAGCGACAATGGAACGGAGTTCAAGAACGCAAATGTAGACACCTTTCTTGATGAAGAAGGGATTACACATGAGTTCTCGGCTACGTACACACCTCAACAAAATGGAGTCGTTGAGAGGAAGAACCAGACTCTCATCGAGATGGCAAGAACGATGCTTGATGAGTACAAGATGCCAAAACACTTTTGGGCGGAAGCGGTTGAGACAGCTTGTCATGCAACAAATCGCTTGTATCTTCACAAGCTACTCGGCAAGACGGCATATGAGCTCCTCACCGGTAACAAACCCCAAGTTGGATACTGTAGCGACCCGACCCGAATGGGTCAAGTCTCTGTGCTTAAGTGCCATCCCTGGATCGGTATGCTGACACACACAGTACTCGAGGATTTATAACAGAGGTAAATCACATGTAAAAGTAACGTAAATACTATTACCTCAAATCCAAAATAGCGGAAGTAACAAGGTTGTGGATTCCCATCAACACCAACGGCAAAGTTGAGTGTAGAAATCGTAACCCTAACGTATCACTTACTCGTCGTAAGATAATCCTGCAACATGAGACGTTGCAGCCACAGAGGGTCAGTACATTGAATGTACTGGCAAATTCACACCATAGAGAATGATGAATAAAGGCTATCACTACATGCATATTTGGCTGGTGGAAAAGCTCTATGGTTATAAGGTTTTTGCGAAAAGCCAATTCTTCCCTACTGCAAAGGAATACATTTTAATTAACTATCATGGTGGTTGTTGAACATTGAGAATGGTTGACAGCATTCTCAATCCCAAGTAAGCATCATCATTAAAACCCAACAATATTTATTTAAAGTAACATGATGAGATCAACAGGATAATCCAAGAACTAGATACTCAAGATGTCCATAACCGGGGACACGGCTAATCATGATTAGTTTATACACTCTGCAGAGGTTTGCGCACTTTTCCCCACAAGACTCGATCACCTCCGTTGGATTTCTCGCACTACATGGTGTTTGAGAAACGGATGAACGAGACACAGTCTTTCAGAAGCGCTAGCACCTTACGATGGATAGACCGGTACACCTACTTTCCCCTACATCTGCTAGTCCACCCTGTAAGAGTTCGCACGACTTAATCAACTATGCCAGAGCCCATAATGGCTTGTGGCTGCACACGGAAGTTTCTAGTTTGAAAAATCTCATGATCCCTTTGAGCCTGGGTGGCGGTCCAAAAGAAAACAGGCAAGTCCTAGATTACCCAGGTGCCTAGACAGGCAATCCTAGAATAACCAGGTGCCTCAATCCACCCAGATGTGTGTTTAAGTTGCCACCTTAAGTAAACCATTAATTAACAATCTCACATCTATCATGGATACTCTCAAAACCCAATCCACGTCTACGAGCATAGCATGGCCATGTAAGCATAACGTAAAAGTAACTCCCAAGGTTTGAATGCAGGGCAATAGGTTCCTACCTCATCAACTACTTCCCAATACCCACATGTTATCACTCCTACTCATGCAATGTTTGAGGGTGAAACTAATGCATAAAAACTGGGTATGAAGGGGGATATGATCAAAGTGTGAACTTGCCTGCAATGTTGATGAAGATGATTCGCACTCATAACTCTTGATAGTTCTACTCGTCACACTCCGGTCAATCTGTCGTAAGGAAGCAATAGTAACCACACATAAGCAATCACTCAAAAGACCAGAAAGATCGAAGAAGACGATTCGGAAAACTTCAAAACCAAGCAAATAACTCTTGCAACATGAAACAATTTCTAACAGTACCAAAATTATGTGAATTTGGCCTTATTAGAATGTTTAGGTCAAGAGCTTCGATTTGCAAAAAGAATCAACTCAAACGGAGCTATGAAACTCAAGTTATGATCAAACGAAGTTTGAATTCAAATCTGATCTAATTCAAATTTTAAACTTCTCAAAAACATGTTTGAGTGGATTAATTGATAGAGGAGATCTTAACGAAGACGTGGGCGTTGGTTTCGTTGGATTTGGACTAACGAGTAAAAAGTAGTGATAGATTGAAGTACAGGGACTAATCTGTGAAGAAAATTATCACGAATAGGTCCCTGACCGAAAAAAAATAAAAAGAAAAAAGAAAAGATCTAAATAGCGAACGTTTGCTACAAAGCCCTACAGAACGAAATCGTTCACTACAGAGAACTAACGGACGAAAGATCTCTGGTTAACTTAACCTAAAACAATAAACCGTATAAAAGAAAAAAACCCGAAGAGAAAACCAGGTCGGGTTTTATTGGTTATACCGGTTCAAGGAAAATAAACTG
>NC_041392.1:416877265-416900862 GCF_002162155.2 Triticum dicoccoides
CGTCAGCGGCGCGGCAGCGGGCGGAGGTGCGGTCGCGGCGCGAGGCGAGAGGCGGCGGGGCTGCAGTGCGGCAATGGCGGCGTGGCGGCGCAGTGCAGCGATGCGGTGAGGAGCGGGGTCGAGGGCGCGGCGTCGGGGCCCAGGGCTCCGCTATTTAAGGGAGGGGAGGCGAGGCGTGGAGCTTGCGGGAGGGGGCAACGGCGGCGGTGTCCTGGCGGCGTACGGCGCCGGCGATGGCGTGCGGGAGCAGGGCTCCCGTCCTGTCGGGGACGACGCAGGGGTGGGCCGGCGCGGTTGGCTGGGCCTGGGGCCGGCCCAGTCGGCGAGGGAAACCTTTTTTTTAATAAATTCTTTTTTTCAGAGAACTAAAATAATAAAAATATATATATTATATAGGCATATAATATATCAAAATTTTCAGAAAAGATTTTCTACGACATGAACATTTTTATAAAGTCAAATAAAATCCACACAAAATCAAATAAATCAAAGAGTGCTACTGGTCTAATAAAAACTCAATAAAAATCATTTTAAAAATACCAAAATGATTTCAAATTAATTCTTCTCCAATTTTTTTATTGTAGGGAATCATGTTACCCTAATTTCCATATATTTTATTTTTGGAGAAAAATAATTTGAATAAAACTCAAATATCTCCAAATTGAAAATAAATTCAAATGAACTTTGAATTTAATTCTTTGAACTCCCAACTCATATTTCATATAATTTGAAGAAGTCATTTTATCTTTGCTCGTGAAAATCATTGAGTTGCATAAAGTTGCAGAATTGGAAATATTTTCCAAATGAAATTCAAATATTTTCAAACACCCCATTTCATTTAAATAAATGGAAGAAGTCATGTCATCTTCTCTCCAGGGTTTTGTATTTGAAAAGAATTTGAATTCATGGAGATCAGAAAGCAAATATGAAAGTTTGGGAAAGTCCTTTTATTCCCTCTCATTTAACTTTCAAAAAGTTTCGAATTCACTCACTTTCAGACAATCAATCAAACAATCAGTCAAATCTATCTATTTATTATAACATTCCAAAATTTAGAATTTGGGAATGTTAAAAACCTACCACCCTTAAATGAATCTCGTCCTCGAGATTCGGAGAGGCTAGAAAGAAATAGGTTAGGTTCGGGGTCTTCTCAAAATCCATCAATCATCACAGGGGGTCTCAGGTGCTACCACCCTTAGAAAGATTGTTACTGTCCCATCAATACTCATATACTCCATCCTTATTCTTGACAGGGCCGGTCTTCTCAGATCTTCAGTATAATTCCTTTCTCTTGGCTCTTCTGGTAACGGCATAACTTTTTCCTCAATTCTTTTGTCCTTTCATCTTGGTAAGGTTATTCCGAGACTGGGTATTCTTAGCTGTCGGGTCTGGCGCCAAAACTAAACAACTATCGATATCTCATGGTGGTCAACAATTTATGGTTTCTCCTGCAGGAAATGGGTCTGGGTGATCCTCACCGTATAACCTACGGTTGGCAAAGCTGCCTTGTACAAGGGAAAAATACCTATACCATTCTAAGGCTTAAACAAGGTTTTGATCGTCGTCTCTCCACTATAGGTAAGTCACTCAGATTTACCATCCCATATAGCAAGGCGAATAATAAGAGTAAGTCGGTATGGTGATCAATCCATCCCGCACCCAAATCATTACCTTGTATACGGTTTAGCGAATCTCGCATTGTAACACTCGGTCATCCTCACAAGCATTGTAGAATTTCTCTCGTCGACGAACCAAGTTCGGAATAATCCATTGATTCTGCAAGCCAGACAAACATCTATCGTTCCTTCACAACTCTCAGGTTTTGCGTAAACTCCTATAAAATCGTCTGTCGACAAAGGTATATCCACTTCCAGGGTTTTTCCTTCAGCAAGAATGTGCTTGCTTCTTGGCAGGTCCTGGGGCCTGTGGGTTATGGCACACCTCATCACTTTTAGTCCTTGAACTTATCATTGGGCAACTGATCATTATTCCAACTTCCAACTTCCTAGTATTCTTAAATCCATCCAATTGTACTATCTTCCTTCCTTCTATTGGCACCAAACTAGGACATGATTACTTGGACTCATCATGGAGTTTACATTGATCCATATTTCCGACATCATACCTCCTTTATATCCAATAGTAATTCATCTCTTCATCCTCGTGGGATATCCCTCATACCGAGATAAAAACTTATACTTATGAAGTCCATATTCCACTTCGTGGAACATCATTATCCTTTCCGCGGTCAAGCGTCCTTACAGGGGAATATTGGCCATCTCTGCATGGCACTTCTTCAACTGGGAAACGTGAAACACATCTTGAACTCCTGATAGTCCTTCGGGTAACTCAAACTTGTAGGCCACTTCTCTCATACGCTCCAAAACTCGGTATGGTCCTACAAATCTCGGGGCTAACTGTCCCTTAACTCCAAATCGTTTAACTCCTCGCAGAGGGGTCACACGAAGACATGCTCTATATCCAATTTCATAGACTACCTCCTTGAGTTTTTGAGTCTACATAACTCTTCTACCTGGACCGAGCTACTTTCAGTCTATCTCGAATCAACTTAACATTCTCTTCCGACTCCTTGATCACATTTGGTCCAAACAACTGACGGTCTCCAACTTCATCCCACATACACTTGGGGTATCACACATATCGAGACAAAACTCGTATTCATTTTGTCCGAAATCCACTCACTGGAGTATCCTTATCTTTTCCAGGGGTCAACGGTTCTTATAGGGTACTACCACCCTTAAAATGCACAAATCTTCCATAGACCATATTTCTCATATCCTCAGAATGGCCAAAATTCTTCTTCATAGAGTAACAACTCATAAAACCCAAATCTTTACCAACGATGCTAACTTTATTGATTCTCCAATGATTACAATCTTTTGCTTTTCCATTACATGTCTCAACTCAACACCTCAATATAAAAGAAAATGTTCTCACTTCTACTACTCCATTTCTTTTGTTGCAAACTCAACTATCTAGCACAAGTCTCCTTCTCCTTGGGGCATTCTCTGGCAAAGTGCCCTGCTCCATTACAACTAAAACATATTACTTCTGACAAGTATCGAGGTTTCCTTTTTGGGCAATTGTTGAGGTAGTGTCCTGACTCCTTGCACCTGTAACAGGTGATATGACTCAGATTCTTCCTGGAATCCAATCTGCTTCTCTTCCTGGACCTTACCATGCCAATCATGGCTTCTATTTCTCTGGGTCATATTCTACTTCCTCTGTTGGGAATTCTACTAGATCCCCATTCAAACAATTTTGGGAGATGTGTCCTTCTTCTCCACATGAATAGCAAGACTTAGTGCAGGGTTTACTGGAGTCCTCTTTAGGTGTGTCCTCCACATCTTCCTTCATCATGGGTTCTTCCAAAATTTCCATAAGGGCTCCTTTCATTTCTTCTTTCTTCTGCTGGATGGTTCGTTGTACCATGGGGTATATGTGACACTGAGCAGGATAGTGGGTAGTCCCTTCACACAAGAAACAAGTAATCTGCCTAGTTGGGCATTCTTCAACTGGGGGACTTCCTTCACAATTAGGGCATTCATCCCTGTGTTCTTTATGGGCGTGTCTGATTTCTCCACAAATCTTGCATGCACAATGTTTCTTCATATCCTTTCCATAAGGCTTCAACTTTTGGGACACAAGCCGAGGCTTTGGCATAGTCAACTTAAATTCTCTCCAAGTGGTTACTCCTTGCCATCCATTCATGGTTTGGTATATCCTCACCAAGTAGCAGCACCTCTTTCAAAGCACTAAAGAGCATGCTGGGTCATATCATTTCCAACTATAGGGTTATTCTACATGTGATCTTCCATGTTCTAAATCTATCGGTCTGTCTCCAATTGACTCATCGGTCCAGAAAATACAAGCTCATCTCCATTCATCCTCTATTGGGTCCATGTGGGTTCGGGGTAAGATAAGAGAGAGGGAGAGGGATACACACAATACAAACAAAAGTTTTGAAAAGACAGATTTTATTTGTGGCCGTCGGGAAAAACATCAAACAAATGACAGCTCACAAACGTCTCATCTAACGTAGGTATATAACAGGGGTTTGGTATTCTAAAGGTCAATAAAACTTCAACGTCTCCAAATTCTTCAAGCCTTGTTCATGCCTCCAATGGCTTCTTCCGATCATGCTTGTCTTTCTCAAGTTCTTCTGCCAGATCAATCTCTGTTGACGTGAAATCTCTCGTGACATCCTTTAATATTCCGGAGTTGCATTTCAAACTTCTGGTTTCAACATCCTTCACATGAACCATGGTCATACTGTCCTTCATTTCCTGACAATTCTCCGGTATCTCGAGGTTGTAGCTCCTCCAGCTTGGCTACTCTCATCTTCAGGATCCTGAGTTCCTCATGAAATACTTCCTTGTCTAATATGACTTCCTGGAGCTCCATTTTAAACTTCTTGATGTACTACTCCAGATCCAGGTGATACACCAGCTAAGTTTAAAACTGCATCCTTTGCTGATAGATGCTCCATCAGCCTTCTACCATCCAATCCTTCCGAAGGAATGCATGCTTAGCTCAGCTCGGTGACCACAGTATCAATGGTGATGACATCACGGATAACCATGTTTCTGCCCTTGTCATTGCCATGAGCTATCTTGCCAGTTGATATCTCCTGCCTTAGGGTTTTCTTGACAAAACTTCGAGTTCTCAACTCTCCATGTTTCAGTCTTTCTCTGATACACCTTGATCTCGGGTATTGACAACTTCCATAATCTGTCAAGTTCCATAAGGGTAGCCTTCCTAGGTCATACAAATCTGGGAATTCTTCAGAGCCTTCAAATTCTACTTGTCTTCGGTCTTCAACCGTTGTAGTTTCCATTATTCAGATGCACGGAAAATACTCTTCATTTCGAAGTGGTCTTAGTTGTCCGATATCTTGTACTTCTTGGAGTGGTCTCATCAGTCGAATCTTCATGTGGTCAAAAAGGGGAAAGGGGTATGGTCTCACTAAAGGGAATTTTTGAATAAGCTCAAAAGAGAAGATAGGTAAAAGATTTTTTTTGAAAGGGAAAGTTGTAGAGAAAAATCTTTGCTATGGGCGCCAGTTTCTAGGGTCACGTCCTACAGTCAACATGTGCTCTGATACCATCTTGTAGCGACCCGACCCGAATGGGTCAAGTCTATGTGCTTAAGTGTCATCCCTGGATCGGTATGCTGACACACACAGTACTCGAGGATTTATAACAGAGGTAAATCACATGTAAAAGTAACGTAAATACTATTACCTCAAATCCAAAATAGCGGAAGTAGCAAGGTTGTGGATTCCCATCAACACCAACAGCAAAGTTGAGTGTAGAAATCATAACCCTAACGTATCACTTACTCATCGTAAGATAATCCTGCAACATGAGACGTTGCAGCCACAGAGGGTCAGTACATTGAATGTACTGGCAAATCCACACCATAGAGAATGATGAATAAAGGCTATCACTACATGCATATTTGGCTGGTGGAAAAGCTCTATGGTTATAAGGTTTTTGCGAAAAGCCAATTTTTCTCTACTGCAAAGGAATACATTTTAATTAACTATCATGGTGGTTGTTGAACATTGAGAATGGTTGACATCATTATCAATCCCAAGTAAGCATCATCATTAAAACCCAACAATATTCATTTAAAGTAACATGATGAGATCAACAGGATAATCCAAGAACTAGATACTCAAGATGTCCATAACCGGGGACACGGCTAATCATGATTAGTTTATACACTCTACAGAGGTTTGCGCACTTTTCCCCACAAGACTCGATCACCTCCGTTGGATTTCTCGCACTACATGGTGTTTGAGAAACGGATGACCGAGACACAGTCTTTCAGAAGCGCTAGCACCTTACGATGGATAGACTGGTACACCTACTTTCCCCTACATCTGCTAGTCCACCCTGTAAGAGTTCGCACGACTTAATCAACTATGCCAGAGCCCATAATGGCTTGTGGCTGCACACGGAAGTTTCTAGTTTGAAAAATCTCATGATCCCTTTGAGCCTGGGTGGCGGTCCAAAAGAAAACAGGCAAGTCCTGGATTACCCAGGTGGCTAGACAGGCAATCCTAGAATAACCAGGTGCCTCAATCCACCCATATGTGTGTTTAAGTTGCCACCTTAAGTAAACCATTAATTAACAATCTCACATCTGTCATGGATACTCTCAAAACCCAATCCACGTCTACGAGCATAGCATGGCCATGTAAGCATAACGTAAAAGTAACTCCCAAGGTTTGAATGCAGGGCAATAGGTTCCTACCTCATCAATTACTTCCCAATACCCACATGTTATCACTCCTACTCATGCAATGTTTGAGGGTGAAACTAATGCATAAAAACTGGGTATGAAGGGGGATATGATCAAAGTGTGAACTTGCCTGCAATGTTGATGAAGATGATTCGCACTCATAACTCTTGATAGTTCTACTCGTCACACTCCGGTCAATCTATCGTAAGCAAGCAATAGTAACCACACATAAGCAATCACTCAAAAGACCAGAAAGATCGAAGAAGACGATTCGGAAAACTTCAAAACCAAGCAAATAACTCTTGCAACATAAAACAATTTCTAACAGTACCAAAATTATGTGAATTTTGCCTTATTAGAATGTTTAGGTCAAGAGCTTCGATTTGCAAAAAGAATCAACTCAAACGGAGCTATGAAACTCAAGTTATGATCAAACGAAGTTTGAATTCAAATCTGATCTAATTCAAATTTTAAACTTTTCGAAAACATGTTTGAGTTGGATTAATGGATAGAGGAGATCGTAACGAAGATGTGGGCGTTGGTTTCGTTGGATTTGGACTAACTAGTAAAAAGTAGTGATAGATTGAAGTATAGGGACTAATCTGTGAAGAAAATTATCACGAATAGGTCCCTGGCCGAAGAAAAATAAAAAGAAAAAAGAAAAGATCTAAATAGCGAACGTTCGCTACAGAGCCCTACAGAATGAAATCGTTCAGTACAGAGAACTAACGGACGAACGATCTCTGGTTAACTTAACCTAAAACAATAAACCGTATAAAAGAAAAAAACCCGAAGAGAAAACCAGGCCGGGTTTTATTGGTTATACCGGTTCGAGGAAAATAAACCGGAGGCGGCGGCGGTTAACTCCGGTGAGTGTCGCGGGGGCTCCGGCGAAGTGATGCGGCAGCGGCGGCGGCACTGCGAGGCGACGGAGCTTGCAGCGGCGGCGGCGGCGTCAGCGGCGCGGCAGCGGGCGAAGGTGCGGTGGCGGCGCGAGGCGAGAGGAGGTGGGGCTGCGGTGCGGCAATGGCGGCGTGGCGGCGCAGTGCGGCGATGCGGGGAGGAGCGGGGTCGAGGGCGCGGCGTCGGGGCCCAGGGCTCCGCTATTTAAGGGAGGGGAGGCGAGGCGCGGAGCTTGCGGGAGGGGGCAACGGCGGCGGTGTCCTGGCGGCGTACGGCGCCGGCGATGGCGTGCGGGAGCAGGGCTCCCGTCCTGTCGGGGACGATGCAGGGGTGGGCCGGCGTGGTTGGCTGGGCCTGGGGCCGGCCCAGTCGGCGAGGGAAACCTTTTTTTTAATAAATTCTTTTTTTCAGAGAACTAAAATAATAAAAACGAAAAATATTATATAGGCATATAATATATCAAAATTTTCAGAAAAAGATTTTCTACGACATGAACATTTTTGTAAAGTCAAATAAAATCCACACAAAATCAAATAAATCAAAGAGTGCTACTGGTCTAATAAAAACTCAATAAAAATCATTTTAAAAATACCAAAATGATTTCAAATTAATTCTTCTCCAATTTTTTTATTGTAGGGAATCATGTTACCCTAATTTCCATATATTTTATTTTTGGAGAAAAATAATTTGAATAAAACTCAAATATCTCCAAATTGAAAATAAATTCAAATGAACTTTGAATTTAATTCTTTGAACTCCCAACTCATATTTCATATAATTTGAAGAAGTCATTTTATCTTCGCTCGTGAAAATCATTGGGTTGCATAAAGTTGCAGAATTGGAAATATTTTCCAAATGAAATTCAAATATTTTCAAACACCCCATTTCATTTAAATAAATGGAAGAAGTCATGTCATCTTCTCTCCAGGGTTTTGTATTTGAAAAGAATTTGAATTCATGGAGATCAGAAAGCAAATATGAAAGTTTGGGAAAGTCCTTTTATTCCCTCTCATTTAACTTTCAAAAAGTTTCGAATTCACTCACTTTCAGACAATCAATCAAACAATCAGTCAAATCTATCTATTTATTATAACATTCCAAAATTTAGAATTTTGGGATGTTATAGATACTTTCGAGTATTCGGCTCAAAGTGCTACATTCTTGATAAGCATCGTCGTTCTAAATTTGCTCCTAAGTCTCATGAAGGTTTCCTACTTGGTTATGGCTCAAACTCTCACACATACCATATCTACAACAATTTCACCCGAAAGGTTGAAGAAACGGTAGATGTGAAGTTTGATGAATCTAACGGCTCGCAAGTAGAGCAATTGCCAATTGATGTAGGAGACAAAGATCCCTCAGAAGCAATCCAAGACTTGTCTATTGGCAAGATTCGTCCAATGGAGATAAAGGCGAGTACCTCGTCCGTCTAAGTGGAAGCTTCTACCTCACGACAAGGTGAACCAAGAGTTGATACGGAAGCATCCATGAGTGGGACACACCAAGATGAAGAAAACGAGGAAGTGCACCAAGACGAACGTCAAAAACCTCCTTCTCCATCACGAAAACAGAACGACAACGCTAACAATGAAGGAGGCCAAGAAGAAGAACAAGATGAAGAAGATGTTCAACCAAGACCCAAGCAAAGCTTTCACGAGTTCAAGCAAGAATTTCTAAAGATCATCCCGTGGAGCAAATCTACAATGATATCCAAACCGGGAGAATCACTCTCTCAAAAACTCATTTAGCTAACTTTTGTGAACACTATTCATTCATTTATCGCATTGAACCTATGAAGGTTGAAGAAGCATTGGAAGATCTGGATTGGATAAACGCTATGCATGAAGAGCTACACAACTTTGAGAGAAATCAAGTGTGGACATTGGTTGAAAAGCCCGACAACAACCACAACATCATTGGTACCAAATGGGTGTTTCGCAACAAGCAAGATGAAGATGGACAAGTGGTTCGCAACAAAGCATGTCTCGTCGCCCAAGGCTACACACAAGTCGAAGGTATGGACTATGGTGAGACATATGCTCCCGTTGCTAGACTTGAGTCCATTCGCATTTTACTTGCCTATGCTAATCACCATGATATCACTTTGTACCAAATGGACATTAAAAGTGCTTTTCTATATGGTGAAATTGAGGAGGAAGTTTATGTTAAGCAACCTCCCGGCTTTGTCAATCCTAAGAAACCTAATCATGTCTACAAACTTCACAAAGCCCTTTATGGTCTCAAACAAGCTCCTAGAGCATGGTATAAATGCTTGACCAAGTTCATTATTGAAAAAGGCTTTGAAATTGGAAAAATAGATTCTACTCTTTTTACTAAAAGGGTTAATGGAGAACTATTTGTATGCCAAATTTATGTTGATGATATTATATTTGGATCAACTAACCCTCATTTTAGTGAAAAGTTTGGGAAGCTAATGTCGGAGAAGTTTGAGATGTCTATGATGAGTGAACTCAAATTCTTTCTTGGTTTGCAAATCAAGCAAACTAAGGAAGGTACCTTTGTCTCTCAAACAAAGTACACCAAGGACTTATTCAAGAAGTTCAATATGCAAGAATGCAAAGGTATGACTACACCCATGCCTACTAGTCGACATCTTGATTTGACCAAAGATGGTGAACCGGTTGATCAAAAAGTTTACCGCTCTATGATTGGTTCATTATTATATCTATGTGCTTCGCGTCCTGATATCATGCTAAGTGTGTGCATGTGTGCACGATATCAAGATGCTCCTAAGGAATGTCATCTTAAGGCCGTGAAGAGGATAGTGAGATACTTAATACATACACCAAATTTTGGCATTTGGTATTCAAAGAGGGCTTCCTTTGATCTTGTTGGCTACTCCGACTCGGACTATGCCGGTGACAAGGTTGATAGAAAGTCCACTTCGGGTACTTGTAAATTCCTTGGTAGATCTCTTGTGTCTTGGTCTTCCAAGAAACAAAACTCGGTATCCTTATCCACCACCGAAGCGGAATACATTGCCGCTGGTTCATGTTGTGCTCAATTACTTTGGATGACCCAAACTCTTAAAGATTATGGGATATATGTGAAACATGTTCCATTACTTTGTGACAATGAAAGTGCTATCAAGATTGCTCACAATCCCATTCAACACTCTCGAACTAAGCATATTGAAGTTCGTCATCATTTCATTCGAGATCACGTTGCTAAGGGTGACATAAACCTTAAGCATGTTCACACCGATAAGCAATTAGTGGATATATTCACTAAACCACTTGATGAGAGAGAGTTTTGCAGGTTAAGAGGTGAATTGAACATCATTGATGCTTCAAACTTGGAGTAGGAACTCCATTGGATACATGCAAGACTTGAGCTTATGACTAATCCTTGATATTTATCTTATGATGATAATCTTATGTCTTGGATATATTTGCACCTTGCATGTTATCTAACCCATGTCGGTACTTGGATGAATCTAAATCTATGAGATTGCAAATCACTCACATCTTGAGAAATCTCTACATCACCAAGTCTCTACACAATGGTGGTTGAATACAAGGAAGCACGAAACTATTCAAACATATCCTTTGACAAATTTATTATTGAACTTCATGATTGTCACTTTGAATACACAAGTGCTCTTCCTTGCAAAAACTAACCCATATAGGTAGATGAACTCAAATTCCAGGTGGTGCTACCAACTCTTGATGAGCTACATCAACCTTGAGCAACCCACACAAGTTCAACTACATGATTATGATCAACACCACCACCCAATGTATGTTATTCCATCTTAGAGAAGCTTTACTCCAAGTCATGAGCCAAAGCAACTCGACAAGATGTGAATACATCAAGATGCTTAAACGAAAAATGGTAACCCCATTTTGAGCTTAAACGATGAGTACGACCTATGATCAAGTGATCTCACTTGACTCCTAAGTCAATGTACTCTAACATAGGTGACTTTGTCACCGCCCAACTCTAGACGAAGTTCTCTTGTGTTCCTTTTTCGTGTTCTTGCATTTGTCCCATGCATATTTGTTTCCCCTTTAAAAAACTTCATCTAGATCTTTTAGTTCCTTTTCTTTGTCCTTTGCTCTGCATTTTCTGCATCCAATTCATTGCAAATCTTTGTGAGATCTTATTTGTCTAGTGAGCTGAGGTGACAAGTGTTTTTCTCTGTGATGAACTCGGTTCCACCGGTTTCATGTTTCCGGTCTAACCGAAGATTTTTGGAGCAACCGAAGCATACAACTCGATGACACCGATTTCACTATAGGAAAAACATTTTGCCATTTATTCCTGCTTTATTCTTGATCCAGTTCCACTCGATGAATCTTGTCCTCTGCAAGCATCACATTTACCTTAATGCTTTGTACTGTGATTCAAGGACCGAACCCATTCACAACAAATTCCAGAAGACCCTTCTTGGAAATTGATGTCAAAGGGGGAGAGAGATCACATCAAAGCTTAATCATATCTCTAGGGGGAGGGAATACTCCAGGGAAGAGTAATCTTCAAGGATCCCAGATGCTTGATGTTAAAGAGGAGACATGCCACATGTCTTCTTGGGGGAAAGACATGTTCATATGTGCTTATTTGCATTAGCTCTGTTCATTTGTTTCTTTGAGCTCTGTTTTTCTGTTCCCTATCTTCTCCCAGTATCCCATGCTAGATTCAGGGGGAGAAAGACATCCAAGGGAAAGAAAATTCTTAAATTCATTGCATATCTTTCTCTTTGGGGACATGTCAATATCTATCGTGGTACTCTGTACTCACTCTACATGTCATCCCAGTCTTGGTACTCTTGTGGTTTCTTTTGTTTGCTCTAGCTAGTGGGTGCATCTGTGTTATCTAACCTTGTTTACGCAGGTTCATCCCATCCTAGCCAACTCAAGACCACAAGGTAAGTATATGCATCATAGTCATGTGTATGAGAAATTCTTGCTGATGTACATACTGTTTGCAAGAAGAACTCATGGGCATGAAGGTACATTTCCCATATTCATATCTTTTGCCCTGATGCATATAGCCAAGATACATGTAACACATTGCCTACTCTGTCATGGTTATGCTCTCACATGCTTCTATATTCCATATTCACATGATTGCATACATGTAGGGGGAGCCTATGCTTGTTACATGTCTTTCCAAAGCTTTACTTGCTATTCTGTATATCTATATCTAAAGCTTTGATGTATGTTGCCATCAATTACCAAAAAGGGGGAGATTTAAAGCACAAGTGCTCCCTGGGTGATTTTGATAATTAATGACAACATATCTCTTGTTGGACTAATACTTTTACCTAGTATGTTTCTGACAAGTTCAACAAATTAAGTGACATGGAATAAAGGATGTGGAATCCCTTCAAGATGCTAAGGACAAAGGATTGGCTCAAGCTTCAAGATCAAGAGTCTACATTTACTATTTTAGTGATCCAAGATCACATTAAGTCTATAGGAAAAGCCAATACTATCAAGAGGGGATGAGGTGTTGCGTAATGGCTTGCTTGCTCAAAAGTGCTTAGTGATATGCTCCAAAACCCTCAACTACCTTCCCACATCCACATATGACCTATACCAAAAGTCAAACTCGGCCCCACCGATTCTTTCTATCCGGCGCCACCGAGTTCAGTCGTCATAGCCACTCCCAAAACCCTAATCAATTCGGTCTCACCGATGGGATCTCGATCTCAACGAGATGGGCTTGCAAACTCTCTGTTACCTACTTCAATATTTTCGGTCCCACTGAGATAAGCAATCGGCCGCACCGAGTTTGCTTGGCCAACTCTCTATTTCACTTATTACCCAAATCGGTCCCACCGAGTTTGAGTAATCGGTCAAACCGAGTTTTGGATTTACCCTAACCCTAGCACATCGGTCCCACCGAGTTGATCCAGTCGGTCCCACCGAAAATCCTAACAGTCACTAGGTTTGCTAAATCGGTCCGACCGAGTTTCTCAATTCGGCCTCACCGAGATTGGTAAATTGTGTGTAACGGTTGGTTTTTGTGTGGAGGCTATATATACCCCTCCACCCACTCTTCATTCGCGGAGAGAGCCATCAGAACATACCTACACTCCGAATACACATTTTCTGAGAGAGAACCACCTACTCATGTGTTGAGGCCAAGATATTCCATTCCCACCATATGAATCTTGATCTCTAGCCTTCCCCAAGTTGCTTTCCACTCAAATCTTCTTTCCACCAAATTCATATCCTGTGAGAGAGAGTTAAGTGTTGGGGAGACTATCATTTGAAGCACAAGAGCAAGGAGTTCATCATCAACACACCATTTGTTACTTCTTGGAGAGTGGTGTCTCCTAGTTTGGCTTGGTGTCACTTGGGAGCCTCCGACAAAGATTGTGGAGTTGAACCAAGGAGTTTGTAAGGGCAAGGATATCGCCTACTTCGTGAAGATCTACCACTAGTGAGGCAAGTCCTTCGTGGGCGATGACCATGATGGGATAGACAAGGGTGCTTCTTCGTGGACTCTTCGTGTGTGGAGCCCTCCGTGGACTCGCGCAACCGTTACCCTTCGTGGGTTGAAGTCTCCATCAACGTGGATGTACGATAGCACCACCTATCGGAACCACGACAAAAACATCCGTGTCTCCAATTGCGTTTGAATTCTCCAAACCATTCCCCTTACATTCTTGCAAGTTGCATGCTTTACTTTCCGCTGCTCATATACTCTTTGCATGCTTTCTTGATATGTATTGTGTTTGTTAAACTTGTGCCTAAACTCCACTTCAACTTAAAGAAATTAAAAACTGCAACTTTTAGCACTTAGTGTCTAATCACCCACCTCTAGACACCTCTTCTCGATCCTTTCACGATCATATCCCTTAAACCGTATGTCCTTCCCAATTGATTCTTTTTGTCTATGAACACTTATGTCATATACTATCTGTTCATATCAAGGACACTTCAAATTTCAAATACTTTTGACATGTTTGAATTTAAATTCAATTCAAACTTTATCTCACTATAATTTGAGTTGAGGTGCTCCTATTCATTTAATTCGTTTTGCAAATGAACAGCTCTATCATATGCTTTATGTTTGACAACATGTCTGTTGTTTTCCCACCACTTTGACCCTGATTCGTATTATATCAAATATAAGCTTATAAAGCAATATTTCGTTGTTCATTAACTCTTTCGAGTTCATTCCTTCACCTTGTCACATTATAGCACCACCGAGACCCACATTATAACGGCAAGCCTATATGTTATTCTTGTTCACCTTGGCATATTTGTTTTGTTGTCCTTTTAGTTCTTATATACTGCATGGTTATTTATTTGAGTTCTTTCGTTGCGATAGATTGCTCGGAGCGTGACGAGTAGAATCATCAGGAATTGTGAGTGCGAAGAACTTCATCAAACGAACCAGGCAAGTTACACCTTGATCATCCTTCATCCTATTTTATTCATGCATGTAGTTATATATCACAATACCATATTATGCATGTGTAGGAAGATCATGGTAGTATGTTATTGTCAGCGTTCTGGGAACAGGGGTCCCCAGACTTGCCTGCCTACGGCCTGCGGCGTGGCTCAAAGGGGGGCCCAGCGCGGCCCATCTTCACCAACACAAACCCAAGACCCTCATGAGGGGCCAAGCCCCGCGGGGCGGACGACACAGAGCTTCCTCAGGCGCGGCCTCATCAGGCTGGCTCACGAGGAGGCGGAGAGATCAAGGCGGGGTACCTCACGAGGTGCCCGTGACGCAAGCCATGACGACCGGGGGCGCCAGGCGGGTGCCAGCCCGCGCAGCGTCCTCCCTTCCTCTTTGGTGCAAAGGGGGCAAGCGCAGCCGCGGAGTACCGAGGCATCAGGAAAAGGTTGCCATTTCGGTGCAACGAGACCAAGACCAGGAGGACTACGAGACGGAGGTCACCGTGGAGCCCAAGACGGCATCATCACCAGAGCTTTGCGCAGGCGAAGACTACTTTTGTCAGGATAGTTGATACTGGCTGTCCCCCTTCAAATTAGCCCGCCATTGTTGGCTCCCTTCCCGCTTGATATTTGGGAAGAGGACCAGGGCCTCTATAAATAGGACCAGCCACCCACAGAGCAAAGGAGACGGAAAAGAGGGAGACACAGAAGGAGGCAGGGAAAGAGAGAGAGAAGATCAGAAAGAGAGAGAGAGAGAAAGGTGACTGAGCTCCTCCGAGCAGTTCATCACCCTAGTCAAGAACAGACCCTCGCGAGGCTGTTCTTCCTTGTATCGTTCATCATCATCAGCCCAAGAGGCAATCCACCACACCACACACTGGAGTAGGGTATTACACCATAACGGTGGCCCGAACCAGTATAAACCCTGCGTCTCTTGTGTTGTTCTTTCCTTAGTTTAGATCTTGGCGAGGCGGAGGGGTGCAGGTAGGTAGGAGGCGAAATCTCCGCGCACACCCCAGTGTTCGAACCTCAAGGGTCTGCCGGAACCCGAAATCCGACATTTGGCGCGCCAGGTAGGGGTGCGCCGGGATTCGTCTTCCACCACCCCGTTCTCCTCCGACCATCACGCCCATGTCTGACGCTCGTCGGGCCCGCGCTGAGCGCCGGGCCGCGCTCGCTTCCCGTGTCGCCCAGACGGCCCCTGTCGGCGAGCGACCTCGCCGTTCCCCATCACCTGCCGTCAACGCCGCCACCGGCCCGGCGGGGGACGAGCATCAAGCATCGTCCCAGCATCCGTCCGTGCGGCAAGACGGCCGCACCACAACTCCCTCGCTCACCCCGGCTGGTTCTTCGTCCCGCGTGCTCCGCGCGCCCATGGAGGCTCGGGTTGCACTCCTCGCAGCGAACGAGCTCCTGCGTTACCGTCTCGTCGACAACGTCTACGAAGAATGGCTTGTCCGCGCTACAGGGGGCTTTCCTGCGCCGTCCGTTCCGCTGCAACGCACCCCGCCCCGCGCGGGCAGTGAAGCCCCGGCGGCGCCCCGGCCTCCTCCTCCTCAGGAAGGCGCCATGGCCCCAAGGCGCATGGCCCCTGGGCGGAACCCGCTCCATCAGGCGCCAGTGCAGCAAGAGCAGAGCTGTCAAGAAGTCCCTCGCCCGCAAGAAGCTGCCCGGGCGCTCCCTTCTCCAGCACGTCGCGACCATGCTCCTGCTCCCGCGCGTCAGGACCCCGTGCTGCTCCCAGCTGCAGCACGTGGGGACATGCAAGACCAAGTTCCCCGTCATCCAAGGCCTCCCGTGGCCACAACAGGCTGCCGCGCCTTCACCTCCTCGCTACGACGGCACGGCTGACCCTGCGGAGTTCCTCCAGCTCTACGAGCTGGGCATCGAAGCTGCCAACAGGGACGAGAAGGTCATGGCGAACTGGTTCCCCATGGCACTCAAGGACGGGGCCCGCACCTGGCTCCTAAACCTGGCTCTAGGCACAATCTCCTCCTGGGACGAGATGCGCACCCGCTTCATCGCCAACTTCCAAGGCACTCGCGACCGGCCACCCGCCGTGAGCGACATGCGCTGCATCAAGCAACAGCCCGAGGAGACCCTGCAGAAGTACATCCAGCGCTTCAACAGCGCGCGCCTCAAGATTCCCAAGGTGACTTAGGAGGCCATCATCTCGGCCTTCTCCGACGGCGTGCGCGACGTCAAGATGAAGGAGGAGCTGGCGATGCATGAAGACCTGTGCACTTCCCTGGAGCTGTTCAACTTGGCAACCAAGTGCGCCAGGGCTGAGGAAGGGCGTCTCTCCCTCCTCGAGCTGCCTGCCGCAGACCCAGAAGAGAAGAAGCCCAAGGCCAAGGATGTGAAGCGCAAGGGGGCTGCCGTGCTCGCGGTAGAACCAGACACCAAGCGGGGCAGAGATCAGCCCGAACCTTCCAAGGGCAGCCGGTACTGTGTGTACCACAACCTCCACACCCACAACACCAACGAATGTCAAGAGCTCCGAGCCGTGCAAGAAGGAAGGATCGGCCGTCGCCCTGACCGCAGTGACCGGGGCTACGGCCGAGGAGGAGGAAGGAACGCAGGACGCTGGGAAGACCGTGGCCCGCGCCAAGGGTGGCGCGATCAACCTCGCGAGGATCGCTGGCAAGGCCCGCCTCGCGAGGGAGGCTGGAGGGATCAGCCTCGCGAGGAAGACTGGAGGGATCAGCCTCGCGAGGATCGCCCGCAAGGCAACGCAGGCCTCCCACCGCTGCCACCGCTGCCAAGGAGAAACGAGGACCGCCACCAGGACGAGGGGGCTGGGGGCTTCCAGGAGCCGCGCGTGATCGCCTGCATCCTGGGCGGGGCACAAGCCCCAGCCTCTCAGCGCATCTTCAAGCAGTTCGCCCGCGAAGTGAACACAGTCCTCCCCAGGCTCGAAGCCACACACCCTCTCCGGTGGTCGGTGTGCGCCATCACGTTCAGCTCAGCAGATCAGCTCAAGTGTGCGGCTACAGCCGGAATTCTCCCGATGCTTTGTTCCCTAATCATCAGCAACGTGGTGGTCACCAAGACCCTCATCGATGGCGGGGCAGGGCTCAACGTCTTGTCCGTGGAAACATTCAACAACCTCCAAGTGCCCTACAGCCAGCTTCAGCCAACCAAGCCTTTCTCCGGTGTCACCGACGGCTCCATGGTCCCGATTGGGCAGGTCCGCCTCCCTATCACCTTCGGGGCACGCAACAACTACCGCATCGAGCTTATCGACTTCGACGTCGCTCACATTCGCCTGCCGTACAATGCCATCCTTGGGTACCCAGCGCTGGCCAAGTTCATGGCCGTAACTCACCACGGCTATAACGTCCTCAAGATGCCAGGAAGCGGCGGAGTCATCACGGTGCCCTGTGAAGAGAAGGACGCGGTGTGTTCCCTGGAACGAGCCTTTTAGGCCGCGTCACTGGAAGACCCGGATCGTGGAAGCAGGAGGCCTCCTGAGACCGCCCCTAAGAAGAAGAAGACATCGTCCGGCCCGACCACTCAGGAGGCAGGCCCCTCTGGGCCCGCGCCTGCCCAGGGGGAACCTCCTTCCATCGCATAGGAAAGTGTGCCCGGCGCCCTCCTCAGGCAGGGCTCGGGGGCTCTCCCCTGGAGGGCGACCGACCTAGCCAGGGTCACGAGGGAGGCGCTTGGGCACCACATGGAGGCGTGTTTCGAAGCACGTTTCCCTTAAGAAGGAGCAAGGCAAGGATATCCAGACCCTCAGGAGTTCGTCAGCAAGGCCATTCAGGAGCTTCAGGAGTCAAGAGTCATGAAAGGTGGCCGCCGCCTACCAGCAGTGGCTCCCCATCCAGGCGAGGATGGTGGGCTGCGCGTCTGCATCGACATACCAGGGCTCAACTGAGTCGCCTCTCTAGAGCGCCTCTGGCCCTCGCGAGTGGGGCGCTGCGGAGGCCCACCCCACAGCTATGTTCGCATGCCTTACGGCTTGCCGAACGCGGCTGCCACGTACCAGCGCCTCATGAGGGGCATCATGGAGGCACAAGAGGCCAGACGTTCCGCAGCCCTGGCAGGGATGGAGATGGCCCGTGAGGAGCCGCCAGCGCCTCCGGAGCCTCCCGAGGCCTCTGGGCCTGGGGGCTCGTGAGGATCGGCCCCCGCAGCCCACCGAGCCTGCTACATCAATGCTCCTTCGTCCTCAACATCATCAGGTGACGTATTTCAAGTTTTATTTCCAGCTGGGAGCGCCCCCCAGGGCTGCATTATTCCCAGGCCGCGTGGGTCCGTCCCTGCGGCGTGTATCCCTTTTTATTCCATGTTGTTAGCTTACCTTGTTGGGGGCGCCCCTCGGGCTGCATGATCCCCAAGCCGCTCGGGCCAGGCCCAGCGGCATGTATCACGTTTGCGTTTATTTCCGATTATGCGTTAGACGCACCATGCTTCATTATTTGATGCCGGTCCACGGCACCTCTTCTTCTCCATGCCGACCACTTGCATGTTAAAGGGGGGGTACCTGAGCATCGCGACTCAGGGCTCTTACTGGCTCTCCAGCCCTCACCCTCTGGCCTTGTCCATGGCATCGTGACCTGGCATACCAGCGACGGCTGAGACCAGCTCGAGGGCCGGGACCCGAGGACGTAGAGTGCCGACATCTAACCAAATTGCAGGGACACATCACAAGATAAGGCCCAGTGCCAGGCGCAACCCGGCTAGAGGTAGGGCCCCGTGAGTCCCGCGCTGGCTCACGGGTGCCCAGATACACCTCGCCGGGCCCTACCGTGCCAGCCACGTGTCAGGGCGGGGCTGTACACGCCCCGGGGGCTCCTCCCGGAGGGGCCCCCCCTCCCACGTACCAGTGGAAGAACCATGCTCCGCGCTGGCTGACGACACTACCGAGGAGCGGCTATGCCCGTACACATACGGTAGCGCTATGCTCCGCGCTGGTGATAAACAACTAAGGGTGGCCCCCGGGCCGCACCAACCTCAGGGAGCCCAGAGCTCAGTGTCTAGCCTCGTCGTAACGCCTCCCCTCGGGAGTGCCGCGCGAGGGGGCTGGGCACGGGGGATGCGCCTGGGTCACACCCAGACGCACGCCGCTCAGCCAGGTCCCCCCGGGCCTGGTTCGTCACGTGTCTCTCCCCGAGCGGAGCCAAGGTACGAAGGCCGTTCGTGCGTCAAAGGGGACTCCTGAGCATCGCGACTCAGGAGCCTAACTGGTCACGTAGCCCCTCACTCCGTGGCCCCGTCCTGGTTTCCGGTCGGGACCAACGCTGGGTGAGGTACGTGCGCGGCCGGGCTCTGCAGACGTATAATGATAGATCCACCCGCATCACACCTCCCTACTTGCTGTTCGTGCACTAAGGGGGACTCCTGAGCATCGTGACTCAGGAGCCTAACTTGTCACATGGCCCCTCACTCCTTGGCCCCGTCCTGGTTTCCGGTCGGGACCAATGCTGGGTGAGGCATGCGCGGGGCCGGGCTTTGCCGGCGTAGAACATAATCAAGTAGGAAGGAAAGGCACAAATTTCAAGGAATTCAAAAGCAAACATTACAGTCCACACTGTTATCTCAATGCCAAACGCAAGTTTAAACACCTCCTCGAGGCATGACACATGTGCAGGAATTAAAGGCAGGACATGAGCCGCGACGGAGTCACTTGTCGGTGATGGAGCAGCGCGGATTGGGTACGCCTCACGGAGCGGTGGGGTCGGCAGCGCCTTGCTTCGGCTTGGTGCTGAAGGCCCGGAACTTCCCCAGCAGGGCCTCTGCGCGACCCTTCACGGCCTCGGCAGCGGCAGCGGCACGCTCGCCGCTCACTGGCTCCAGTAGGCTGTCGAGGTCGACACCGGGATCGCAAAGGTAGATGTGGGTGAGGACCCGCGTCATTGCTGCAGAAGACAGGACACGCGCCTCGGCCTCGGCCGCAGGGCCCAGGACAAGGGCGACATCTTCAAGAGCGTGAACCAGGAAGGGAAGCAGCTTGGCGGGGCCGTCCTCGGTGCCAGCCAGTGGGCTCTCCAGGCCGCTGTCGTAAAGCGTCCTCAGTGAGGAGCGAGCCCTCGCCTCCATCTCCGCGAAGGCCACGCGGTCCTCGGCAAGTACCAGGGCCTCATCGTCCAGCTTGGCCTTCCTCGCCCCCAGCTCCTGCTCCAGCGCGCCTAGGCGGTCGCGGCGTTTCTTGAGCTTGACCTCCCTCTCCTTGAGAGCCGCCTTGCGAGCCTTCACGCCTTCTTCCTGCTCTTGGCGAAGGTAGACCTCGTTCGCGAGCTGGTCCCGCAAACCTTGCAGTTCGCCCTCCAGCACCTTGCAACGACCACGGATGTCGACCACCTCCCCCAGGGCTGCATCACGAGCAGCCTTCGCCTCAAGGACGACCTGCTTCTCCTCGTCGCACACCGTCGAGGCCTGGACCAGCGCCGCCTGAATCGAAGCGTCGGAGCGAACCCATCCTGAAGCCAGCTCCAAGCGCCCGGCCACCAAGCGGGGGTCGGCGCCAAGAAGATCCTGACGCAGTCAGTCCAGCTCAGCAACAGCATGATCCAGAGTGGCAGAAGGAGTCGGAGAGACAGCAGCCGGTGGAGTAGGAGGAGAAGACGACAACATGGCCACAGCATCCTGAGGCGGAGTCTGCCGCGCCTCGACAGCCGAAATGGCGGCGGCAGGCAAGAGCACCTCGGGAGCCACTTGGGCCGTGGGGGCTGAGCTCGCCCCATCCGGCTCAGCCAGGCCTCGCGAGGACGACCGGGCAGGAGAAGCCTGTGCGCCGTGGTCACCCTCCTTCGCGGGCAGAAGCGCTGCCACAGATGGAACCTCGGGAGCCCCCTTCGGGTTCTTTGCGGCGGGAAGAGATGCGGACGTCAAGCTTCAGAAGCAGAGCAAGAGATAAAGACAAGAATCGAACGCTTACGGGTCGTCGCTAGTGAGCTCAAGCGGCCTCCGGCCAAATTTGAAGCCTGAAAGCTGGCTGGAAGGGTCAACCTCGGGAAGCTTGGATGCGAAAGGCGCATCTGCGGTCCGCCCCGGGGCCGGGGCAGACCCGCGGGAGATCAGCCCAGTCCTGTCCTTCTTAAGGATCGGGGGTGAGCTCCCGCCGTCCTGCTCGTCATTATCCTTGTTGTCATCTTCATCGTCATCCTCGTCGCCATCGCTCGGAGAGAGGCGGAGAACGCGGGACCGGCACCGGGGGAGGGGAGCCCTCGACTCTCCGTCAGTCGCCTCAGAGTCAGGTCCTTTTCCCCGCTCCCCTCCTTCCTCCTCTTCGCTGGAGTCGTCGAAGGGCACGTCCACCGGTTCCTCGGGAGTTTCCATGGGCACGGGCCCATCCCCGTTGAAGACGGGCATGGACTCCACTACCTGCTCCCAGTCGTCGCGGAGGAACAAGGGCGTAGGAGCGCCCGCCAACCTCGCCACATCGCCCCCGACCAGAGATTGGAGGACAGCAGCCAGATCTCCGTCGGCTAAAGCCGCGGGGCTTGGACGGGGCCTCCACATCGGAAGTGAGTACTGCCGAAGCGGGGCCAGCTGGTGCTCCAGGAATTCCCTCAGCAGCGACGCGCCGGTCAGCTTCGCCGCCGCCATGTTTGCCGGCCTCAGATCCGCGTCCATCTTCTCCAACATCAGCTTCGTGTGGGGGTCCGTGAGCTCCGCTCGACCCCAATCGCTGGAGCTCGTGGGCTGCTCCGTGGGCAAGATCAGCCAAGGGTGGATGCGCCCAGCATCCACCAAGACCCACTTGCTCCTGAAGCCCTCAATCCTTTTCCCGGGGTTCAAAATGGCAATGGCGCCACCGTACGCGACGAAGCTCGCGCACGCGGAAGCAGTACCACGAGAGGTCCGGAGGTAGAAGTAGTGGCGCAGCAAGGCCACTGAAGGCTGCACCCCTATGTGAGCCTCGCAGTAATAGGCGAAGATCGCCATGAGAAGGACGGAGTTGAGGTGGAGATGCAGGGCTTGTAGCTTATAGTGGCGGAGGACAGAGAAGAAGAACTCGGAGAAGGGAGGCACCAAGCCAGTAGCAATGGCACTTACGAAGAGGGGATAGAAGGTGCTCCCTTGACCCTCAGGGGTGGCGGAACCGGCTTTGAACACCTTCGCCCCGTTGACGCCCCGCGCCATCGCCATCCGGCACAACCGGGCGAGGCTCGCCTCCGACACATTCGGCGGATCCAGGGCAGATGAGTACCAAGCTACGGCCGGGGGCTGACGAGGCGCCATGGCTTCCTAGGTCACACGGTCGGAGTGGATCTGGAAATTTTGGAGGAAGGAAGGAGAGGCGCAAGAAAGGGGATCTGAGCAGCAATCGGGGAAAGCAAGAAGCAAAGCCTAGGTGGATGCCGCTCCTTTATCAACTCGCGCGGTTGCTAGGGCGCCCACGTCCAGTCAACCGCCACGCGGTGCCCAAGGCCGCAGGCTGTTAGGGACCGCAACGCTTCGCTCTTGCCCTTTCGCCTCCCTGCACGGCCAAGTCCGGGCGCGCCTTGGGCCCGGGGGCTACTGTCGGCGTTCTGGGAATGGGGGTCCCCAGACTTGCCTGCCTGCGGCCTGCGGCGTGGCTCAAAGGGGGGCCCAGCGCGACCCATCTTCACCAACACAAACCCAAGACCCTCGCGAGGGGCCAAGCCTCGCGGGGCGGACGACGCGGAGCTTCCTCAGGCACGGCCTCGTCAGGCTGGCTCACAAGGAGGCGGAGAGATCAAGGCGGGGTACCTCATGAGGTGCCCGTGATGCAAGCCATGACGACCGGGGGTGCCAGGCGGGTGCCAGCCCGCGCAGCGTCCTCCCTTACTCTTTGGTGCAAAGGGGGCAAGCGCAGCCGCGGAGTACCGAGGCATCAGGCAAAGGTTGCCATTTCGGTGCAATGAGACCAAGACCAGGAGGACTACGAGACGGAGGTCACCATGGAGCCCAAGACGGCGTCATCACCAGAGCTTTGCGCAGGCGAAGACTACTTTTGTTAGGATAGTTGATACTGGTTGTCCCACTTCAAATTAGCCCGCCATTGTTGGCTCCCTTCCCGCTCGATATTTGGGAAGAGGACCAGGGCCTCTATAAATAGGAGCAGCCACCCAC
>NC_041392.1:416901196-416921576 GCF_002162155.2 Triticum dicoccoides
AAGGAGACGGAAAAGAGGGAGACAGAGAAGGAGGCAGGGAAAGAGAGAGAGAGAGAGAGAGAGAAGATCAGAAAGAGAGAGAGAGAAGATCAGAAAGAGAGAGAGAGAGAGAGAGAGAGAGAGAGAGAGAGAGAGAGAGAGAGAGAGAGAGAAAGGTGACTGAGCTCCTCCCAGCAGTTCAACACCCCAGTTAAGAACAGACCCTCGCGAGGCTGTTCTTCCTTGTATTGTTCATCATCATCAGCCCAAGAGGCAATCCACCACACCACACACTGAAGTAGGGTATTACACCACAATGGTGGCCCGAACTAGTATAAACCCTGCGTCTCTTGTGTTGTTCTTTCCTTAGTTTAGATCTTGGCGAGGCGGAGGGGTGCAGGTAGGTAGGAGGCGAAATCTCCGCGTGCACCCCAGTGTTCTAACCTCAAGGGTCTGCCGGAACCCGAAATCCGACAGTTATTGCTACCGAGTTTCAGCTTAGTATGGCCTTATTTGTAGAACGTGTTAGTGTATTCTTGCTATGCTATGTAGACGAGGATTGGTTCGTGTGTTCATTGAGCTTATGTGAGAATTATATATATAACTAAATTGAGTAGTAATTAAGGACTTAATTCACCTCTGGGCGGAAGTGGTATTGCTTGGTGTTGAGGGAAGGCATCATGGGGTCTTGCACCTTTTCTAAGGCCATGCGCCCATGAGAGTGCACTCTATGTGGAATGCCGCCCAGGTTCTATGTGGAATGCCGCCCAGGTTCAAAAAGATCAGATAGACTTAGTTACTAGTAGCTTCCATGTGCGGCCACTGGCTATATGGGCTCTGGCTTAGTTGATCAGTTGTTGGAACCCTTGCCCAGACAGCATCGACGGATGTAGCATCACTACAAAAAAGACACATCCATGACATTTTGGGTCGAACGAAATTTTGTTCTGTCATGCTTATGACACTTCTATGACGATAATTGTGACAAAACCTGGTATCATCATAGATGTGGTGGGCTCCTACTTCTATCACAAAAAATCATGACAGAAAATGGGCTTTTTGTCCTGGGCGGGCCGGAGATGCAACTGCATGACATTCTTTGGGCCGTCCATGACGGGGAAAACCGTGGTAGAAGCGAGGGCGAGGAAAATATTGGGGGAGTTCCCAGTTACGGTAGGTGGCCGGGGGCCGAGCGATGCACATTTCTCTCGTACGTACGTGCGTGTGTGCGAGGCGTTGCGCTCTAACTGAACCCGAGCGAGGCGTTGGCCTCTAACTGAACCTGAATGATTGCACTGCAGGCTACACGTTACTGAACCCGAGCGATCAATCGATCCCTTGCTGTTATGTGAACCCGAGTGATTCCTTCGCTACTGCTACTAACTGAAGTGGATCGATGCTGCCTCTGGCTGAACAGTGAGCATCGTTGGGGGGTTTGGATGAATAGTCCGGTGGGGGTTGGATGAATAGGACCCTGTGGTAGTAGAGGCCGTTGCCGCTGGATGAAAAGTACCCCGATCGATCGAGCCGGTGGATGAACATGACCCCGTGGAGGGGTGGATGAACAGGACCCAGTGGAGGGCTGGATGAACAGGACGACCCCTTGGAGGGCTGGATGAACAGTAGCCGGTGGAGGGCTGGATGAACAGTAGCCCGTGGAGGGGTGGTTGAACAGGACCCCGTGGAGAGGGCTAGTTGAACAGTAGCCGGTGGAGGAGCGCGCGGTGGAGGCTAGATGAACAGGAGCCCGTGGATGAACAGTCGCAGGTGGAGGCCGGAGGAGGTCGGCGGTGGATGAACAGGAGCCCGTGGAGGCTGAAGGAGGCCGACAGTGGAGATGAACAGTATCCCGTGGAGTCTCGTTTTCCGGTACGCCATACCCCTCCCGATAAACAGGACCCCCATTTCAACCGTAGCACCCCAACACAAGTCCATTTCTTGCGTTTTGCGGTACGCCACACCCCTCCCGATCAACAGGACCCCGTTTCGACCGTAGGAGGTCCGTTTCCTCCGTTTTGCGGTACACCACACCCCTCCCGATGAACAACATCCCGTTTCCACCGTGGCCGGTTGAACACAAGGCCCTTTCCTCCGTTCTGTGGTACACCAGGCCTCATTTCCATCGGTTGTTCCGTCCATGCCGGTTGGCTCCCGATGAACATGACGACGCATTCCGTTCTGACCCAGCCGGTTGCCTCCCCATGATCACGACGACGGCGCAACTTCTCCATTCTGACCCAGCCATGTACATGATCCCTGGCCATACGTATGTGCGAGTAGGCGTTGGAGACCCCGCCTGTATGTACGTACGTGGCCATATTTACTTTCTTGCACCCTGGCCGCTATACGTATGTGTACATGCTACGTGCGCGCCTCTACTACGACACGTGCCCTTCCTTACACTGCCACGGTTCATCGCTGCAGCCTGCAGATAGACCGATCGACCAGTATGTACGTACACGTTCGCGACCAGAATGACGATGCTATGTACGCTTCGACCAGGTGGGTCCCGACTGTCAGGCACTTCCTTGCGTGCGAAGTTGTAGCTGGTGGGTCCCAGCTGTTAGGGGGCCGAATCATTTTTTTTGCCCGTAATATGAACGCACTTCCTTACGTGTGAAGATGTAGCTGGTGGGTCCCAGCAGTTAGGGGGAAACGTTTTTTTCGTGAAATACGGTGGCCCGTCCGGTGGGTCCCCGCTGTCAGGTGGAGGAATCATTATTTTGCGCGTCATAAGGAGGCACTTCCTTGCTGCGGCCATGGACCCAGCTGTCAGCCTCTCCACGTACAATACTCTTCTGATGGAAGTCATTCCTTGACCTCGTTGACCATGCCACGCCGACAGCACCAGGGCGGTGGACGACGGCGAGGCCTATAGGAAGGGGATGACGCGGAGCCGGGGAAGACACGGCAGTGCATGCCCACGCGGAGAGGAGTACGAGGGTTCACTGGTTCGGCTATGGTGTGAGGCTACCGTCGCCGCAGGGCCTGGCCAGCGGTGGGAGTGGTAGGGGGCGGTAAGGCCTTCACGGCAGCACGACCGGCCACGGGAGGTAGGAGCAGGTGGCACGACCGGCGCTGCTTTGGGCGGCTGGAGCAAGACGACCAGAGGTTGAAGAATCACGACGGCCATTGGATGGACATCGTACAGTCACTACAGCTAGAATCGTTTATATTGACTAAGTTGACAAAGCCCTTGGTACGCGTCAACTTAGTAGGCCCACACGTCAGCCTCCGAAACGGTGCGCCCCAGATGTCAGGGGGAGGAATCATTTTTTGGGCGGCTGAAGCTAGAATATCCGAGATTGAAGAAGAAGCATGACATCCGTTGGATGGACATCCAACGGCCACTGCTGCTAGAACCATGTGTTGACTATAAGTTGACAAAGCCTTGCATACGTGTCAACTATTTTTTTAGGGGACGCATCAACTTAGTAGGCCCACAAGTGTGTGGCAGAGAACTTATAGCCCATTTGCGATTTGTAAGAATGTCCAGCCCATTTTTGAATTCTAATGGAATTTACTACAACCCATTTAGAGTTTGTTAAAAGCACAACCCATTTTCTAGCTAGGACAACTATTAATAATTTCAACGAACCGTTCAAAATAGAATTCAATAAAATTTCCCACATTTTGATGGGATCCAAAATATTTTTATCCTGAAATTTCTAGTCAGATTAAATACAATTTCAATATAAATTCGTATTACATAAAAATCCAATGAAACATTGCGCGCGCAACAATTAATGAAATTAAAATTTTCAAAATCCAAAAGCAATATTTTATAAACTAATTACGTGTTTGGTGCATGTTTTTGTAGTTACTGCCCAGTTTTTATAATTACATCCCATTTATTATTTCTTAAAGCCCATTTTCTTTTAAGCCTAATGCCTCCCTCCTAGGAAAGATTTGTAGCCCAGCGGGGCGGAGAATAACAAGTTGACCCGGATTGTGTACAACTGTCGGCCCAGTTCCATTGCTGATGTTGAACAAAAATGCATGTGTGGTACAATACAACGTTACATGGCTACTCAGCCCACATTCAGCCACGATGGAAATGCCCAAACAAGGCTTCTGTACAACTTTTTGAAGTCACTGAGCTCAATTAATAATTTAAGAAAAAAGTTAGAGTATAGTGGAACCTAATTAAAAGCTGTCATGAGCGAAGAAATAATTCAACGGGTCCCACTTGTGCGTGTGTGCGCGCGCTTGTGTGTGTGTGTGTGAGAGAGAGAGACCCATCGGTCGATGCTCGTAAATACATCTTTCAGCCATATGCATTGATGATGTTCAGTAAAAACTTATATAGTGGACAAAATCATATAGAACAACATAGCACACTGAACTTGCATAAAAAAATTTCACGCAGGCGGCACAATCAGGGTGGAAGAAGTGGATCGCTATGGGTAGGGCTATGTTGAAACCAATGAACTCATACATAATGGTTCATCGTCTTTGTCAATGACGGGGAAATATCTTGAATGCTGTGCAAAGAAAACAGACATACAACACAATATATAAGTTCTGCTAGAATATTAAGTTGACGTATAACCCTTTCTAAAAAAGTTTAGGTAAAAAAATAGAACATGTCACAATAAAATGTACTGGCACATCAGTCTTCACACCCATAGCTCGGATTTAACTAGATTCAGTTGTTACCTCAAATTAGAGCATATCCAGGCAGCTAGCCCTGCCTCTTCTCCCAAAGAAGTACTGGCCTCTGCCGCGCGATGGAGTAGGCCCTGTGCCATCCATCGTCCCGAGCAACACAGGGAAAGTCTGACGTTGACTCCTGTAATGGACGTCGTCGACGGACTCGGGCACCAGCGGCAGCGACAGGACTTCGATTGATGGATTGACCACTTCTTCGACACGCACGAACACTCGATACAGGTACATCCCTAATGTGGTCCGCGGCGGCCTTGGTGGCAACGAATAGTACAACCCCGGTTCCTGCACCACTATCTCAACACCAATCACCTTCGGTATGGTGGACGGCTTCTTCATCCATGCCATAACCGTCAGAGCCCAGCTGTCTGGAGGAACAAAAATACTTACGAGCTCACCTCCAAGGTCGTTGATAAGCTCATTCATGGACTCACTGTTCCAAGCACGTCGAGGCATGCTGTGGAAGGTAAGCTTTGTTAAAAACTCAAGATCAGAGGGCACCAAGCCCCATCCTGGGTGCCATCGATCAAAGCTCACCAGCGCACCATCACAGAACAAACGCCGGGAAGATTCGAACACACGACTGCAGTCGAAAGTTGTCCGGAACCTGACGAAGAAATCAGCCGGTGGCGGACAGACTTCGACGAGCAAGTCACTTATTTGGATGCCGTGTGCAATGCCAAGAGCTTTGACAAGGTCGTCCAGCAAGACGGGAGGCTGGTCACCGTTGATGGTTACCATCAGCATTTTGCCGGCAAACTGGTCGTCAAGCGCCGCCATGCCACTGTTGAGCGACAACACGCAGCGCCCGAAGGCAGGACGGACCTCAGGATATCCGGCTCGGAGATCCGTGTTGACCGGTGACATGACAGTGCGCTTGAGTATAGGGAGTACAAGAGGGGGATTTGGGGGAATTGGAGTAGGAATCAAAGTTCCAGAGGTGGGGGAGGGGCGAGAGATTGGGGATGAAAAGGTAGCATGAATTTCAAACACGCGCCAATATGCTCTTGGTGCGCAAGCGCACGAAAACACCGGTGGCGCCCACATGTCGACCTAAGAGTCCCTATTCTTTCCTTTTTTGAGAGCTCGGCCTTTTATAGGATCTTTTGAGACAACGGCCTGAGAGTCAGAATTGACCTATTTGGCATTGCGTTACTACTCGGCCCATATTGAACGACACCTCACTGGCCCAAACAAGTGTACATCGTCGAAAAGACAATGAGCTCAAATTATAACATGAAAAAAGGAGATATACTCTGAACACTGGAGAATGGTGATGCCCTCATTTAGCCCACCAGCAGTTCGAGACAATAAACAGTTCAAAACAATGATATATACATCATTCAAACACTGACTAGTGAATACTACTGACATAAACAGCAAGACATGATAGTTCATAAGAAGTCTTGCTACACCACAAAAACACACCCATCTGCAGCGCTCAGACTCTCGTGATCCAGACGAGAATGACATTCTAAATAGAGGCAACTATTACATAGTAAGAGTGACATAGACGAGGATGACCAAATGACAAGGAATATGCATAACAAAAGAGAGAACTACCCATCCAGAACAAGCAGCAAAGACAACAAGTCATTTGAATAGGGATGATCCAACACCATCATAATTTGCAGCCCCGGTTCAACCACCAGTGATCCGGAGACACGAGTACTCCACCCTTTCAAGGCAACAGCCCAATTACCTATCAACCTGAAGGCTTGAACCACATCACTGCCTGTCAAACTCGACGCATCCAAGGATCAAAGTTAATCCAGATGCCTTTGTCATTCTCTTTTGGCTGTAGGCTGTATCGTTGACAATCAGGGGAGTTTGCTCCCGAACTCCTAGGGCTCGCCATGTAGACACAATTTTCCATAGCAAACAGAGCCTCTCTGCCATCAAGGTCCTTACCAACGGTGATCTCCTAGTTAATCAGATAATTGAGTCCGAGAAACAAAGAGTGTGAACCAAGGCTGTTTACTCGCCTCGAACTCAAAAATCCCGAAGGCCCCAACAAGCTCGTATCCTGCTCATAGACGTAACAACCATTGTCCGGAAATTCACGTATTTCACGGTGCTTGCATACAGTAGGGTTTTTGCAATATAAATTTTCTGGCTCATTTGTCCGAATGATCATCAGTCTTTTGTCGTCGTCTGATCAAGCATGGAACCAGTTGTGCTTCCCTGTTTTTGGCAAACGTGGTTTGATTACAAAGGGCAGTAATTGTAGGGACACTACATCATATCAAAAAGGACATGCATTGTTAATGTAAGATCAACATTGTTCAGAGTATGAGTAGGATAATGCAAGAAACAACATTGATATGTCCCTGTTGGAACTGGGAGGAAAATACAGGGAAATGTATACTGGGTTCAAAAATATGGAAGTGCCATGCATGGTTATACTCATGTTATCTCACAATCGATTCTTCACAGGAAACTACCATGTCATGCATGTTATGTAATCATGTTTTGTCCTCACAAACAAATTCTTCAAGGAAACTAACAGACCATGCATTGTTATATACTCATGTTCCATGGGCAATTTTTTTGTGAGCATATTATTCTAGCCATTGATTGCTGAAGGGCGTACATAGGTATGTACACATGGTAAGCATTACATGATTTCACTACTTCGGAATATAGAGTTCTCCATATGCACATCTACTTCCCTAATGTATGGTTAGATGAAACCAACATTGTGATGCATGTTTCTACATCATGAAAATGAGGAAACTAACATGGCCATTGATACACACTCATATTTAGTAGTATATAGATTACTATAAAAGGAGAATATCAATATCTTCCTAACCGTTTGATTATTCAGGGGTACAAATTGGCTGTAATGGCATGGTCACAATCGCATGAATTAACTCATCCAAATATAGCTGATTTAAGGTGTCTCTAATACATTGCCATAGTTCTACTCAAATTCTGCTAAAACAAGGATATGTCAATCATCACAAAAAGTTCAAACAGTGTCATGGCATCATCATTAACATCAGACGAAAACAACTTACACACGCCGTCCCAGCAATACGTGGTGCCATCTGCTTTGTCAATCGCGTAGATGATGCCATTGTGTTCAATAGCATCACAGAAGTGTGTATCAGCTTTGACGACGATCCACTGCGAGCTGAGCTGTCTCCAGCTAAGGAAGGCACCGACGGAAAGATAGGCGAGTCCCTTGTCGAACAAGGCAATTAGCTTGAAGTCTGCGTAATCCACATGTCGTGTGGGCACTTGGCAGATTACAGTCTTCTGCAAAATAAGGTGCGTCCAATTGACGATGTAATCTAGATGACTTGGACCGCGACAGTAAAACACTATATCATGCAACGGAGGAAGGATAATCTCATGGGAGGTCTATAAGTTCACGAGCACCAAGTTTTTCTCGTCTTCTCTGATGGCAGCCATCCAGTGGGAGTTCATGCCGACCCAGTACATACCTGCAAGAAGTTTCAGGCGATGGTGATCGGATAGAAGTCGAGGCAAATGACGTACGATGATCCACTACATACCCGCAAAGAAGTTTCGGCTAATGGAGGTCGGATTGAAGTCGAGGGGCATCATGTACGCCTCTGTATCATGGTGAGCAAATCTCGCAAGACCAGATAGCAGCAAGCAGGGTGTCTTGAAAAGCTTAGGCCTCGCTTTGACTATGGCCGTGTGCATGCCCCTCAAGCATGCAGCCAGCCGCAGGGTGCTCAACATATCCATACATGAACAACAGAGGTCGAGGATGTCATTGGGGAGATTGCTCCAATCGTGGCTCATATGGATGCTGCACGGTTCACATTCGACCATGGTGGAGTTTGGAAGGTGGGGTTTTGGGGGGCTTGATTTACGAGGGAGAAGGCTCTCTGTGCTGGAGCGGCTAGCGAGGGAATAGTGGTACTGGCGGAGGCGAACGAGGCAAGGGTACGTGGGGCCACAGTGAGATGATGAGGAGTGACCTCAGGATCTCCGGCGAGATGGAGATGGAGATGGAGGGAGAGGGAGACAAGTCGAGGTATGCTATACAATGGCGGTGACAGTGACTGCATAGTGCACAAGGTGATGCTGACTTTGGTAACCCGGACATGCCGCTTGGACTGGTGTCACCTCAGGCGCGGGGTCTTGTCATTTCACTATGAGGACCAGATGAATAATAGTATTTTGACCATCAAGTGTACTATAGTTGTACTACTACTACTACTACTACTACTACTACTACTACTACTACTACTACTACTACTACTAGTAGTAGTAGTAGTAGTAGTACGAACATGAGTAGTACTCCCTCCTTTCCGGTTTATAGGGCTTATCTCAAAATTTTCGTTTTTCCATTTTATAAGGCTCAATTTGATTATTCCTCATCACAAGTTCAGATTCCAAGGTGCATTAAATAATTACATGCAAGTATTAAGAGAAAATTGACCAATACATGTACTTTATGCATGCATTGCAATTAATACATTAGTAAACATAAAATTTTGAGAAAAACAAGAGAATTAATTGGGTGCTTTTACAAATTACAAAAAATATTTCACCACTCACCATCTACATGCCGTACCGGGACACGTGTAGCGATGTTCAAAAAAAGGGACACATGTAGAGCTAGAAGGATGGGCACATACAGGGACAGGCCCCACTCCTTAGTCTACCCGCGTAGCCTTTTCGTTTAGTCTACCTAGCCGTCTAATCAACTGCCTGCAGGCCACTTCTCCCATTTACTTCTCCATCGGGAACCGATTTTCCTTGGCTTCTTCACTACTCCTTCATCTTCAGTTGCATCCAAACCACACTACATTCACATTGATTTAACCTCTTCACATCCTCCTAGAGTAATTCCGAAGCCCCTATAAATAATCATCTTCTTCAGTTAGACTAGCCATCAAATCCTAATTCTCCAAACCATAGCCCTCCGGTCCAGCGGTTCCAAATGGCGAAAGAGATCGAGATGCCGGTTTTTAGCGTCCAACATGTCCTCGTCGAAGGCTCGTTGAGAATAGTTGCCATAGTTACCGACCACCCAAGGGTTTTTCGGAAGTGGATCAACAATGTATCCAACTCCCTCCAAAAGGTGGAGATGAAGGTCATCGGTCTCGACGCAGAGTACATGGAGCGTGCCACTGGGAAGATCCAACGTGCCGCCGTCCTTTAGCTGTGCCTCGAAGATGATGTTTTGGTGTACCACATCATATACGCACCCTCCATACCAGGTGAGCTTCACGATTTCTTATCTCGGTAGGACATATACTTCTGTGGGGCAGCCATCACAGGGGACAAACAGAAGTTGGAGCCGTACAACCTTGATTTGAAAGGCATCGCTGACGTACAAACCAAAATAAAGATTCGTGTAGAAGATTGTGATAAACCGACACCATCCCTATTCGACGTAGCAAATTTTGTGCTCGGAACAAATCTTCATAAGGGTGACGAGAAGCTGGCATTAAGGTCGTCTGGATGGGAGAATTATCCCTTGACGTATGAGCGGATAAAATATGCTACCCTCGATGCCCGTGTGAGTTTCGAGATAGCTAGAAGGTCCAGAGAGCTTGTTGCGAAGCCATCTCCCACAGAAAATGAGAACAACAAGAAGAAGAATAATAATAAGAAGAAGCTGCTGCACCAGCAGCAAGGCATTATGGATGGATGAACTATTTCCTCTCTTGTAAAAAAATATTCCCTCTGTGTATATGGATATAGATGGACTATTTCGATGGTGTGCATGTCTTTGAAACAAGTAGTAGTGTGGGTCCGCTTGACCATACAGAACTATTTATCCCCCTAGCTTTTTCTACTACTACTCCTTCCAATGATCGGTATGCAATGCATGTGTTCGTAGACATGACAACTTGTCCATGGAAGTTCAACTACAGCGACCATCACGTTTCATCCATTGCCACTCGCGATTCCCACGACACCGCTCCAACCCACTGCACCACGTCCCCCGACGTGTGCCTCACCCCTCTCGGCCGCACCGCCCCTCTGCCTTTGTGTGCTTGACATGTGGGCCACCTGAAATGCGGTGAGCATCAAGTTTCTACCACAGCCACACACGATTCCCATGACGCCACTCGAACCCATGACACCACACGTCCCCCGACCTACGGCTCACCCCTCTCGGCCCCACTTCCCCTCTGCCTTCAGGAGCATTACATGTGGACCAGCCACCTATCGGGTCCACATGTTATTGGCTCAAAGGCAGGTGTAGTAAGGCAAAGAAGCTCAGCCCCGGGGACCCGGAGAGGGAAATGTAACTCCTACGCCAGGCCTTGTGGTGCTACCGCTGCACGAACTCGTGCCTAACTCGAGATTTGTTTATTTACTATACGTGCATGCAACAATTTAATGGACATTGTAATCTCAACATGTCATGGGGAGCTCTAAATTTGAATTTGAAACCTATAAAACGAAAACAATTCAATACAAACTCTGATTTTGTTATTAATAATGGAACCGGGGGGGGGGGCGTTCACCCTCCTATTATTCTAATTTTTTTCAAAACAAATAAACTGGGAGAGAGCAAGTATACCGTAGGATGTGTCCCATACGAGACAAGTCCCATGGTTTGTCACCGCGAAGATGCGGTTAGAAAGGAGCACAACGTCTTCATACTCATACGACAAAAAATCGGCCGCAGACAGCATGGTCCACCTTTGACCGCCTTGTGCAAGGTTCGTGCTATCTTCTTCAATCTCACCGTGGTTCCATCGTACCAATTCAAGCGGTGGCCCGTTGCATGGCTGATCCCAATGTTGGACAAAGGTCTACAGGAATGGTGTCACCGTTGTAAATGTTGTGCAAATTGATGTTGGTACCCTCCCGTACATATGCAAGCCAATCTCCACTAGCATCGAGCCTAACCCGTGAAACAGTGGCCAGGGGGAGAATTAGGAAATGGACATGGAAGTAGTCTTTAGAATGCATTTACTACGTGATCAAACTCATCTTACCTACTCATCGGACAAAATTCGGGTGCCCCTCAACGTCGGCATCTCGAGGGGCGTCAACTTGCAACTATGGCCACACCGCGCTGGAGAGACCCCCAAGGAAACATCCTCGTGCATTGCACGGAACATCAAGATGCATTTATATGAGTGGTTTATCTTGTGAGAGAGAAGGATGAATGAGGGAAGCCTTATTTGCAAATGTGGAGAGGGGTGTGCCAAACTACGGCCACGCCGGGCTGAAAAAAAATTGAGTTTGGGTCGGTGGCAGACCCTACGGCAAGATGCCCGTGTGGGCTTCTTCTATAACTAGCAAGATGCCCGTGCATTGCAGGGAACATCAAGATGCATTTTTTTACAAAACACCTGTTGTGATTGATCCTTGCAGGAGTAATCTCATGTGTAAAAACTAATGATATCTTGAGAATCTTATTTGGAAAATGGTACCTTTGGAACAAGTTTTCTCTACTACTGCTCCTTGTAGTGAGCGGTATGCAATGCATGTGTCAGCAGACATGACAGCTTGTCCATGGAACTTGAACCACAGTGACCATCACGTTTAGGGCCTCTTTGATTCATAGGATTGCAAAAACACAGGAATAGGAAAAATGCAGGATTGAAATGGCATGTCCATTGGATCCCTATAGGATTTGAGTTTGTTCGATTGTGTCAAGGGAAAACAAAGGATTTCTTCCAAGAGGTTTAAGTGGATGCTAGAATTCCTGTGAAATGTAGGGGCTGTTTGGTTTGAGACTAAGTTTGTCTAAGGTTGCCACACCTAAGGTTAGGCAAGTTTGACCAACTTGGGTGGGTGTTTGGTTCAAGCCACACCTTAGGCAAGACACACTAGGGTCCCACATCACATACACTAAAAAAGTGTGGTAAGATTCCCTTAGGGTTGCCAACTTGTGGCTCTCATTTTGAAGAACTAACCTTAGGCAAGTGTGGCAACATTCTATGGCAATGTGTGGCATGGTTAGGCCTAGAACCAAATAGCCCCGTAGTACAAATGAATCCTTAGGAAAAAATCCTACAGGATTCAATCCTACAAATCAAATGATCAACATAGGAAAAATTCCTAAGGATTCTAATCCTTCAAAGATCCTATGAAAATCCTTGGAATCAAAGAGACCCTTATTGTTTCTACCACTGCCACACCCACACACGATTCCCACGACGCCGCTCTAACCCAAGCACGACGTCCCCTGACGTGCGCCTCATCCCTCTCGGCCCCACCGCTCCTCAGGCTTTGTGTGCATGACATGCGTTTCAGCTAAACTGCGGCGACCATCAACTTTCTACCACAGCCACACCTGATTGGACGCGGTTTGCCTGCTCCGATCCATACTCCCGCACCATCGAATTTTCATCCAGCGGCTGTGACACATTTCGTCCCGGGCATCAATCCTTAGCTGGAGTACTTCTGTACTATAAGTAGTACCCACCAGTGTGGGGCCGGCCCCGGTGTGGCCATCTAAGCCTCGTAACGCCCCGACGCCCAACTATGGCACCCTCACCATGACCACGCCACCACCGGCCGGTTCATCTCAAATGAGTGAGTCGCGAACCACGCCACCACCATGAGAATGACATGTGGGCAGCCGCATTTAAGGTACGCATGTCATTGACTCATAGGCGGGTGCACTAAGCCACTGAAGCTCAGTCCCGTGGGCCCCGAGAGGGAAATGTAAGTCCTACGGCAGGTCTTGTGGTGCTCCCGCAGTACAAGCTTGTGCCAAACCTAGAATTTGTTTCTTACTGCTACCAACTATGTAACGCCCTCAATGCGGCTATATCTCCCACGTGTCGAAGCACCACTTAGAGGCATAACCGCATTCAAAGCATTGTCTCAAGTGAGGTAATCTTCACAACAACCCATGTAAATAAATAAAGGGAAAGGTACATAGTTGGCTTACCCTTGCCACATCACACAATACATAAATAAGTCATTACATTCATCCAATACACTAAAGGTCCGACTATGGAACCAAAATAAAGATCAACCCCCAAATGCGACAAAGTCCCCGATCGCCCCAACTGGGCACCACTACTAATCATCTGGGAAAGACACGTAGTAACGACGAGAGTCTTCATCGAACTCCCACTTGAGCTCGGTCATATCATCTGGAGCGGTATCATCGGTCCCTGCATCTGGTTTTGGAAGTAATCTGTGAGTCACGGGGACTTAGCAATCTCACACCCTCGTGATCAAGACTATTTAAGCTTTTAGGTAAGGTGAAGGTATGATGTGGAGCTGCAGCAAGCGACTAGCATATATGGTGGCTAACATACGCAAATGAGAGCGAGAAGAGAAGGCAAAAGCACAGACGAACAACTATGATCAAGAAGTGATCCTAGAACAACCTACGTCAAGCATTACTCCAACACCGTGTTCACTTCCCGAACTCCGCCGAGAAGAGACCATGACGGCTACACATGCGGTTGGTGCATTTTAATTAAGTTAAGTTTCATGTTTTCTACAACCGGACATTAACAAATTCCCATCTTCCCATAACCGCGGGCACGGCTTTCGAAAGTTCAAATCCCTGCAGGGAGTCCCAACTTAGCCCATCACAAGCTCTCATGGTCAACGAAGGATATTTCTTCTCCCAAGACAATCCGATCAGACTCGGCATCTCGGTTACAAGGCATCTTCGACAAAGGTAAAACAAGTCCAGCAACACCGCCCGAATGTGCCGACAAATCCCGATAGGAGCTGCACATATCTCGTTTTCAGGGCACACTCAGATGAACACTACGTACAACTAAAACCATCCCTCAAGTTTCCCCGAGGTGGCGCTGCAAGTGGCTCTGTTTTGGACCAACACTCGGAGGAGCACTGGCCCGGGGGGGGGGGGTTAATAAAGATGACCCTTGGGCTCCGCAAACCCAAGGGAAAAAGAGGCTAGGTGGCGAATGGTAAAACCAATGTTGGGCATTGCTGGAGGAGTTTTATTCAAGGCAAACTGTCAAGGGGTTCCCATTATAACCCAACCGTGTATGGAACACAAAATCCGGGAACATAACACCGATATGACGGAAACTAGGGCGGCAAGAGTGGAACAAAACACCAGGCATAAGGCCGAGCCTTCCATCCTTTACCAAGTATATAGGTGCATTAATATAAACAAGATAATATTGTGATATCCCAACAATAAACATGTTCCAACAAGGAACGATCTCCAATCTTCACCTGCAACTAGCAATGCTATAAGAGGGGCTGAGCAAAGCGGTAACATAGCCAAACAACGGTTTGCTAGGACATGGTGGGTTAGAGGTTTGACATTGCAATATGGGAGGCATGATAAGCAAGTGGTAGGTATCGTAGCATAGACATAGCAAAAGAGCGAGCATCTAGCAAACAAAGATAGAAGTGATTTCGAGAGTATGGTCATCTTGCCTGCAAAGTTCTCAGAGTTGCCTTGATCCTTGTAAGCGTACTAAACGGGCTCCTCGTTCACGTATTCGTCTCCCGGCTCTACCAAAGCAAGAACAACAAACAAAAAGGAACACAATCAACCACGTGCAATGCTCAAGCAACATGATGCCAACATGGTATGATATGCGGGATGCGATATGTGATGCATAGTCATGATTTGGAAAGGAAATGATTGAACCTGGCCTCAGCTTGGAAATCCAAGAGTGACACTGGAAAGGTGAGTTGATTTCGGTTGAAATCAATATAAAGATCACCGGAATCGGATGCACGGTTTGGAAATGGCAAGCAAAACAAATATGGCACCGATCTGCAATAATCAGCACGAGACCATCTAAATGCATCAAGAACAACATGCTATAGCACTCCAACATGACAACAAAATACATGGAAGGGATCCACTCAAGATGCTTGACAAAATATGAACACTGAGCTATGGCTAAATCACTCATTAACAGGTTCAAACAAGCATGGCAAAAGTGCAAAAGACTACTGGTTTCAGACTTGGTGAAATTAACAGCATGTCAGGAATTTATCATCAGGAAGCAATGTTTAGAGCACGAGAACTGCATGCTACAGAAACATATCATGGGAAAGCAAGACATGGCATGAAGCTACTCAAAGCATATATCAAAAGTACCTTAGTGACCATGAGCCAAAAGGGATCAGAAAATACAATTGCAAGCATGTGAACATAGCAAAAACATAAACAGATTCAGACTTAGTGAAAAACTGGAGCATGCAAAACAGATAACGAGTAGGCATGTTTACGAGCTCTATGCACTCACTACGAGGCATTGCATTATAATATAAGAAGACACCCAGCAAATAGACATGGCATAGAAGCTAGACATGGCAAGAACAACAACATAGCATGCACGGATCAACAACAACAAGCTCGACAAAATTGCTAAACATGTTAACAATCTGCCAGGAACATTTTATAGCAAAAGTAGAGCTCTATTGACTCAAGCTAGGGTGCTCCATAATTGCAAACAATGACATGGATGGATAGAGCACCACAATATTTACAAAACATCCTTACTGATCATGCCCAAAAGATGCACGGATCACTAGGAAACAACATGAACATATGGCATAAAAGCTATAACAGGGCAAGGACTTGGTGAAATTCTAAGTCCTTGAAATCAGCATCATTGAGTAAGCTACTTTGCATGCTTGTGCTAGTCACCACAAAGATCACAAAAATACATGGCATACACCCCTATAAATATGGCATGGCATACATCAAAACACATATAGAGCTCAGGATCATAGCATGCACACATTAATCATGGCAAAAATGACAAAAGTGCATTTGCTGAAACAGATCTGAAACTATCATCACATAGCCCTCTTCCAACGGCATTTCGGGCATCAAGATGAGCTCAAACGAAAATGATGCAATGAGATGAAATGATGTACTCTTTGAGATGAACATTTTGATATGCTACACGCACGAATCAGAGCTATGATGAGGAAGTTATGATGCGATGAAAAGTGCATAAAAAACTAGGGTTATGGGGCAAAAGTCAACCGAGTCTCCAGATCCAGATCTGGCATGGATTTCGAGGTTCGCCGGGGTTCCACTGTTCATCGGAGTTCCTGTACGCAGGAGTTGAGGGAGGTGGCCGGATCCGGTGGTGAGGAGGCGATGGCGGCGGAGGGCGTTGCCGGAGAGGAGGGGCGGCGTCTCGGGCGGCGAGGCGCGGGCCGGCCGCGGCGGAGGAAGAGCACGCCGGCGAGCGAGCTGCTCCGGCCGGCGCGGGCGGCATGCAACTCCGGGCGGCTGCACGGGGAACAGAGGAGGCGGCGCGGCGAGGCGACCGCGGGCGGGCGCCCCCGTGCGGCGGCGGCGGCGGGATGGGCCGCGGGGGCCCGGATCGGAAACCGCGGGCCTCGAGCGGCGGTGGGTCCGCGGGATGACGTGGCGTGCTGCGGTTGGTGGCGGCGAGGTTGTCCGGCTGGATCGGACGTGTCCGGCCGCGCGGAGGAAGAAGGGGCTAGGTATAGGGTAGGAAATGATCCGGAATTTTCGTGGAGGGACCTATATATAGAGGTAGGAGGAGCTAGGAAGCTCCAAATGAGGTGCGGTTTGTGGCCACGCGATCGTGATCGAACGGCCTAGGTGATGGAGGGGTCTTAGGTGGGTTTTGGGCCACTTTGGAGGGGTGTTGGGCTGCAACACACACGAGGCCTTTTCGGTCCCTCGGTTAACCGATGGAGTGTCAAACGAAGTCCAAATGGCACGAAACTTGACAGGCGGTCTACCGGTAGTAAACCAAGGCCGCATGACAAGTCTCGGTCCAATCCGAAAACGTTTAGCACTCACACATGAAAAGAGGTAGAAAGGGACACCGGAGGACATAGGAGCGCCGGAATGCAAAACGGACAACGGGGAAAATGCTCGGATGCATGAGACGAACACGTATGCAAATGCAATGCACATGATGACATGATATGAGATGCATGAAAAAGACAAAAACACACGAAGGCAAAAACCCGACAACGATGAAATAAAATAACTTAGTGCCAGAAATGGCAAGAGTTGGAATAAAAATAAGGTAAATTACATCCGGGGTGTTACAAACTACTCCCTCCGTTCCAAAATATAAGTCTTTCTAGACATATTAAATGGCTACCACATACAGATGGATGTAGACACATTTTAGAGTGTAGATTCACTCATTTTGTTCCGTATATAGTCACTTCAAAATATCTAGAAAGACAAATATTTAGGAACGTAGTGAGTAGTAAGGTACACGTGCATTGCACACATGAGATTTGGTAACCAAATTATGAATAAATAACACACTATAGCATGTAAGCTTTGAGTCATATATGCATGATGTAGATGTTCGTTTAATCCTTATAGTTCATCTAGTTCAAAATCAATTAATTTTATAAAAAACTATTTTAAGATTCATGGAATTGTGCATTTAAAGCATAAAGTAAAAATAAATAGTGACAATTCATTTTGAAAAAAGAAGTTTGGGCAATTAAGATATCATTAGTTTTTGCACATGGGATTACTCCTGCATCGGTCAATCACAACACGTGTTTTGTAAAAAAATGCATCTTGATGTTCCGTGCAATGCACAGGCATCTTGCTAGTCTCTACTCTTATAAAAAACCGAGTTGGTGATGATTGTCTGCCTGCCATCCTGCAATATGGACCGTCCGATCTATATCTGACGGATAGAAAGCAAACTATGACAATTTTGCAAAAAGATACCCGCACCCCTCTCCACATTTACAAATAAGGACTTCCCTCATTTATCTTCGTCTCCCACGAGATAAAAGCTCGTATAAATGCATCTTGATGTTCCATGCAATGCATGGGCCTCTTGCTAGTTATTACTATCTCTACTCTTATAAAAAGCAGAGTTGGTGATGATGGTGTGCCTGCCATCCTGCAATATAGGCCGTCCGATCTATATCTGACGAATAGGAAGGAAACTATGACAATTGACCCGCACTCCTCTCCACATTTGCAGATAAGGCCGTCCCTCGTTCATCCTTTTCTCCCAGAAGATAAAATACTCATACAAATGCATCTTGTTGTTCCGTGCAACGCACGGGCATCTAGCTAGTTATTATTATATATAAAAAACAGAGTTGGCGATTATGGTGTGCCTGCCATCCTGTAATATAGGCCGTCCGATTTATATCTGATGGATAGGAAGGAAACTATGGCAATTTTGCAAAAAGGTACCCACACACCTCTCCACATTTGCAAATAAGGCCTTCCCTCGTTCATCCTTTTCTCTCACAAGATAAACTACTCATAGAAATGCATCTTGATGTTCCGTGCAACGCATGGGCATCTTCCTAGTAGGGGTATAGATGTGCCGGCCCGTGCGTTGCAACGGATCCAAAGTATATCTATTTAGTGGAGTGCACTCTAAACACATTATCTATTTATTTTTCTCTAACCTTTCGTAGCCATGCAACCAAGCCACATAAGCTTCATGGGTGCCCCCACATCATATTATTCATACCACGTTGACTGAAAAAAGATAAATCACCTAAAACAAGATCTTCCCATTTTTTGTTCCTACGATGCTGTGCCATGCACGTACCTAGTTGTATAGTGGTAGTACTAGTTGTAGTACAAACATCATACTAGTAGGAGTAGTAGTACGAAATGCACGTACTCTATCAGCGAGCCCCATCAGACACCAAATTTCCTGGCTTCCGTGCTACAGCTAGATCTTCCCCTCGTTTCTATTTTCCAACCCGGCCGCGGGCAGGGTGCGGTTTGCCAATAGTTGGTTTGCTAAACGGTGGTTGTAACACCCTTTATGCGACTATATCTCCCACGTGTCAAGGCACGACTTAGAGGCATAATCACATTGAAGGCATATGTCGCAAGTTAGGCAATCTTCACAACATCCCATGTAACATATAGATAATAAAAGGGGAGATAACATAGTTGGCTTACACTCGCCACATCAATCAAGTACATAAATAACATTACATCATCCAAACACTCATGGCCCGACTACAGCGCCAAAAATAAAAGATAACCCAACATGCGACACGGTCCCGATCATCCCCAACAGGGCACCACTACTGATCATCAGGAAAGGAAACATAGTATTGTTGAGAGTCCTCGTCGAACTCCCACTTGAGCTCAAGCGCGTCACCTGGAGCGGAATCATCAGGCCCTGCATCTGGTGTAATAGTAATCTGTGAGCCACAGGGACTTAGCAATCTCGCACCCTCGCGATCAAGACTATTTAAGCTTATAGGTAAGGCAGGGTAAAAATATATGTGGAGCTGCAGCAAGCGACTAGCAAATATGGTGGCTATCCTGTTCGCAAAAGAGAGCGAGAAGAGGAGGCAAAGCGCGAGCGAGAAACTAGAGAACAACCTGCGCAAGCATTACTCCAACACCGTGTCCACTTCCTGGACTCCGCCGAGAAGAGGCCATCACGGTAACACACTCAGTTGATTCATGTTAATTAAATTAAGGTTCAAGTTATCTACAACCGGACATTAACAAATTCCCATCTGCCCATAACCGCGGGCACGGCTTTCGAAAGTTCAAATCCCTGCAGGGGAATCCCAACTTAGCCCATGACAAGCTCTCACGGTCAACGAAGGAATAGACCTCCTCCCGAGACGTTCCGATCAGACTCGGCACCTCGGTTCTTCAAGACACTTCGACAGGTTAAAACAAATCCAACAACACCGCCCGAATGTGCCGACAAATCTTGATAGGAGCTGCACATATCTCGTTCTCAGGGCACACTCAGATGAACACTACGTACAACTAAAACCAACCCTCGAGTTGCCCCGAGGTGGCGCTGCAAGTGGCTCTATTTGTACCAACACTCAGAGGAGCACTGGCCCG
>NC_041392.1:416921811-416930675 GCF_002162155.2 Triticum dicoccoides
AAGATGACCCTCGGGCTCCGGAAACCCAAGGGAAAAAGAGGCTAGGTGGCAAATGGTAAAAACAAGGTTGGGCATTGCTGGAAAAGCTTTAATCAAGGTGAACTATCAAGGGGTTCCCATTATAACCCAACCGCGTAAGGGACGCAAAATCTGGGAACATAACACCGATATGACGGAAACTAGGGCGGCAAGAGTGGAACAAAACACTAGGCGAGAGGCCGAGCCTTCCACCCTTTACCAAGTATATAGATGCATTAAGATAACATGGCAATATAATGATATCCCAACAAGTAAATAATGTTCCAACAGGGAACGGTCTCCAATCCTCACCTGCAACTAGCAACGCTATAAGAGGGGCTGAGCAAAGCGGTAACATAGCCAATCAACGGTTTGCTAGGACATGGTGGGTTAGAGGTTTGACATGGCAATTTGGGAGGCTTGAAAGCAAGTGGTAGGCATCATAGCATTGGCATAGCAAAAGAGCGAGCAATCTAGCATAGCAAAGATAGTAGTGATTTCGAGGGTATGATCATCTTGCCTGCAAAGTTGTCAGAGTTGACTGGATCCTCGAAAGCAAACTCAACGGGCTCCTCGTTAGCAAACTCGTCTCCCAGCTCTACCCAAACAAAACAAACAAGCAACAAGGACACAATCAACCACGTGCAAAGCTCAAACAATATGATGCAAGGATGTTATGCTATGCGGGATGCGATGCGGGATGCATATGCAAGATTTGACAAGGGATGCATGAACCTGGCCTCAGCTTGGAAATCCAAGTGTGCCACTGGAAAGATGAGATGAAATCGCTTGAAAACGATATAGAGAACGCCGGAATCGGAGTTACGGTTAGGAAATGGCAAGCAATTCAAATATGACACCGGTCTGCGATTTACAGCAAGTAGCCATCTAAATGCAACAAGATGAACATGCTACAGCACTCAACCATGACAAGAAAATACATGGCAGGGATGCATTCAAGATGCTTAACAAAAGTCTAGCACTGAGCTACGGCCGAAACATCCATTAACAGGTTCAAACAAGCATGTCAAAAATGCATATGGCAAACAGATCTCAGACTTAGTGAAATTAACACTTGTCTGGAATTTCAGATCAGATAGCAATCTTCGGAGCAGCAAAACTACATGCTACAGGACCTTAACATGGCAAAGTAAAGCATGGCATGGAGCTACTCAAAGAGCTTAACAAAAGTCCCTTAGTGACCTTGAGCCAAAAGGGATCAGAAAATACAATTGCAAGCATGTGAACATGGCAAAAACATAATCAGTACTCAGTCTTAGTGAAAACTGGAGCATGCTGAAAACAGATATCAAGTAGGCATGTTTACGAGCTCGATGCACTCACTACGGAGCAAGTCATGAACAACTAAGCATACACCCATCAAGATTACACAAAATGCAAGCTAGACATGGCAAGAACAATAGCATAGCATGCACGGATCAACTACAACATCCTCGGCAAAATCGCTAACAAGTAGACAATCTGCCCAGATTCACGAAGTAGCAAAAGTAGTGCTCGATTGACTCAAGCTAGGGTTCTCCATAATTGCAAACAAAGACATGGATGGATAGAGCACTACAATATTAACAAAACATCCTTACTGATCATCCTCAAAAGACGCACGGATCACTAGGAAACAACATGAACATATGGCCATATGAAATAAACAGATAAGGGACTTAGTGTAAATGCTAAGTCCCTGAAATTAGCATTACCAAGTGCCTCACTTTGAAAGCTTTTGCTATTCACCACACACATCAAAAAAATACATGGGTTGCACCTCCAGAAAGATGGCAAAACCCTTAAAAAACATATGTAGAGCTCATGGGCATAACATGCACGCAATAATCATGGCAAAAATGACAAATATCTAAATGGAGTAGCAGATCTGACAATTATCTCAAGTAGCACTCTTCTAACAGCATTTCGGGCATCAAGATGAACTCAAATGAAAATGATGGAATGGAATGAAATGATGTGCTCTCTGAGGCGAACATTTTGATATGCTATATGCGCAAAACGGAGTTACGGTTGCAAAGTTACGGCACGATGAACAAGGATAGTTGGACTGCAGACTTAGGGGAAAAATGGAGTCAACCTCTCCCAGATCTAGGGTTGCACACGGATCGAGGCGGCGGCGGATCCGAGCTCGCCGGAGCTGTAGACGGCCGGAGATGGAGGGGTGTTTGCCGACGAGGTGGGGGTCGCCGGATCCGGCCCTCCCGCGGCTGGATCCGGTCGGAGGCGAGGCGCGGGACACCGAGGGGAGGAGGCGGCTGGCTAGGACGTGCGGCGGCGCCGCGGCCGGGGTCTCCGACGGCGAGGTGGCGGCGCCGGCGTCGAGTTCTCGGAGGCGGCGGGGCGGAGAACCAGGCGGCGGGGCAAAGGTAGCCGAAACCACGGGCGGCAGCGGCGGATCCCGGGCCGCGGGGGCTGGCTACGGGCCTCCCGGGCGGAGCGGCGGCGGCGGGGACGTGCCATGTGGCAGACGTGGATTGGCGCGGAGGGAGCGGACACTGTCCGGCGCGGGCCGGACACGTCCGGTTCGCGGCGGATCTGGGATTTTAGGGTTTCGAAGAGGAGAGATCCGGATTTGGAATGGGGGAGGTATATATAGGCATAGAGGGAGCTAGGAGAGTCCAAATGAGGTGCGGTTTTCGACCACGCGATCGTGATCGAACGCTCTAGATGATGGAGCAGGTTTTGGTGGGTTTTGGACCAAATTGGAGGGGTGTTGGGCTGCAACACACACGAGGCCTTTTCGGTCCCTCGGTTAACCGTTGGAGTATCAAACGAAGTCCAAATGGTACGAAACTTGACAGGCGGTCTACCGGTAGTAAACCAAGGCCGCTTGGCAAGTCTCGATCCAATCCGGAAATGTTTAATCCCCACACACGAAAGAAAGCTAGGAATGACCACCGGAGGAGAACGAAGTGCCGAAATGCAAAACGGACAACGGGGAAAATGCTCGAATGCATGAGACGAACACGTATGCAAATGCAATGCACATGATGACATGATATGAGATGCATGACAACGACAACAACACACGGAGACAAAGACCCGAACCCGAGAAAATAAAATAACTTAAAACCGAAACGGCAAGAGTTGGAGTACAAATTGGGAAAGTCATATCCGGGGTGTTACAACACTCCACCACTACGAAAGGATCTCGTCCCGAGATCTAGGACTGAAAGAACGCCGGGTACTCAGAACGGAGGTGATCCTCGCGTTCCCAGGTAGCTTCACGGTCGGAATGGTGTGACCACTTGACTTTGAGGAATTTGATTGACTTGTTGCGAGTCTTGCGTTCAGTCTCTTCAGGAATAGCAACGGGGTGCTCACGATAGGAGAGATCTTCTTGGAGCTCAATGTCCTCGAAGTTGACGGTGCGGTCAGGAGTCTTGAAGCACTTTCGGAGCTGAGAGACATGGAACACATCATGAATATTTGCAAAGTTTGAAGGAAGCTCGAGTTGATAGGCGAGATCGCCTCTCTTGCTGACAATCTTGAAAGGTCCCACGTATCTGGGGGCAAGCTTCCCTTTGATACCGAAGCGACGAGTACCTTTCATAGGAGAGACGCGGAGGTAAACATGATCTCCGATCTCGAAAGCCAAATCACGGTGCTTACTATCATAGTAGCTCTTCTGGCGGGATTGGGCTGCTTTGAGGTTATCTTGAATGACTTTGCACATTTCCTCTGCCTCTGTGATTAAGTCATTACCCAAAAGCTGACGTTCACCGGTTTCAGACCAGTTGAGAGGCGTACGACACTTCCTGCCATACAGAATTTCAAAAGGGGCCTTGCCCGAACTTGCTTGAAAACTGTTGTTGTAGGAGAATTCAGCATAAGGAAGACAATCCTCCCACTTCATGCCGAAGGAAATCACACAAGCCCTGAGCATATCTTCAAGAATCTGGTTGACACGCTCGACTTGACCGCTAGTTTGAGGATGGAAAGCTGTGCTGAAGTGGATGTTGGTGCCCATGGCCTTCTGAAAAGAATCCCAAAACTTGGAGGTAAAGATGCTGCCACGGTCTGAAGAGATCACTTGAGGAATACCGTGCAGAGAGACAATTCGAGAGGTATAGAGTTCCGCCAATTGAGCTGCAGTGATTGACTCTTTGATAGGCAGAAAGTGAGCCACTTTAGTGAGTTTGTCGATGACAACGAATATAGTATCATTGCCACGCTTGGACTTTGGAAACCCAGTCACGAAGTCCATTTCAATGTGGTCAAACTTCCATTCTGGAATGGCAAGAGGTTGGAGGAGACCAGCTGGCCTTTGGTGTTCTGCCTTCATTCTTCTACAGACATCACATTCATTCACGAACTGAGCCATCCTGAAGAGGTTGACATCCATTAGCACATTGATAGACAAATATTGAAGCTGAATCCAATGAAATGAAAATTGCAACATATAGTCTTCACATCCGAACAAAGTGAACGAATGCGTTCCTCTTGAAATGGTCACATATTCATAAATTGAGAAGCCACGTAGAATTTAGGTAGAGAAATAAATCAACAAGGTACGGATCAAGAACGAATAATCGGTAAGAAATCCCAATCTCAAACCAATATTCGTGGAAGAAGAACTAGAGCTACAAGAATTCCCACCTATGAAACTCCCAAACCTTTCCGGTTATGCAATCAGGTGTTGGGGATACAGGGGAAGCATAATATCTCACCCAAATCTAACAAATCCTACATCCAGCTGTATCCATCCTTCAACACATAACCGAGAAAAACTTTGGAAACCATCTACCTCAACCTTCGAAAAGCATCCGTTATACAAGTTATGGCGATACTCCCGAACTCCCGCCCCAGTACTGGGTGGCGTCGAGGTTATCTCACCAACGAACTGCATAAAAGAGATTTTCGATGTCGGCGTACTAAACTCAGGTATTCCAGAACTGCAATGATAAAATTATGATGACAACACCTCAGAGCTCAACTCCCCGGGACACTTCCACAAAACCCCTGACAGGAGGCACCAAGACAATGTTCTCATCATAAAACCATCGGAACGATTCCAAGATACCCGCGTGATCCTAAATTTTTTTTAGTGAAATTTGAGAAGAGAAGAGTCAAAACTCTACGTCAGGATGCCTTACCAGAGCGATGAGGAGACTGGGAAGTAAAAAGAATTCCTAAACTCTCCGATATATAATTCCTAAATGACTCAAAACATTTTTCTAGACACAACTCGGCCGCTAAAAACGATCAGGCAATGGGGTTCCTAAGGTCGGGGAAGGCTCTGATTACCAACTTGTAACACACTCGATGCGACTATATCTCCCACTTATCGAGGCACAACTTAGAGGCATAATTGCATTGAAGGCATATGTCGCAAGTTAGGCAATCTTCACAACATCACATGTAACATATAGATAATAAAAGGGGAGATAACATAGTTGGCTTACACTCGCCACGTCAATCAAGTACATAAATAACATTACATCATCCAAACACTCATGGACCGACTACGGCGCAAAAAATAAAAGATAACCCAACATGCGACACGGTCCCGATCACCCCCAACAGGGCACCACTACTGATCATCAGGAAAGGAAACATAGTATCGTTGAGAGTCCTCGTCGAACTCCCACTTGAGCTCAAGCGCGTCACCTGGAGCGGAATCATCAGGCCCTACATCTGGTGTAATAGTAATCTGTGAGCCACAGGGACTCAGCAATCTCGCACCCTCGCGATCAAGACTATTTAAGCTTATAGGTAAGGCAAGGTAAAAATATATGTGGAGCTGCAGCAAGCGACTAGCAAATATGGTGGCTATCCTGTTCGCAAAAGAGAGCGAGAAGAGGAGGCAAAGCGCGAGCGAGAAACTAGAGAACAACCTGCGCAAGCATTACTCCAACACCGTGTCCACTTCCCGGACTCCGCCAAGAAGAGGCCATCACGGTAACACACTCAGTTGATTCATGTTAATTAAATTAAGGTTCAAGTTATCTACAACCGGACATTAACAAATTCCCATCTGCCCATAATCGCGGGCACGGCTTTCGAAAGTTCAAATCCCTGCAGGGGAATCCCAACTTAGCCCATGACAAGCTCTCACGGTCAACGAAGGAATAGACCTCCTCCCGAGACGTTCCGATCAGACTCGGCACCTCGGTTCTTCAAGACACTTTGACAGGTTAAAACAAATCCAGCAACACCGCCCGAATGTGCTGACAAATCCCGATAGGAGCTGCACATATCTCGTTCTCAGGGCACACTCAGATGAACACTATGTACAACTAAAACCAACCCTCGAGTTGCCCCGAGGTGGCGCTGCAAGTGGCTCTATTTGGACCAACACTCAGAGGAGCACTGGCCCGGGGGGGGGGGGTTAAATAAGATGACCCTCGGGCTCCGGAAACCCAAGGGAAAAAGAGGCTAGGTGGCAAATGGTAAAAACAAGGTTGGGCATTGCTGGAAAAGCTTTAATCAAGGTGAAATATCAAGGGGTTCCCACTATAACCCAACCGCGTAAGGAACGCAAAATCTGGGAACATAACACCGATATGACGGAAACTAGGGCGGCAAGAGTGGAACAAAACACTAGGCGAGAGGCCGAGCCTTCCACCCTTTACCAAGTATATAGATGCATTAAGATAACATGGCAATATAATGATATCCCAACAAGTAAATAATGTTCCAAAAGGGAACGGTCTCCAATCCTCACCTGCAACTAGCAACGCTATAAGAGGGGCTGAGCAAAGCGGTAACATAGCCAATCAACGGTTTGCTAGGACATGGTGGGTTAGAGGTTTGACATGGCAATTTGGGAGGCTTGAAAGCAAGTGGTAGGCATCGTAGCATTGGCATAGCAAAAGAGCGAGCAATCTAGCATAGCAAAGATAGTAGTGATTTCGAGGGTATGATCATCTTGCCTACAAAGTTGTCAGAGTTGACTGGATCCTCGAAAGCAAACTCAACGGGCTCCTCGTTAGCAAACTCGTCTCCCGGCTCTACCCAAAGAAAACAAACAAGCAACAAGGACACAATCAACCACGTGCAAAGCTCAAACAATATGATGCAAGGATGGTATGCTATGCGGGATGCGATGAGGGATGCATATGCAAGATTTGACAAGGGATGCATGAACCTGGCATCAACATGGAAATCCAAGTGTGCCACTGGAAAGATGAGATGAAATCGCTTGGAAACGATATAGAGAACGCCGGAATCGGAGTTACGGTTTGGAAATGGCAAGCAATTCAAATATGACACCGGTGTGCGATTTACAGCAAGTAGCCATCTAAATGCAACAAGAGGAACATGCTACAACACTCAACCATGACAACAAAATACATGGCAGGGATGCATTCAAGATGCTTAACAAAAGTCTAGCACTGAGCTACGGCCAAAACATCCATTAACAGGTTCAAACAAGCATGTCAAAAATGCATATGGCAAACAGATCTCAGACTTAGTGAAATTAACACTTGTCTGGAATTTCAGATCAGATAGCAATCTTCGGAGCAGCAAAACTACATGCTACAGGACCTGAACATGGCAAAGTAAAGCATGGCATGGAGCTACTCAAAGAGCTTAACAAAAGTCCCTTAGTGACCTTGAGCCAAAAGGGATCAGAAAATACAATTGCAAGCATGTGAACATGGCAAAAACATAATCAGTACTCAGTCTTAGTGAAAACTGGAGCATGCTGAAAACAGATATCAAGTAGGCATGTTTACGAGCTCGATGCACTCACTACGGAGCAAGTCATGACCAACTAAGCATACACCCATAAAGAATGCACAAAATGCAAGCTAGAAATGGCAAGAACAATAGCATAGCATGCACGGATCAACTACAACATCCTTGGCAAAATCGCTAACAAGTAGACAATCTGCCCAGATTCACGAAGTAGCAAAAGTAGAGCTCGATTGACTCAAGCTAGGGTTCTCCATAATTGCAAACAAAGACATGGATGGATAGAGCACTACAAGATTAACAAAACATCCTTACTGATCATCCTCAAAAGAGGCACGGATCACTAGGAAACAACATGAACATATGGCCATATGAAATAAACAGATCAAGGACTTAGTGGAAATGCTAAGTCCCTGAAATCAGCATTACCAAGTGCCTCACTTTGAAAGCTTTTGCTAGTCACCACACACATCACAAAAATACATGGGTTGCACCTCTGGAAAGATGGCAAAACCCTTAACAAAACATATGTAGAGCTCATGGGCATAACATGAACGCAATAATCATGGTAAAAATGACAAATATCTAAATGGAGTAGCAGATCTGACAATTATCTCAAGTAGCACTCTTCTAACAGCATTTTGGGCATCAAGATGAACTCAAATGAAAATGATGGAATGGAATGAAATGATGTGCTCTCTGAGACGAACATTTTGATATCCTATATGCATGAAACGGAGCTACAGATGCAAAGTTACGGCACGATGAACAAGGGAAGTTGGACTGCAGACTTAGGGGAAAAATGGAGTCAACCTCTCCCAGATCTAGGGTTGCACACGGATCGAGGCGGCGGCGGATCCGAGCTCGCCGGAGCTGTAGACGGCTGGAGTTGGAGGGGTGCTTGCCGGCGAGGTGGGGGTCGCCGGATCCGGCCCTCCCGCGGCTGGATCCGGTCGGAGGCGAGGCGCGGGACACCGAGGGGAGGAGGCGGCTGGCTAGGACGTGCGGCGGCGCGGAGGCCGGGGTCTCCGACGGCGAGGTGGCGGTGCCGGCGTCGGGTTCCTGGAGGCGGCGGGGCGGAGAACCAGGCGCCGGGGCGGAGGTAGCCGAAACCACGGGCGGCAGCGGCGGATCCCGGGCCGCGGGGGCCGGCTACGGGCCTCCCGGGCCGGAGCGGCGGCGGC
>NC_041392.1:416930989-416948951 GCF_002162155.2 Triticum dicoccoides
GGAGGGAGCGGACACTGTCCAGCGCGGGCCGGACACGTCCGGTTCGCGGCGGATCTGGGATTTTAGGGTTTCGAAGAGGAGAGATCCGGATTTGGAATGGGGGAGGTATATATAGGCATAGAGGGAGCTAGGAGAGTCCAAATGAGGTGCGGTTTTTGGCCACGCGATCGTGATCGAACGCTCTAGATGATGGAGCAGGTTTTGGTGGGCTTTGGACCAAATTGGAGGGGTGTTGGGCTGCAACACACACGAGGCCTTTTCGGTCCCTCGGTTAACCGTTGGAGTATCAAATGAAGTCCAAATGGTACGAAACTTGACAGGCGGTCTACCGGTAGTAAACCAAGGCCGCTTGGCAAGTCTCGGTCCAATCCGGAAATGTTTAATCCCCACACACGAAAGAAAACTAGGAATGACCACCGGAGGAGAACGAAGCGCCGGAATGCAAAACGGACAACGGGGAAAATGCTCGAATGCATGAGACGAACACGTATGCAAATGCAATGCACATGATGACATGATGACATGATATGAGATGCATGACAACGACAACAACACACAGAGACAAAGACCCGAACCCGAGAAAATAAAATAACTTAAAATAGAAATGGCAAGAGTTGGAGTACAAATTGGGAAAGTCATATCCAGGGTGTTACAGCGGTCCCACATGAAAGTGAAAATGCTAGGCAACACGCCTTCCCTAGATATGTGGCGTGCCGGACGGGCCATGGAGTACTCCCGATTCCCGGGCGTGTGGGGGTGCGACGCGAACGCGGCATGCCTTTTCCTTTTACTAGCAATGTGCCGGTGCGTTGCGACGGATCCAAAGTGTAGAATAGTAGTACTTGTTCACAAACTTGAAAGAAATCACTCTTGTTTTGATATACTCCTAATATATTACTTTTCACTCAAAATATATTTCTCGGGCTGTTTTGATGAGGTGAGGGAGGGATGTGGTTGCTTTCAAGATAATAATAGGTTTTCCGCAAATTGGAGCAGAGAAGTGGGCTACTGTTGCAAAAATGGCACAACTTACCTCACAACTGTTAGATGCAGATCTAATGGTCAGAAACAACGGATGGCAGGCACACCACCATCACCAACCGAGTCTTCTATAGGAGTTTTTTTGACATGGAGTCTTCTATAGGAGTTGGAGTAGAGAAACATGTATAACTTGTAACATTTGGTTCTGCTCTTTGGCATGATCGATAGATAGAAATAACGATTGGAAACAATAGGGAGGGGCTATTTCCACCGGATAAGCAGGGTACATAGTAGCTATAGGTTGGCGCATTGTCAGTTTGGTCACATGCGGTCCGACATGTTCTAGTGTTTCTAGCAAGATGCCCGTGCGTTGCACAAAGTTGATGGAAAAGGTAACCACAACTTATAAATTGGCGGATGGAGTACTAGTTACAGTGATGCATATAATGAAGAAAAGGGATCGCACATGTCGGTATTGACTGGAACGAGAATGCAATAGCACAATAAGAATTAAGGCCATGATGATGCGATCATAGTGGTGGTTACAGGAGGCAAGAGGAAAGATGCATCCATCAACGTACGACCTCCTCCTCCTCAACTTAGTGCGCCGGGCCACCGAACAACGGCTAAGGAGCGGCGGCTTTTGTGGCGAGGTCAAGGTGCTTCTCAGCAAAGGCATCCAAGGCTTCCAGCCGGTTGAGGAAGGCCAACGTCGTAGCATCCTCACTGGCCTTGTAGATACCTATGTACATGATTTGCTCATACGCGTGGATGTGTAGGTCAACGAACTCTTGAAGGGCGAGGCGCCTCGCGGCGAGCGTGCCCTCTAGGTGGGCATTCTTCGTGGCATCGGTGGGCAGTCGCAGGGCCACCAGTGCTTGAAAGAGGTTCCGGCCATGGAGGCCGATTAGGGTGGCAGGCAATGAGGAGCCCGGGCGCGCGGGCTAGAGGAGTACGGCGATGTCGTCCGTGAGCTTCTTGAGGACGGTGAACTTGTTGGTGGTGGCAACGATCATCTGGTCCAACCGAGAGTCGTAGTTGGCATCGATGGCGGCCATCCACCAGCCGGTCGCCAACACCGTCTAGAGACGATCCTCGGCGCCATGCCGTAGGCCGGTGTCGTGGACCATCTGGCACAGCTGCTGGCCGCTCGCGCGCATCACCGCCATGGGTTTGGAGCGAGGACTTTTGCGCTTGGTGTAGGTGCTTAGGCAAATGCTTAGGTGCGTACGATGTGGTAGATGCATTGGAATGGAGGGGCGCCTTTATATGAGTGCAAACTATGTCGCATTCACATTGTGCAACCTCTTTTCCCGGTCCTCCTCCCATTACTTCCCTCATGCATTCACAATGCTAATTGAAGGAGGATGCATCATTGGCCGTTCAACATTTCGGGAACCGCTACCCCCTCCCTCGTCTGCATTAAAGTCGTATCGGGAACTGCGGCGCCCACTGTCAAATCGAATAGTACTACGCCGCCCGCTGCACGCCTGGCTGGACATGCCTCCTTACCTCCATCAAACCCCTCCGTTAAACCCGCATGCAAACCGAGAAACCTACTGCAGCCACACGTCCGTTCATGAGCGGGCCAGAATTAAACGCAATCACCGGCCGAGCTCCTCCCGTCTGCCCTCAGTCTAAACAAGGCCAGACGCCGGCCAAGCTTCTACCGTCTGCCCTCTATTTAAACGAGATCAGATAGACAGCAGGCAAGAATCGCACCCCTCCACCGCTCCCCCATCTCATCCTTCACCATTTGGTCCACTCTTCCAATGGCTTTTGAGGAGCCATTCTCCGGCACACTACCCGGCTGGGTGGCGCACCGAGCCCTCCGGATACGGGCGAGGTCGCTCGGTGCTTCACCAATCTCACTTGGCCCGACGGAGCCAGTTGCCGCCCCAAGCCGGTGCGTGGTTCAGCAACTCGTCGCTCCAGTTCAGCTCGATGGGGAGTGGCGAGTTGCTCCACACCGGCACGGCGGCGAGCACGCCGGTACGGGTGTTGTTGCTATCGCGTCATATCGCGCCACCAGTGTCTGCGGTGGCCGCGCCTCCCGTGTCTGTCGGCGCACCTCCCGTGCCTGCGGCCATGCCATGCAGGCAGAGACAGAAGTCGGGTGCATGGAGAGCGACAAGTCGGTGGCGAGCTTCTCCGTGTCTGCCGCCATCATGGAGGAGAAGTAGAACACGGGAGGCCGCCTCCACTTGGGTCCCATGAAGGCCACCGCCGAAGCGACGACTGCGCATTTAGGTGGTTTCTATGCTGCTTCGTCTCTTCTGAGGACCTTCGCCAACCCCGCAAGTCTCTGCCGGACATGAGGAAGACAAAGGGATCCACGGGTGGCCATTTAGATTAGGTACTCCCTCTCTGGCTGGCGAGAAATTTCTGTTCTAAGAATGGATAAATTGGATGTATCTATAACTAAAATAAATCTAGATACATCCATTTCTAGGACAAGTATTTCCCGATGATGGGAGTATTAATTATACCAAGAGAGCCAGATTAGCACCTCTTAGTTCATGTAAATGTAATGAAATCCATCATGTTTATATGAAGATCCGGCTTTTTATACGAAATCCTTCATGCTTATATGAAAACAGTCCGTGTTTGCACGAATTTCATCTGGTTGGTTAGAGTTGTGAAAATGTATGCCGCTGGCGTTTGATGTCGTCCTCCATAGGAGGAAGCAGGAGGACATTTGCCATCTGCCGTTGGAGATGCTCTTATGCCGGAAATAATAGTCACATCCAATCCATTTGAGTTAATTGCGTGTATGATTCTCCCTCTATAAAAAGTTAATTGCATGTACAGTGTGCACGTGACTTGCAGGGTGGCTACAGCTTCGTATAGAAAATTAAAAAGAAACAAGTCCATACTTAATCTTGTATTCTAAGTACTCTGTGGGTTCCACTGTCAGTACAATATCGAAAGAAGTATATATTAAATAAGTAATATATAATATAAAAATCTAAAGTTAAAGATAGAATTCAAACTCAGGTCATCGCGTTGCGAGCATCCGGCGCTAACCAGTCAAGCACATTTCTTTTGTAGACCATAATGGAGATACATCTCCATGTCTACTATTATATTATACTCCATCCGTTCCTAAATATTTGTCTTTTTCAGATTTCAAATGGACTACCACATACGGATGTGTATGTAGACATATTTTAGAGTGTAGATTCACTCATTTTGCTCCGTACGTAGTCACTTGTTTAAATCTCTAAAAAGACAAATATTTAGGAACGGAGGGAGTAGAAAACAGAGTTGGTGATGATGGTGTGCGTGCCATGCTGCAATATAGGCCGTCGGATTTATATCTAACAGATAGGAAGGAAACTATGGCAATTTTGCAAAAAGATACCCACACCCCTCTCCACGTTTGCAAATAAGGCCTTCCCTCGTTCATCCTTTTCTCTACTCTTATAAAAACAGAGTTGGTTTTGATGGTGTGCCTGCCATCCTGCAATATAGGCCGTCCGATTATATCTGACGGATAAGAAGCAAACTATGGCAATTTTGCAAAAAGATACCCACACCCTTCTCCACATTTGCAAATAAGGCCTTCCCTCATTCATCCTTTTCTCCCACAAGATAAACTACTCATAGAAATGCATCTTGATGTTCCGTGCAACGCATGGGCATCTTGATAGTCTCTCACATGATAAACTACTCATACAAATGCATCTTGATGTTCCATGCAACGCACGGGCATCTAGCTAGTTTCTTTTAAAATAGTTATTTCGATAATCGGGTTGAAGTGATATATTTTATGTCTGCCCCGAATGATTTCAGATTCACTAGTAGTAACAAAGAAAAGGTTTCCTTGTTAATTAACAGAAAATAGGGTGAACACTATCACATGAGGCTGGTAAAAACAAGGCACACTGGGTTCAACGTCATCGTCACCACAGCTGTGCGCGCACGGGAACTCTAGATATCGAGGGTGCTATGGAGGAAAAGATGTATCGAGTGTGTATGAGCGAGGCACATAGACACAATGTTTGAGAGACAAACCAATTGACATATTAAGATCAAATCGAGTTGTCACCCTTCTGTGGTCATTGTTGGGATTGGGGGGGAGGCAGAGAAAGACGTATCGAGAGTGTGCCCGGTAGGCACAGAGGCACAACTAGCGAGTGTGCGTTTGTGTGTGTGTTTGAAAGTGGAGTAGATAGATTACTATCAATATCGAGGTGCCACCCTACTCCTTCGGTGTCAGGTAGTGTGTGTGTGTGTGTTTGAGAGAGAAGCCATTCAGTAGATTAGTATCAAGATAGAGGTGTCACCCTACACCTTCGGTGTCGGGAAGTGTGTGTGTGGGTGTGGGGGGGGGGCAGTGACACTTACATATCTCTACTCTTATAAAAACAGAGTTGGTGATGATGGTGTTCCTGCCATCCTGCAATATAGGCCATCCGATTTATATTTGACGGATAGGAAGGAAACTATGACAATTTTGCAAAAAGATACCCACACCCCTCTCCACATTTTCAAATAAGGCATTCCCTCGTTCATCCTTTTCTCCCACAAGATAAACTACTCATACAAATGCATCTTGATGTTCCGTGAAACGCATGGGCATCTTGCTAGTACGGAGAAGGAGTTTGTGTGACACATATCTATATTAAGGGATAGGTAGATAGCATGTGTGCGAGGCATACCTAAAGCATCACGGAGATAAACAAACGGTGTGCATGCAAGTGCCGAAAAAAATGAAGCGAGAAACAATGTCTAAGGGCGCGCGCGCGCGCGCGTGTGTGTGTGAGAGAGAGAGAGAGAGAGAGCAAAATCTCAAAACAAAAGGTGCTCTACTGGAATCCCATTGTATGTATTCATATGGTTTCGGAACTCGAGTTAACCTTAGGCATATGTGTGAGAGACATAATTATACTTTGAGATATTAGTGGCTGTGGGTGGGCGGAATTAAAGGGGTGGGCGTGTTCGACAGAGAGAGTGTGTGTGTTTCTGTGTGAGGGACTTGTAGGATGGGGTAGAAAGACGAATTCTAACCTTGACAGAGGGAGAGAAATACATGAAGTGCGCGTGTGTGATTCCGATGCCCACGGGGAAATGAGATATGTATGCGTGTGAGATAGATTGCACAATTCATTCATGTATCACTATCTAGCGATCGTGGACGTGCATCGCTTGAATATAAATCAATATCTACTTCGTACTGTGTCCAAAGCTACAATATCAATTCAATGCTATAAAGATTGGACACTCACATATCACATTTTTTATATCTAAATAAACCTTTTCAATTGTGCATGCCAAAGTTGCAGTGATGTTTCTTCAAACAACCAATGTAGCTATCATGTACATGCACCATTGTTACTCTTGCATTCAAATTCATCACTCTTGGATGATTTAAGGTTCTATTATGAAGTAATATATGCAATATTCATATATGAATTCAACGGGTACGCAGTTTATGAAATGGAGGCTATGTAATCATATGAGGTAACACTTTTAAGTAGCGGACTACAATATCCATTTCTCTTGTGGGACTACAATATCCATTTCTTTTTGTGCGCCTCTACAATAACACGTCAATGCATTATGTTTAAAGTAAATAACCAATGAAAAAAAATTATCTATTTACACGAGAAATACATAGGCTGAGCGTTTGATTCTTTTTTTTGAACGTGCTTCTACACCCGTACGATTGGCCACGCCCGTGTGAACGTCCAAGTTATCGGCGCATCATCCCGAGTTATTGTCTTTTTTTCTAGGGTGGACTTCACACCAGTTATTAACTGCTGACGCGTGCCCCGTGTACACAGTCTCGCATGACCTTCCTGCTAGCACGGTCCAAAATTAGTTGAAACTGGATACGAACGATCCCGCGGGCGGCAAAATCTCCCACCTCCTTCTAAAATTTCTGCTACCTAGTCTTTAGCATGCGAAATACCCCTTTTGTCCTTGGTTTACGAAGAACAACAGTTACAATACCGCCCTCATATACATAATAGGTCGGGGCTGCTTTGGTAACTTCCGGTTCCGCCCACCACACGGCACCCCCATTTCCTCCCCCCTCCGCAAAAAATGACTAACTCCACAGCACCAGAGCATCTTACATGACGCCGTGCGTACTTCATCGGCCTTTCTACCCCTCCCCTCTAGAAACCCTAGAGTGCTCATCCACCAGTGTACCGGAGCCCATTCACTGCCAGCGGCGTCCACCTCGCCGGATCTGCTTCTGCGGCCGCATCTATGCTACCTCTTGAGCATGCGTTGGTTTTCCCTTGAAGAGGAAAGGGTGATGCATCATAGTAGCGTAAGTATTTCCCTTAGTTTTTGAGAACCAAGGTATCAATCCAGTAGGAGGTAACATGCAAGTCGCCTAGTACCTGCACAAACAAAAAAGAACCTTGCAACCAACGCGATAAAGGGGTTGGCAATCCCTTCACGGTCACTTATGAAAGTGAGATCTGATAGAGATGATAAGATAAATATTTTTGGTATTTTTATGGTATAGATTGGAAATTAAAGATTGCAAAATAAACTACGATAGAAATAGAAAATAGATAAGAAAATAATATGATTGAAGATAGACCCCGGGGCCATAGGTTTCACTAGTGGCTTCTCTCAAGCTAGCAAATTACTGTCGAGCAATTGATAGAAAAGCGAATAATTATGAAAATATCAAGGCATGATCATGTATATAGGCATCAAGTCCGCGACAAGTAGACCGAAACGATTCTTCATCTACTACTATTACTCCACACATCGACCACTATCCAGCATGCATCTAGAGTATTAAGTTCATAAGAATAGAGTAACACATTAGGCAAGATGACATGATGTAGAGGGATAAACTCAAGCAATATGACATAAACCCCATCTTTTTATCCTCAATGGCAACAATACAATACGTGACTTTCTGCCCCTGCTGTCACTGGGAAAGGACACCGCAAGATTGAACCCAAAGCTAAGCACTTCTCCCATTGCAAGAAATATCAATCTAGTAGGCCAAACCAAACTGATAATTCGAAGAGACTTACAAAGATATTTAAATCACGCATAAAAGAATTCAGATAAGAATCAAATATTGTTCATAGATAATCCGCAAAAAGAATTACATCGAATAAATCTCCAAGAGAATCGAGGGGGAGATCCAAAGAGAGAGAAGAAGCCATCTAGCTAATAACTATGGACCCGAAGGTCTATGGTAAACTACTCACACATCATCGAAGAGGCTATGGTGTTGATGTAGAAGCCCTCCGTGATCGATTTCCCCTCCGGCAAAGTGCCGAAAAAGGGCCCAAGATGGGATCTCAAGGGTACAGAAGGTTGCGGCGGTGGAAATAGGGTTTCGTGGTGCTCCTGGATGTTTTCAGGGTATATGGGTATATATAGGAGGAAGAAGTACGTCGGTGGACCTGCGAGGGGCCCACGAGGGTGGGGGCACGCCTACCCCCTGGGCGCGCCCTCCTGCCTCGTGGCCTCGTCGCTTCTTTCTTGACGTCCACTCCAAGTCTCCTGGATCATGTTTGTTCCAAAAATAACTCTCCCGAAGGTTTCATTCTGTTGGGATTCTGTTTGATATTCCTTTTCTGCGAAACACTGAAATAGGCAAAAAACAACAATTTGCACTGGGCCTTTGGTTAGTAGGTTAGTCCTAAAAATAATATAAAAAGGTATATTAAAGCCCATTAAACATCCAAAACAGATAATATAATAGCATGGAATAATAAAAAATTATAGATACGTTGGAGACGTATCAAGCATCCGCAAGCTTAATTCCTGCTCGTCCTCGAGTAGGTAAATGATAAAAACAGAATTTTTGATGTGGAATGCCACCTAGCATAATTCTCAATGTAATTTTTATTTATTGTGGCATGAATGTTCAGATCCAAAAGATTCAAGAAAAAGTTTAATATTGACATAAAAATAATAATACTTCAAGCATACTAACAAAGCAATCATGTCTTCTCAAAATAACATGGCCAAAGAAAGTTATCCCTACAAAATTATATAGTCTGGCTATGCTCTATCTTCATCACACAAAGTATTTAAATCATGCACAACCCCGATGACAAGCCAAGCAATTGTTTCACACTTTTGATGTTCTCAAACTTTTTCAATCTTCACGCAATATATGAGCGTGAGCCATGGACATAGCACTATATGTGGAATAGAATGGTGGTTGTGGAGAAGACAATAAAGGAGAAGATTGTCTCACATCAACTAGGAGTATCAACGGGCTAGGGAGATGCCCATCAATAGATATCAATGTGAGTGAGTAGGGATTGCCATGCAACGGATGCACTACAGCTATAAGTGTATGAAAGCTCAAAAAGAAACTAAGTGGGTGTGCATCCAACTCGCTTGCTCACGAAGACCTAGGGCATTTTGAGGAAGCCCATCATTGGAATATACAAGCCAAGTTCTATAATGTAAAATTCCCACTAGTATATGAAAGTGACAACATAGGAGACTCTCTATCATGAAGATCATGGTGCTACTTTGAAGCACAAGTGTGGTAAAAGGATAGTAGCACTGTCCCTTCTCTCATTTTTTTTCTTTTTTTATTGTTCATCTGGAGTCTCATCCCGACTTGTGGGGGAATCATAGTCTCCATCATCCTTTCCTCACATGGTACAATGCTCCAATAATGATGATCATCACACTTTTATTTACTTACAACTCAAAAATTACAACTCGATACTTAGAACAAAATATGACTCTATGTGAATGCCTCCGGCGGTGTATCGGGATGTGCAATGAATCAAGAGTGACATGTATGAAAGAATTATAAAGGTGGCTTTGCCACAAACACGATGTCAACTACATGATCATGCAAAGCAATATGACAATGATGAAGTGTGTCATAACAAACAGAACGATGGAAAGTTGCATGGCAATATATCTCGGAATGGCTATGGAAATGTCATAATAGGTAGGTATGGTGGATGTTTTGAGGAAGGTATATGGTGGGTGTATGATACCGGCGAAAGGTGCGCAGTATTAGAGAGGCTAGCAATGGTGGAAGGGTGAGAGTGCGTCTAATCCATGGACTCAACATTAGTCATAAAGAACTGACATACTTATTGCAAAAATCTATTAGTTATCAAAACAAAGTACTACGCGCATGCTCCTAGGGGGATAGAATGGTATGAAAAGACCATCGCTCGTCCCCGACCGCCACTCATAAGGAAGACAATCAATAAATAAATGATGCTCCGACTTCATCACATAATGGTTCACCATACCTGCATGCTACGGGAATCACAAACTTTAGAACAAGTATTTCTCAAATTCACAACTACTCAACTAGCATGACTCTAATATCACCATCTTCATATCTCAAAACAATTATCAAGTATCAAACTTCTCATAGAATTCGATGCACTTTTTATGATAGTTTTTATTATACCCATCTTGGATGCCTATCATATTAGGACTAATTTTATAACCAACGCAAATTACCATGCTGTTCTATTAGACTCTCAAAATAATATAAGTGAATCATGAGAGATCAATAATTTCTATAAAATAAAACCACCACCGTGCTCTAAAGGATATAAGTGAAGCACTAGAGCAAAATTATCTAGCTCAAAAGATATAAGTGAAGCACATAGAGTATTCTAATAAATCCCGATTCATGTGTGTCTCTCCAAAAGGTGTGTACAGAAAGGATGACTATGGTAAAATAAAAAGAAAAGACTCAAATCATAGAAGACGCTCCAAGCAAAACACATATCATGCGGTGAATAAAAATATAGCCTCAAGTAAAGTTACTGATGGACGAATATGAAAGAGGGGATGCCTTCCGGGGCATCCCCAAGCTTAGGCTTTTGGTTGTCCTTGAATTTTACCTTGGGGTGCCTTGGGAATCCCCAAGCTTAGGCTCTTGCCAATCCTTATTCCAAAATCCATCAAATCTTTACCCAAAACTTGAAAACTTCACAACACAAAACTCAACAGAAAATCTCACGAGCCCCGTTAGTATAAGAAAACAAACCACCACTTGAAGGTACTGTAATGAACTTATTCTTTATTTATATTGGTGTTAAACCTATTGTATTCCAACTTCTCTATGGTTCATACCCCCCGATACTAGCCATAGATTCATCAAAATAAGCAAACAACACCCGAAAAACAGAATCTGTCAAAACAGAATCGTCTGTAGTAATCTATAGGTTTCGAATACTTCTGTATCCCCAAAAATTATGAAATAAATTGGTGGACGTGAGGAATTTGTCTATTAATCTTATGCAAAAAGAACTAACCTAATCTCTGTAGCGACCCGTCCTTAAATGGTCATGTCTCTGTGCTTCAGTGTCATCCCTTGATCGGTAATGCTGACACACACAGTATTCGCAGGATTTATAACAGAGTAGCAATCACACACTTTTTACATCGAATGTCTCAAGAGAGAACTTATTACAATAAATATGGCTTAAGTCCATCTAATACGATAACAACGGAAGGCTTGGAAGATAAAGTGAGTCCATCAACTCCAACGGCATAGCTGAGTGCATGCCAACGGCCTAGCGAACCTTACTCCTCGTCTGAAAAGTCTGCAACATGATACGTTGCAGCCCGAAAATGGGTCATCACATGGAATATGCTGGCAATGTAACATAGTAGAGTAATGAACAGATAAATGCTATCACTACATGCATATATGGCTGGTGGAGGCTGTATGGTTAATATGTTTTGCGAAAAGCCAATTTTTCCCTACAACGAAGGAATATATTTTATTTAACTATCAAGGTAGTTGAAACATCATTGAGAAGGTTCCTCCAACTCAATCCCAATTAAAAGTAACTATCAACCCAACAAAATTAATTTAGAGTGATGAGATCCATATGATAATCCAAGAACCAGATACTCAAGATGTCCATAACCGGGGACACGGCTAACCATGATTAGTTTGTACACTCTGCAGAGGTTTGTGCACTTTTCCCCATAAGACTCGATCTCCTCCGTTGGATTTCTCGCACTAGATGTATAACACCCACAATGCGACTATATCTCCCACGTGTCGGGGCATGACTTAGAGGCATAGCTGCAAGGTAGGTTTGTCGCAAGAGGGGTAATCTTCACATAAATACAAGTTAAACATACATCATCCAGAATACAATCAAGATCCGAATATGGAACCAAAATAAAAGAAGACAACCCCAAATGCTAGATCCTCGATCGCCCCAACTGGGCTCCACTACTGATCATCCGAAAAAGAAACATAGCAACGAAAAGATCTTCATCGAGCTCCCACTTGAGCTCGGTTGCACCACCTGCACTGGTATCATCGGCACCTGCAACTGTTTGGAAGTTTCTGTGAGCCATGAGGACTCAGCAATCTCACACCCGCGAGATCAAGAGCTTATGGGTAGGAAAGGGTAGTTAGGTGGAGCTGCAGCACTAAGCATATATGGTGGCTAACATACGCAAATAATAGCGAGAAGAGAGGCAATACAATGATCGAGAAGCTAGAAGTGATCCTGAAAGCTACTTACGTCCAAGCATAACACAAGATCGTGTTCACTTCCCGGACTCCGCCGGAAAGAGACCATCACGGCTACACACACGGTTGATGCATTTTAATTAAGTCAAGTATCAAGTTACCTACAACCGAGTATTAACAAATTCCCATCTGCCACATAACCGCGGGCACGACTCTCGAAAGTTTATACCCTGCAGGGGTGTCCCAACTTAGCCCATCACAAGCTCTCACGGTCAATGAAGGATATTCCTTCTCCCGAGAAGACCCGATCAGTCTCGGAATCCCAGTTATAAGACATTTCGACAATGGTAAAACAAGACCAGCAAAGCCGCCCGGATGTGCCGACAAATCCCGATAGGAGTTGCACATATCTCGTTCTCAGGGCACACCGGATTGTCCAAGCTTCCAGTAGGCCAACCCAGAGTTGCCCTGGTGGCCACCGACGATTGACAGGTTGGACCAACACTCAGAGGAGCACTCGCCCGGGGGACGGGGGGGGGGTTAAAATAAAGATGACCCTCAGGCTCCGGAAACCCAAGGGAAAAGGCTTAGGTTGTTAGGAAAATGTAAAACCAAGGTATGGCCTTGCTGGAGGAGTTTTATTGAAAGCGAACTGTCAAGGGGTTCCCATAACACCCAACCGCGTAAGGAACGCAAAATCAAGGAACATGACACCAATATGACGGAAACTAGGGCGGCAAGAGTGGAACAAAACAACAGGCATAAGGCAGAGCCTTCCACCCTTTACCAAGTATATAGATGCATTAATTAAATAAGAGATATTGTGATATCCCAACATAACCATGTTCCAACATGGAACAAACTTTAACTTCACCTGCAACTAACAACGCTATAAGAGGGGCTGAGCAAAAGCCGTAACTTAGCCAAACAATGGTTTGCTAGGAAGGTGAGTTAGAGGCTTGACATGGCAATATGGGAGGCATGATATAACAAGTGGTAGGTAGCGCGACATAGCGATAGAGCGAACAACTAGCAAGCAAAGATAGAAGTGATTTCGAGGGTATGGTCATCTTGCCTGAAATCCCGCAAGGAAGAAGAACGAGTCCAAGAAGAAGAAGACAAACAGACATAGTCGAACGAATCCTCACAACTCTGGAACGAAACTGAAGCTAACGCGAGAAGTAACCCGGAAAGAAGCAAACAACATAGTAAACAACCATCACATAAACATGGCATGATGCACAATCAAGTATGATGCATGTCCGGTTTAATGAGGCATGTCAATATGGAAAAGTGCACAAACAATACTACAAATTAAGTGGAGCTCAATATAAAACGAGTTGCATATTGACGGAACACCACATCAAATATTTAGTTCTCTCTCGTTTATGTACCCAACAATATTAAATGTTTTTAAACATGGCAAGAGGTGAAGCATAATAAAACTACCTATCTAGGCAAGTTTAAATGAGGCCAAAACAACAAGCGACAAGTACGAAAAATCCTCATGTGCATATTTTAGATTTGGTACTGTTCTGTCCTAAAACATATTTTATAGTTGTTAAACATGCAAGAAGAGTGCACCATGTTAAACTAGGCATTTTTCCACCCCATTTACACATAAAGTTTGTTAAGTTTGGAGCTACGGTTATTTAGTTATGAAATAAATCATTTTAACATGACAATTATGCAAATTTAATCAAACAACATTTTAAGCATTTTAAACATGCATGAAAGTTGGATATTTTGAACTACACAAAATTCTAAGCATTTTACGTATATAAAACATTTTAATCCGATGCACGGTTATTTAGTTGTGAGCATTTCAATATGATGGCATAGCCTATAAATATGCCATGACCAGGTTAAATGATAAATTCGCAGAACAAAAAAAACACGTCGGGCCGTAACCGGGACAAGCCCAACAGTGCACACGGGCCGTAGGCAGTTCACCCTGGGCCAAGGCCCGGTCGGGCAGAGGAGGGAGCAGCGGACGGCTCTCATCTGGGTCGTGGCCCACGCGGGCGCTGGCGTGGAGCTGGGCCTCGCATGGCCCGGCTGGCCCACACGCGGAGGCGAACGGGGCTGTGGGTCGTCGTCCTCCCCTGCTCGATGCAGAGGCAAGAACAGGCGCGGCAGTGGTTGCCGGCGATGTGGAATGACGGCGCGGCGGGGAAGAGCTCCGGCGAGGTCGGGGATGGATGGATCCGGCCTTGGGGCATCGGATCTGGCCTGAGTTGGACAAGGACGGCAGCTCGCGAGGCTCAGGCACCCATTGCATAGAGAGAGAGAGAGAGTTTAGAGAGATAAGATGAAGGGAGATGGTGGCGGCGAAAGGAGCAGGACGGGGCGCTGCTCACCTGAGATGGTGGCGGCGCTCGCCGACGACAACGAGGGTCGGTGGTCGGAGGCAGTGGGGCTGACGTGGTGGTGCGGGCGCCGAGTGAGGGAGCGCGACGGCGGGGAGCTCGAGGGGAGCGGGGCTCCTACAGCTACGAGCAGTGATGCGGGCTCGTCCAGGCCCAGATGGGCTCAGCGGGCCCCAGATGGGCCTGGCGGGGCCGTGGGAGGTGGGGGAGTTGCGTGGCGACGTGGCAGCGTCCGGTTGGCCGCGGGCATCGACTGCGGCGGCGCGCCACTTGGCGGCGGAGGGCTGGCCGGGCACTGATTCCGAGGACGGGGCAGTGGCTGCAGGTAGGAAGTGGCTGGCGGCGCGGAAATTGAGGATGGGGTAGGTAGAAGTAGGTGGAGGGGGTTAGGGTTCCAAAAATGGAAGGGGAAGGTCTATATATAGACATAGGGGCTAGGTTAGGGGGATTTGGGGGCTTCCGCAGCCCTCCGATCAAGATCCGACTGTCCGAAGCGGAGGGGAGTGTAGGCGGGCTGCATGTGGGCTGATGATGGGTTGTGCAAGTGGACTAGTGGGCTGAGAAGAGAGGAAGATGGGCAGCCCGGCACATGTTTCCGGATAGTGCAAACGTCCGACGTATGGCCGACTATAGTGCTGCTATATGTTTAACGGTTGGCTATCAAACGAGCTCTAAATGCAACAAAACTTGACAGGCGGTCTACCTACACTATAATAAGACCGCGCGCCAACTTTCATCCCATTCCGAGAAATTTTTTTGGCCACTTATAAAATAATATTCCGGATGTGCCTCGGGCGCGTGCAAGTGTGTCTGGGCTTAGAACGGAGAACGGAAGGAACTGGGGGAACCCGGACGAATGCAAGTTTTGAAAACATGATGATGCAATGCACATGATGACATGACAAGATGCAACATGCAAGCGAAAGACAAGGCAACAACAACGAATAACTGGAAGACACCTGGTGCATCAGTCTTGGGGCATTACAACACTCCACCACTACAAGAGGATCTCGTCCCGAGATCTAGGATGGCACCGGAGAGAAACGGAAGAGGAAGAGAAGAGGTAAAACTAAGTTGCTTCTTTTACGAATGAGTGAAACCAAAGAACCTTGAGAGGTTAAACAATTGAAAGAAAGAATACAACAGAGATGAACAAAATTTTAAACACTTCGTTGGAAAAGAGGAACAAGGAACATTACTAGAACCTTGTAGGTTGAAAGATATAAGAAAAAAGGTTGCAATGGACAAGAAGTACATGCAAGGACTCTTGTTGAAACGAGATGTACAAGGAACGATAAGGATCAATTACGATAACACTCCGGTTGGAAAAGGAAGGTAAAGAATATGAGCTTGGCAGAATGAAAGCACTTGGATGAGAGTCCGGTTAGAAGAGGAATGATAGCCACAACACTCCGGTTAAAACAAGATAGAGAAGGAAAAATAATGATATAATTTGGACAGCACTCCGACTATAAATGGAAGGAATTGAACTTGATCTTGACAAAACAAGATGATGGGTCGAAGAGAGCAACATCACAATGCCTCCGGAAGGAAGAATAGAAGATATATCATTGGAATCACATAATGGAGAAGAAAAATTCAGCTTCTGCCACCAATGAACTAGGAAAGCACCCTTCCAAGAAGGTTATAACGGAGTTGTTGGAAAACCAACAACGAAACGAATAAGCTTGTAGTGGGCTTATGGAAAACGTCTCAAAATTATGAGGTGAAATTCTGCCACTAACAAAAACAATAGATTGGATTGAGGTCAACAAGGAGATGACAACTCCTTTCGCCGAGAGGGTAGGAGAAAAAAACTTGGATCATTGATAGACACCACAATAAGCAACATGCCTTAGGGAAGGCTTTAGGTGAAAACTAACCCAAGATAACTCCAACAAAAGGATTGATTGGTTGAAAAGATCTCTTGAGTGAAGAGAAAATGATGGATTTAAATATGTCACTCTTTGAAAACTTGTGAATCATGAAACATGAAGGGAAATTATGAAGAATGATATAACGCCATCTCAAAAGATAATGGTAGCTAGAATTGCACTTTGGAATGTAAGATGAAGAAAACTTGAACTCCTCAAAACAAACATGTGTTGAACACCATGTTTAATTTAGAGTATAGCTTGGCGGATCATAACTTTGAGAGAAATCTTGAAGAACGAATGAAGAATGAAAGAAATCCTTGATGAACCACCATGTAGAGCCTCCATGAAGAACTCTGGTAACAAAATGATGATAAAAAGAAATAGAAGTTGAAAACACAAGGTGAAGTCTGGCGATGATTTAGATGGATCTTCACGACGAGATAATTGAGAGAGCTTGGAACTCCGGAAAAGAAAGATGAACGAAAGAAATCAAGAATTTTGATGAACCTCCGAAATAAGGAATTAATCAATTGGATGAAACAAGAATAAGAATTACATTATGCTTATCCTTCATCAATTAAATTGATGACAAGCAACGGATTTGGCATACTACTCATTCTCATTGGAAAGGATTAAGGAGAGATATAGCACAAACTTGAGAAGGACTTCAATGAACCATCGGTAGGATTTGGAAAGAATGAATGAATTGATATGATAACGAAGGAAGAGAACTCTTGAATGAACCACTGTAAGAATTGAAAATGAAAGTAGCAAAGACACAATTGTAACACCCCGGATGTAACTTTCCCTATTTGTACTCCAACTCTTGCCGTTTCCGGCGTTAAGTTATATTTATTTTTCGGGTTCAGGTTTTTGTCTCCGTGTTTTGTTGTCGTTGTCATGCATCTCATATCATGTCATCATGTGCATTGCATTTGCATACGTGTTCATCTCATGCATTCGAACTTTTTCCCCTTTGTCCGTTTTGCATTCCGGCGCTTCGTTCTCCTCTAGTGGCCATTTCTACCTTTCTTTCGTGTGTGGGGATTAAACATTTCAGGATTGGACCGAGACTTGCCAAGCGGCCTTGGTTTACTACCGGTAGACCGTCTGTCAAGTTTCGTATCATTTGGACTTCGTTTGATACTCCAACGGTTAACCGAGGGACCGAAAAGGCCTCGTGTGTGTTGCAGCCCAACACCCCTCCAATTTGGCCCAAAACCCACCAAACTCTGCTCCATCACCTAGAGCGTTCGATCACGATCGCGTGGCCGAAAACCGCACCTCATTTGGACTCTCCTAGCTCCACTTAT
>NC_041392.1:416949354-416999454 GCF_002162155.2 Triticum dicoccoides
GCCTCCACGCGCCGCCCGACTCCCTCCACTGCACCGTCGCCTCTCCCGTCGCCGGCCACGCCGCCGCCGCGGGCCGAGCCGCCGCCCGAGCCGAGGCTCGCCTCGCCGCCGCCCCGCCCGGCCGCCGCCGACCGCCGCACCACGCCGCCCGGCCGCCACCAACGCCCGGCGAGCTCCTTCTTCTTCCTCTCCGGCGCCCCAAGCTCCTCCGGCGAACATCTCCGATGAACCTCGAAGTCCGTGCCCGTGAACAGTGATTCCAGATCTGGATCTAGAGATATTTTCGGTTGACTTTTTCGTCCCTAACCCTAATTTTTATGCCTACTTTGACCGGCCGTATCTTTGCATCCGTAGCTCCGTTTTGGACGTATAGTATATCAAAATGTTCGCCTCGACGAGTACATCATTTTGTTCCATTGCATCATTTTCATTTGAGTGCATCTTGATGTCCGAAATGCTGTTAGAAGGAGGCTTCGTGAGTTAATTGTCAGATCTGCTAGTTCATCTTAGACTTTTGTCATTTTTGCCATGATTATTGTGTGCATGATATGCCTGTGAGTCCTTCATATGATTTGTTAAGCATTTTGTTATCTTTCCAGAGGTGCAACCCATGCATTTTTAGGATGTGTGTGGTGACTTGTGCAAGCTTGCAAAGTGAGGCACCCGGTAAATCTGTTTTCAGGGACTTAGTAGTTTTCACTAAGTCTGGGATTATTTAGTTCATGATGCCATATGTTCAGCTTGTTTCCTAGTGATCCGTGCCTCTTTTGAGGATGATCAGTAAAGGAGTTTTGTTAATCTTGTAGTGCTCTATCCATCCATGTCTTCGTTTACATTTATGGAGCACCCTAGCTTGAGTCAATCGAGCTCTACTTTTGCTTCGTGGTGAATCTGGCCAGATCGTCAACTCGTTTGCGAGTTTGCCGATGTTATTGTAGTTGATCCGTGCATGCTATGCCATTGTTTTTGCCATGTCTAGCTAGCATTTTGTGCCTTCTTAATGGATGTATGCTTGCCTTGCCATGACTTGCACCGTAGTGAGTGCATCGAGCTCGTTTACATGCCTTCGTGAGTTATATTTCAGCATGTCTCAGTTTTCACTAAGTCTGAGAACTGATTGTGTTTTTGCTATGTTCGTGTGCCCATTAGTATATTTTGTGAACCCTTTTTGCCCCAGGTCACTTTGGGTCTTTTGTTAAGCTTGTTGAGTAGCTCCATGCCATGTTCTTATTTGTCTTAATCAGGTCATGTATCATGTTGTTTTGCTGCTCCGAAGAGGGCTTCGTGATCTGAAATTTCAGACAAGTGTTAATTTCACTAAGTCTGGAATCTGTTTTGCATTTGCGCTTTTGCCATGCTTGTTTGAACCTCTTAATGGATGAATTGGCCGTGGCTCAGTGCTAGTCTTTTGTTTAGCATCTTGTGTGCATCCCTGCCATGTATTTTTTTGTCATGTTTGGTGGTTTTAGCATGTTCATCTCATTGCATTTAGATGCCTACTTGCTATAAATCGCAGACCGGTGTCAATTTTGAATCGCTTGCCATTTCCAAACCGTAACTCCGATTCCGGCGTTCTTTATATCGTTTTCAAGAGATTTCATCTCATCTTTCCAGTGGCACCCTTGGAATTCCAAGTTGAGGCCAGGTTCATGCATTTCCTGTCATATCTTGCATTTTGCACCCCGCATCGCATCCCGCAAAGCATATCATCATTGCATCATAACGCTTGATCCTTGCACGTGGTTGATTGTGTCCTTGCTGCTTGTTTGTCTTGTTTGGGTAGAGCCGCGAGACGAGTTCGCTACCGAGGAGCCCGTTGAGTTTGCTTTTGAGGATCCAGTCAACTCTGACAACTGTGCAGGCAAGATGATCATACCCTCGAAATCACTACCATCTTTGCTATGCTAGTTTGCTCGCTCTTTTGCTATGCCATTGCTACGATGCCTAACTTTTGCTTGTCAGCCTCCCAATTGCCATATTGAACCTCTAACCCACCATGTCCTAGCAAACCGTTGATTGGCTATGTTACCGCTTTGCTCAGCCCCTCTTATAGCGTTGCTAGTTGCAGGTGAAGATTGGAGCCGTTCCTTGTTGGAACATTTATTTACTTGTTGGGATATCATTATGTTGCTACGTTATCTTAATGCATCTATATACTTGGTAAAGGGTGGAAGGCTCGGCCTCTCGCCTAGTGTTTTGTTCCACTCTTGCCGCCCTAGTTTCCGTCATATCGGTGTTATGTTCCCGGTTTTTGCGTTCCTTGCGCGGTTGGGTTATAATGGGAACCCCTTGATATTTCGCCGTGATTAAAGATTTTCCAGCAATGCCCAACATTGGTTTTACCATTCGCCACCTAGCCTTTCTTTCCCTTGGGTTCTGCAGACTCAAGGGTCACCTTATTTTAACCCCCCCCCCCCCCGGGGCCAGTGCTCCATCTGAGTGTTGGTCCGAACTGAGCTGCCTGCGGGGCCACCTCGGGGAAACTTGAGGGTTGGTTTTACTCGTAGCTAGTCTCATCTGAGTGTGCCCTGAGAATGAGATATGTGCAGCTCCTATCGGGATTTGTTGGCACATTCGGGCGGTGTTGCTGGTCTTGTTTTAACCTGTCGAAGTGTCTTGTTGTACCGGGATACCGAGTCTGATCAGTGTGTCTCGGGTGGAGGTCTATTCCTTCGTTGACCGTGAGAGCTTGTAGTGGGCTAAGTTGGGACTCCCCTGCAGGGTTTGAACTTTCGAAAGCCGTGCCCGCAGTTATGGGCAGATGGGAATTTGTTAATGTCCGGTTGTAGATAACTTGAACCTTAATTAATTAAAATGAATCAACTGAGTGTGTTACCGTGATGGCCTCTTCTCGGCGGAGTCCGGGAAGTGAACACGGTGTTGGAGTTATGCTTGCGCAGGTTGTTCCTTTAGATTCTCGCTCGTGCCTTGCCTCCTCTTCTCGCTCTCTTTTGCGTATAAGTTAGCCACCATATATGCTAGTCGCTTGCTGCAGCTCCACATATATTTGCCTTACCCTTCCTATAAGCTTAAATAGTCTTGATCGCGAGGGTGCGAGATTGCTGAGTCCCTGTGGCTCACAGATACTATAACTCCATATGCAGGCCCAGGTGATTCCGCTCCAGGTGACGAGTACGAGCTCAAGTGGGAGTTTGACGAAGACTCTCAGCGATACTATGTGTCTTTTCCTGACGATCACTAGTGGTGCCTAGTTGGGGTTTGATTGGGACTGTATCGCATGTTGGGTTCTCTTCTATTTTGGCACCGTAGTCGGGCCATGAGTGTTATGGATGATGTAATGTTATTTATGTTCTTGATTGACGTGGCGAGTGTAAGCCAACTATGTTCTCCCCTTTATTATTCATGTTACATGGGATGTTGTGAAGATTGCCTAACTTGCGACATATGCCTTCGATGCGATTATGTCTCTAAGTCGTGCCTCGACACATGGGAGCTTTAGTCGCATCGAGGGTGTTACAACAATTCACCAGGAAGAATTGGAAAACGAATGAAGAAACTTTAGGGGATTTGGATACATGAGAACGAAGATATCACGAGCGGACTAGAGAATACTTGAATGATGCACCTGTAAGATTTGGAGAATGATAGCTACACGTTGAGAATGATAATTCTGAGATGATGGGTTCCGGAGAATCAAACTGAAAAGACTCCTGAATTGCTCCGGATGGGTGGAAAGAATTCTCACAATCGAGAATAATTATGAGAGGATGGCATAAGGCTAGAACCATGAATCTTCAAGAGAACGGGCCAAGATTTAGAGGAAACACTTCTTCAGTCTTCAAATGCAGAGAATGACGATGAGAAACACCACCATGAATTGTTGATGCACTCCAGAAGGATTAAAAGAGGAAAGGTTGAGCCAAAGATGAAAAGAATTTGAAAGATCTTGGAGAAATACATATGACTGATGATAATTCATTCTTACGTCAAACTTGGAGAAGAATTTGAGAATAACTCCGGAAAAAGAAGAGTCGGGTAAGATCCTGGGAAAAGACCTGTGGGTTAGGTCCCACTCAAGAGAAACACCATTGAACGATTTAAAAGAGAGAATGCGCTGGTTGAATTAAATGGCTTGAATGAGATAACAACCTCGAAATAACTTGAACGGATCGTGAATGAAAAGATGAGCCTTCTGAGATATCTTGAGCACTCCAGAACAAAAGAATAGTGAGAAGTGAATGATTAAGTGGTGCACCGGCATGAGAAAACATTTGAAACGAGGAAAAGATATGACCGACAAAGCTTGAATTGAACCCACCAGAGAAGAAAAGAATGAAGAATAATGAGCTTGAAGCTTCCTTAGCATCTTCCTGAGAATCACCGGATAATAACATTGAAGCAAAATAATGAAGAGACTTCACAATAAAAATGGATGCTTGATTAAGATATATGAGTCCTTGAAAAAAGGGTGGGAGGGCGGCAAAACACAAAGACAACTTGGGAACGGATGAAATGAACAACGTTGAGAAGACTTTGAGTTGATCTTGCGGATGTTGAAAATGATTGGATCCACTTGAAGAGAAACACGATGGTTGAAAAAAGGATTGACATGAAAATCTCGATTATCAAGAAGGATTGGTATTCACATAGAAGTATGAGAACACCGCTTAGGAAAGGTATGGAATCAACACTTGACATTGAAGCAACTCGAATACCACAAACCAAAACAAAAACAAAGGATTGGCTTGCATAATAAGCCGGAAACAAACATATGATAGATCCCATATCGTATCATGTGTCTGTTGGAAAGATATTCTAGAAGCTACTTGAATTCCCACTTATAAACTCCCGAAACTTTATGGTTATGCAATTAGGTGTTGGGGATACAGGGGAAGCATAATATCTCACCCAAACTAACAATCCCTACATCCAGCTGTATCCATCCTTCAACACATAACCAAGAAACCTTCAGAAATCGTGTACCTCAACCTTCGAAAAGCATCTGTTATACGAGTTATGGAAATACTCCCGAACTTCCACCCCAGTACTGGGTGGCGTCGAGGTTATCTCACCAACAACTACATAAAAGAGATTTTCGATGTCGACGAACTCAGGTATTCCAGAACTGCAACAATAAAATTGTGACGACAACACCTCGGAGCTCAACTCCTGGGACACTGCCACAACCCCTAAATGTCAGGAGGCACCAAGACCAATGTTCTTGTCACAAGAATATCAACACGATCCCAAGATACCCGCGTGATCCTAATTTTTTTTGTGAAATTTGAGGAGAGAAAAGTCAAAACTTCTACGTCAGGAGGCCTCACCAGAGCGACGAAGGGACTAAAGAGTAAAAATAATCCTACTCTCCGATATATATAATCCTAAGACTCAAAACATTTTGTTCTGGACTCAACAGCATCAGCGATTCGATCAAACAGGGGGCTCCTAAGTCGGGGATGGCTCTCATTACCAACTTATAACACCCACAACGCGGCAATATCTCCCACGTGTCGGGGCACGACTTAGAGGCATAGCCGCATGGTAGGTTTGTTGCAAGAGGGGTAATCTTCACACAATCCCATGTACTGAATAAGAAAGGGATAAAGAGTTGGCTTACAATCACCACTTCACACAAATACAAGTTAAACATACATCATCCAGAATACAATCAAGGTCCGACTATGGAACCAAAATAAAAGAAGACACCCCCAAATGCTAGATCCCCGATCGCCCCAACTGGGCTCTACTACTGATCATTCGGAAAAGAAACATAGCAACGAAAAGATCTTCATCGAGCTCCCACTTGAGCTCGGTTGCACCACCTGCACTGGTATCATCGACACCTGCAACTTTTGGAAGTATCTGTGAGCCACGAGGACTCAGCAATCTCACACCCACGAGATCAAGACTATTTAAGGTTATGGGTAGGAAAGGGTAGTGAGGTGGAGTTGCTGCACTAAGCATATATGGTGGCTAACATACGCAAATAAGAGCGAGAAGAGAAGCAATGCAACGATTGAGAAGCTAGAAGTGATCAAGAAGTGATCCTGAAAGCTACTTACGTTGAAGCATAACACAAGACCGTGTTCACTTCCCGGACTCCGCCGGAAAGAGACCATCACGGCTACACACGCGGTTGATGCATTTTAATTAAGTCAAGTGTCAAGTTATCTACAACCGGGTATTAACAAATTCCCATCTGCCACATAACCGCGGGCACGACTCTTGAAAGTTTATATCCTGTAGGGGTGTCCCAACTTAGCCCATCACAAGCTCTCACGGTCAACAAAGTATATTACTTCTCCCGGGAAGACCTGATCAGTCTCGGAATCCTGGTTACAAGACATTTCGACAATGGTAAAACAAGACCATCAAAGCCGCTCGGATGTGCCGATAAATCCTGATAGGAGCTGCACATATCTCGTTCTCAAGGCACACCCGATTGTCCAAGCTTTTGGTAGGCCAGCCCAGAGTTGCCCCTGGTGGCCACCGGCGACTGATAGGTTGCACCAACACTCAGAGGAGCACTCACCAGGGGGGGGGGTTAAATAAAGATGACCCTCGGGCTCCGGAAACCCAAGGGAAAAGGCTTAGGTTGTTAGGCAAATGTAAAACCAAGGTTGGGCCTTGCTAGAGGAGTTTTATTCAAAGCGAAAGGGGTTCCCATAACACCCAACCGCGTAAGGAACGCAAAATCAAGGAACATAACACCGGTATGACGGAAACTAGGGCGACAAGAGTGGAACAAAACACCAGGCATAAGGCCGAGCCTTCCACCCTTTACCAAGTATATAGATGCATTAATTAAATAAGAGATATTGTGATATCCCAACATAACCATGTTCCAACATGGACCAAACTTCAACTTCACCTGCAACTAACATTTTAATTCGATGCACGGTTATTTAGTTGTGAGCATTTCAATATGATGGCATACCCTGTAAATATGCAATGACCAGGTTAAATGATAAATTCGTAGAATGAAAAAAAACACATCGGGCCGTAACCGGGACAAGCCCAACAGTGCACAAGGGCTGCAGGCGGCTCACCCTGGGCCAAGGCCCGGTCGGGCAGAGGAGGGAGCAGCGGACGACTCTCATCTGGGTCGTGCCCCACGCGGGCGCTGGCGCGGAGCTGGGCCTCGCATGGCCCGGCTGGCCCACGCGCGGAGGCAAACGGGGCTGGGGGTCGCCGTCCTCCTCTGCTCGATGCAGAGGCAGGAACAGGCACGGTGGCGGCTACCGACGATGTGGAACGACGGCGCGGCGGGGAAGAGCTCCGACGAGGTCGGGGATGGATGGATCCGGCCTTGGGGCGTCGGATCTAGCCTGTGTTGGACAAGGACGGCGGCTCGGGAGGCTCGGGAATCTATGGCTAAGAGAAAGAGAGAGAGAGAGAGAGAGAGAGAGAGAGAGAGAGTGAGAGAGATGTTAGAGAGATAAGAGGAAGGGAGATGGTGGCGGCGAAAGGAGCAGGACGGGGCACTGCTCACCTGAGATGGTGGCGGTGCTCGCTGGCAACGACGAGGGTCGGTGGCCGGAGGCGGTGGGGCTGACGCAGTGGTGCAGGCGCCGAGTGTGGGAGCGCGGCAGCGGGGAGCTCGAGGGGAGCGAGGCTCCTGCAGCTGCGAGTGGTGATGCGGGCTCATCCGGGCCTAGATGGGCTCGGCCGGCCCCAGATGGGCCAGGCAGGGCCGCGGGAGGTGGGGGAGCTGCGGGGCGACGTGGCGGCATCCGGTTGGCCGTGGGCGTCGGCTGTGGCGACCCTGCCAGTGGTGGCGCGCCACTTGGCGGTGGAGGGCTGGCCGGGCACTGATTCCGAGGAGGGGGGCGGCGGCTGAAGGTAGGAGGTGGCTGGCGGCGCGTAAATTGAGGAGGGGGTAGGTAGAAGTAGGTGGAGGGGGTTAGGGTTCCAAAAATGGAAGGGGAAGGTCTATATATAGACACATGGGCTAGGTTAGGGGGATTTGGGGGCTTCCGGAGCCCTCCGATCGAGATTCGACGGTCCGGAGCGGAGGGGAGTGTAGGCGGGTTGCAGGTGGCTGATGATGGATTGTGCAAGTGGACTAGTGGGTTGAGAAGAGAGGAAGATGGGTAGCCTGGCACATGTTTTCGGATACCGGAAATGTTCGACATATGACCGGTTATAGTGCCGCTACATGTTTAGCGGTTGGGCTATCAAACGAGCTCCGAATGCGACGAAACTAGACAGCGGTCTACCTACACTATAATAAGACCACAAACCAACTTTCATCCCATTCTGAGAACATTTTTCGGCTACTTATAAAATAATATTCCGGACGTGCCTCAGGCGTGTGCAAGTGTGTCTGGGCTCAAAACGGACAACGGAAGAAACTCGGGGAACCCGGACGAATGCAAGTTTTGAAAACATGATGATGCAATGCACATGATGACATGACAAGATGTAACACGCAAGCGAAAGAAAAGGCAACAACAGCGAATAACTGGAAGACACCTGGTGCATCGGTCTCGGGGTGTTACAACATGGTGTTTGAGAAACGGATGACCGAGACATAGTCTTTCAGAAGCACTAACTCTTTACTCTGGGTGGACAGTTACACCTACTTTCCCCTACATCTGCTAGCCCACCACTGAAAGAGGTCATGCAACATACTCAACTATGCTAGAGCCCATAATAGCTTGTGGCTGCACACGGGAGTTTCTAGGATGAAAAATCTTATGATCCCTTTGAGCCTGGGTGGCGGATCGTAGGATGAACACACGGGTACTCCGGGATATCCTAGGACAACACTGGATTCTCCAGGTGCCCATAAGCAATCCACCCAGATGTGTATTAAAGTTGCCACCTTAAGTTAACCATTAATTAACAACTCACATCTGTCATGGATCTCTCAAACCAAACCACGTCTACGAGCATCGCATGGCAATATAAGCGTACGATGAACAATAACTCCCAAGGGTTTGATGATAAACAGGGCAATAGGTTTTACCTCATCAACTACTTCCCAATACCCACAAGTTAAACACTTCCTAATCATGCAATGTTTGAGGATTGGAACTAATGCATAAAAACTGGGTATGAAAGAAGTATGATCAATGTGTTACTTGCCTTGCTAACGATCCGCAAAACCTTGTGACTCGTAGTAGCACGCTTCGCACTTCGGGTGTTCTATCGCAAACAAACAATAGCATACATAAGCAATCAAGCAAAGATGCACAATGAAAACTCAAATAACAAGAGCTAACCAGAAAGTTCAACTGAAGAACTCTAGTTTGCAAAAATAATCAAATCAAACGGAGCAACGAAACTCAAACTACGAAAGAAACAAGATCCGATTACTAATCTAGACTAAATTCAAATTTTACTGTATCAAAATCTTGTTCAAGTTGGTTAAACAGAAGGAGGGCTTTGAGATTAAGACCAAGGCACTTGAATCGCCTGATTCCGATAAACGAGCAAAAAGATAAACTAAAACTAATATCAGGGCAGAAATCGCGATCGAGAATAATCGCGAAAAAACCCTGGAAAAAGAAAAACTGACGAACAGGCTAACAAACGAACGTTCACTGTCTGTGACTAACGGACGAACAACGTTCGTTAAAATGAACGTACAGACAAATGTCCGCTATTTAGCTAAACTGTGGAAAATCGAACAAAAACCGATCTAAAAGAATAAAAACCAAAACTTAGGGTTTTCGAGAAAAAACCGAGCGGCTTTCTAACAAAAACTGGCGGCGGCACTGCGGGGCGGCGGCTGGCGGCGGCGTCGTGAGGCGCTAGGGTTTGGGGCGGCGGCAGCACGACTTGGGCCTCGGAGGTTGCAGGCCTCGGCTTATAGGCCGCCCGAGCGCACTGTCCAGGTCGGACACGTCCCGGTAAGTCGGTTGCTTTTTTTTATAAAACCTGACGCAGAAAAACAAAGAAAAGAAATACTAAATGAACTCCAAAAATCCTGAAATAAATTTGCCCGTCCTCTAACAATATACCAGACAAAGTGAACATTTATTTGGGACTCTATTACAATTTTGAAAAACACATATTTTTCCTAATTCAAATAAAATAGCGATAAAACCCAAATAAAGTAAATTATTTGATTTTAGTATTTTTCCTCCAATATTTCCTTAATTTTGGATAAGTCATATTATCTCCTCTTATTTTTTTGAAATATTTTCGGAGAGAAAAATAATTAAAACCAAAGTGATCCTTGTTTCGATATTTGAGAAAAATTCAAATATGAGAACTAGGAAATCCCCAACTCACTCTGAGGGTCCTTGAGTTGCTTAGGATTTCGAGGATCGCAAAACGAAATGCACTAAAGTATGATATGCATGAATGACCTATGTATATCATTCCAAATTGAAAATTTGGGATGTTACAAACCTACCCCCCCCCTTAAGATGAATCTCGCCCTCGAGATTCGGGTTGGCTAGAAAATAGGTGTGGGTGGTCTTTGCGTAGATCATCCTCTCTTTCCTAGGTGGCTTATCCTCGGTATGGTGGCTCCACTGAACTTTGCAAAACTTGATAACCTTGCTGCGAGTAACTCGGATGGCAAATTCGAGAATCCTGACTGCTTTCTCCTCATATGTCAAATCACTGTCTAACTGAATTGCTTCCAGGGGCACTGTATCTCTTAGAGGAATATCGGCCATCTCGCATGGCACTTCTTCAACTGAGAAACGTGAAACACATCATGAACTCCCGACAGTCCTTTGAGTAACTCCAACTTGTAGGCAACCTCTCCCATACGTTCCAAAACTCGGTATGGTCCTACAAATCTCGGGGCTAACTTTCCCTTAACTCCAAAATGCTTAACTCCTCGCAGAGGTGACACTCGTAGATATGCTCTGTCTCTGATTTCATAGGCTACCTCCTTGCATTTTGAGGCGGCACAACTCTTCTACCTGGACTGAGCTACTTTCAGCCTATCTCAAATCAGCTTAACCTTCTCTTCAGATTCTTTGATGAAATCCGGTCCAAACAACTGACGGTCTCCAACTTCATCCCACATCAACGGTGTTCTGCACCTTCTTCCGTACAGGGCTTCAAACGGTGCCATCTTCAAACTGGCCTGGTAGCTGTTGTTGTACGAGAACTCCACGTAGGGTAAATTGTCATCCCAACTAGACCCGTAGTCTAGCGCACAAGCTCTCAACATGTCCTCCAGAATTTGATTGACTCTCTCAGTCTGTCCATCTGTCTGTGGATGAAAGGATGTACTGAACTCTAGCCTGGTTGCCAAAACTTTGAAGTAAACTATGTTCCTCTATCTGATACGATGGTCCTCGGAACTCCATGCAGACATACGATCCTGGTCATGTATATCTTGGCCAACTTCGCACTTGTATATGTGGTTTTCACTGGGATAAAATGAGCTACTTTGGTCAAGCGATCCACTACCACCCAGATAGAATCATATCCCGATCGGGTCCTGGGTAATCCAGTAATAAAATCCATGCCAAGCTTATTCCACTTCCATTCGGCTATTGGCATAGGCTGCAGTAATCCTGCTGGCTTCTGATGTTCTGCCTTCACTCTCTGACATACATCACATATGGCTACATACTCGGCAATATCCTTCTTCATTCCAGTCTACCAGAAATGCTCCTTCAAATCCAAATACATCTTAGTGTTTCCGGGGTGTATCGAGTATGGCGAGTCATGAGCTTCCTGTAATATCAACTTCCTGATCTCTGCATTATTGGGCACAAATATACGGTCCTCAAACCACAAGGTGTCGTGCTCATCCACACGAAAACCTTTGGCTTTGCCTTCAGCCATCTTCTCCTTTATCTCGGCAATTTTTTTGTCATCCTTCTGAGCTTCATGAATCTTTCCCAACAATGTAGTCTGAACTTCCATCGCTCCAACAAAGCCTCTAGGAACGATCTCCAAACGAAGTTCCCTAAGATCCTCGGCTATCTCCTTTGGCATCCCTCCCATTAAGAGAGTATTGGCATAACTTTTCCGGCTCAAAGCGTCTACTACGACATTGGCCTTTCCTGGGTGATAATGTAGTTTCATGTCATAATCCTTTATAAGCTCCAACCATCTCCTCTGTCTGAGGTTCAACTCCTTCTGGGTGAAAATGTACTTCAAACTCTTATGATCCGTGTACACATTGCAACGGTTTCCAATAAAAAATGTCTCCTGGTCTTAAGCGCATGCACTACGGCTGCTAATTCCAAATCATGCGTGGCATAATTCGACTCATGCAGTCGAAGCTGTCGTGAGGCATATGAAACAACTCTTCCGTCTTGCATAAGTACTCCTCCAAGTCCTAAGCGAGATGCATCGCAATACACTTGGAAATCCTTGCGTATATCCGGCAGAATCAGCACTGGGGTTGTAGTCATACGTTTCTTCAACTCCTAGAAACTGGCCTCGCATTCTTCTGTCCATTTGAACCTGGTGTCCTTCTTCAGCCACTCCGTCATGGACTTCGCAATTTTAGGGAAATTCTCAATAAATCTCCGGTAATATCCTGCTAGTCCAAGAAAATTGCGGATCTCTCCAACTGAAGTGGGTGCCAACCACTCCGTGACAGACTGAACCTTGGTAGGATCCACTGTTATACCCTCTCCTGATATAACATGTCCAAGAAATCCAACTTCCTTCAACCAAAACTCGCATTTGTTAAACTTGGTATACAACTGATGTTCTATGAGTTTTTCGAGAACTAAACGCAAATGCTCCTTGTGTTCCTCTTCATTCTTCGAGTATACTAAAATATCATCAATGAACACCACGACAAACTTATCCAAGAACTCCATGAACACCTTGTTCATCATACTCATGAAATAGGCAGGGGAATTAGTCAGTCCAAATGACATAACCATATACTCATATAGCCCGTACCTTGTGGTGAAAGTTGTCTTAGGTATATCCTTTTCTCGAATCTTTAGCTGGTGATACCCTGATCGCAAGTCGATCTTCAAAAACTCTTTTGCTCCTTGTAACTGGTCAAACAAATCATTGATCATCGATAGTGGGTACTTGTTCTTGATCGTCACTTCATTCAATGCATGATAATCAACAACCATTCTCAATGATCCATCCTTCTTCTCAACTAAGAGTACTGGGGCTCCCCATGGTGATGAACTCCGTCGGATGTAACCTTTCTCCAATAACTCCTTAATCTGTTTCTCGATCTCCTATAGATCATTCGCGAGCATCCGGTATGGTCTCTTCGATATCGGCCCGGTGCCTGGCAACAGCTCTATCAAAAACTCGATGTCTCGATCTGGTGGCATGCCTGGTAACTCCTTTGGAAATACATCTGGGTAATCCTTCACAATAGGCACTTCCTCCTGAACAACTCCTGAGAGAGAATTTACTTGGGTTCTCCTTGGCGCATGCATGGATACATACTTGATCCTTTTCCCCCCGGGGTGGTAAGCAGAATTGACTTACTGGTGCAATCGATGTTTCCTCCATACATCGACAGCCAATCCATTCCTAGTATCACATCCAATCCTTGCGACTCCAGAATTATCAAGTCAGAGGGGAAAACATGACTACCTATGGTTAATGGCATCTGAAAACATCCACTTCTTGCCATATACTCAGCTCCGGGTGAGGTTACTAGCATAGGTGTCCTAAGAACTTTAGTGGGCAACTTATACTTATCCACAAATCCCCTTGATATGTATGAATGCGATGCACCAGTATCAAAAATAACAATTGTAGTAAACGAATTAACTAAAAACTCACAGATAACTACATCTGGTTGCTCTTCAACCTCCTCCACGTTCACGTGGTTCACTTGTCCTTTGTTAAATGGATTGGGCTTCTTCCCAGAGTTCCCATTACCATTTCTGTTCTTCGCTTCAGGGAACTCAGTGGCATAGTGTCCAGTCTTCCCGCACTTGAAACAAGTAATGTGACTTAGGTCCCTCTTGGCGGGTGTGGCTGGATTGGAGCAGTTCTGATTGCTGCTTGCTCCATTCCCATTCCCATTCTTTGGGCCATTATGATTATGAGAACTTCCTCCATTGTGAGTGTGGCCTCCATGGTTATGGGTAAGCCCTCCCGAGTTCGGGGTAAAGCGAGGCTTCTGCTGAGCTCCTGAATTGTACTTCCCTTGTCCATATTTCCTCTTGCGGCTCTCTATCTGCTGCTGCTTCCCTTAGATCATGAGAGCTTTATCTACCAACTCCTGTTAGTTGTTAAATATTGGCACCATTAACTGCATAGTCATCTCATCATTCAGCCCTTCCATAAACTTCTCCTGCTTCGCGACATCTGTGGCCACATCATCTGGGGCATAGCGGGATAACTTGCTAAACTCATCCACATACCGCCCCATAGTACGGTTCCCTTGGCGTAAGTTGCAAAACTCACGCTTCTTCATGCTCATAGCTCTAGTTGAGACGTGGGCTATGCGGAATGCTTGCTGAAACTGATCCCATGTGATATTGGCTCTAGGAAAAGTGGCTGTGTAATTATCCCACCATGAAGCTACTGGTCCATCCAATTGGTGTGCAAAAAAAATGCACCTTCTCAGCATCTGTGCAACCTGCGGTGGTCAACTTCCTTCCAATCCTACGCAGCCAGTCATCGCAACTATTGGCTCGGTGCTACTAGAAAACATCTACGGCTGCAACCTCAGAAAACACCGGCGGTTGTTGTTGTTCTTGTTGTTGTTGTTTTTGTTGCCTTGGTTCTGAACTAACAACTTCATCAAGGCATTTTGCTGCTGGATCAACTGAGTGAGCTCCGGTGGGAAAGCAAAACCAGGGTCACGTCTCGGAGGCATCTGATGGGTTTAGAGGGAAGAGATTAGAATAGAATGAGGTCTAAAGAGAAAGAAATACCCATAGGCACATGAGACAAACACAATCATATCATATCACTCAATCAATCAAGCAAGGGCATACAATCGGTCTAACTATCGTTATAGTGCTCAGACTATACTATATACATGGGGGGAAATTCTACTTGATCATCTGGTGGTCTACTAGAAATTTTGATCGGTGGAAGACTCCACGATATCCGCTCCATCTTCATCTTCATAGTCATCATCACTACTGTCAGGGTCGGAGCCGGTGTCGTTGATGATGATGTAGTCTTCAGAACGAATTTCCTTTGGTTCGTCGTCTTCTCCTCCTGGCGCGGGGTCTCCCATGAAAACTCCTAGCTTCCTTGTCAGGTTGTCATTCATCTCCACTAGTGTCGTCATTTCATCCTCATATCCATCGCGTGTAAGCTCCTCTTCTAGCTCTGTGATCCTGGTCATCGCCTTCTTCAAATCTATCACACTCGCGCACATCTGATTCTCCTGGTGAAAAATGTGATGGTTTAACTCCTGGATGAATGCTACAATAGACCTGTCCTTTTTGGTACTGATCATCTCCCATTGCTCATCTCGGCGCCCACATATCTGGTAGATAGTGTCCTTCAGCTCCTGTTTGTAGACTTCTCCAATACGTCCTATAGCAATGTGGGCTGCCATACTCTTGCCTAGACTCCAGGTTGGTGCATCAAAGGAAAACTCTATGGGTTTAGTGACTGGCGTAAATGACCTTCCTGGAACTTGAACTCGAATCATCCATCGCTCCTCTTCTGGTAAAGTGGTGGTGTAGGTCCCGGTGAAGCTTGGTATTCCAATGTTCAGGTACCTAGTGACTTCCTTCAAGTGTCATCCAAAAGGTGTGTCTCCATCCGGTTGTGCAAACTTGTTCCTCGAGTCCGCCATCCTAAAGAGTAGAAAATGAAGAGGAGTCAGAAATGAGTAGAGAAGAGTGGCCTATGGCTTTTCTTAATGGTCGTGTCCTACATTCAGCGTGTGCTCTGATACCATCTTGTAGCGACCCGACCTCAAATGGTCAAGTCTCTGTGCTTCAGTGTCATCCCTGGATCGGTAATGCTGACACACACAGTACTCGAAGGATTTATAACAGAGTAGCAATCACACACTTATTACATCGAATGTCTCAAGAGAGAATTTATTACAATAAATATGGCTCAAGGCCATCTAATACGATAAGAGCAGAAGGCTTGGAAGATAAAGTGAGTCCATCAACAACAATGACATAGCTGAGTGCACGACAACGGCCTAGCGAACCTTACTACTCATTTGAAAAGTCTGCAACATGATACGTTGCATCCCGAAAACGGGTCAGCACATGGAATGTGCTAGCAATGTAACACAGTAGAGTAATGAACAGATAAATGCTATCACTACATGCATATATGGCTGGTGGAGGCTATATGGTTAATATGTTTTGCGAAAAGCCAATTTTTCCCTACAACAAAGGAAAATATTTTATTTAACTATCAAGGTAGTTGAAACATCATTGAGAAGGTTCCTCCAACTCAATCCCAAATAAAAGTAATTATCAACCCAAAAAAATCAATTTAGAGTGATGAGATCCATATGATAATCCAAGAACCAGATACTCAAGATGTCCATAACCGGGGACACGGCTAACCATGATTAGTTTGTACACTCTATAGAGGTTTGCACACTTTTCCTCACAAGACTCGATCTCCTCCGTTGGATTTCTCGCACTACATGGTGTTTGAGAAACGGATGACCGAGACACAGTCTTTCAGAAGCACTTACTCTTTACTCTGGGTGGACAGTTACACCTACTTTCCCCTACATCTGCTAGCCCACCACTGAAAGAGGTCATGCAACATACTCAACTATGCTAGAGCCCATAATAGCTTGTGGCTGCACACGGAAGATTCTAGCATGAAAAATCTTATGATCCATTTGAGCCTAGGTGGCAGACCGTAGGATGATCACACGGGTACTCCGGGATATCCTAGGACAACACTGGATTCTCCAGGTGCCCACAAGCAATCCACCCAGATGTGTATTAAAGTTGCCACCTTAAGTTAACCATTAATTAAAAAATCACATTTGTCATGGATCTCTCAAACTAAACCACGTCTACGAGCATAGAATGGCAATATAAGCGTACGATGAACAATAACTCCCAAGGGTTTGATGATAAACATGGCAATAGGTTCTACCTCATCAACTACTTCCCAATACCCACAAGTTAAACACTTCCTAATCATGCAATGTTTGAGGACTGGAACTAAAGCATAAAAACTGGGTATGAAAGAAGTATGATCAATGTGTTACTTGCCTTGCTGACGATCCGCAAAACCTAGTGACGCGTAGTAGCACGCTTCACACTCCGGGTGTTCTATTGCAAACAAACAATAGCATACATAAGAAATCAAGCAAAGATGCACAAGGAAAACTCAAATAAGAAGATCTAACCAGAAAGTTCAACTGAAGAACTCCGCTTTGCAAAAAGAATCAAATCGAACGGAGCAACGAAACTCAAACTATGAAAGAAACAGATCCGATTACTAATCTGGACTAAAGTCAAATTTTACTGTATCAAAATCTTGTTCAAGTTGGTTAAACAGAAAGAGGGCTTCGAGACGAAGACCTAGGTGCTTGAATCGGCTGATTCCGATAAACGAGCGAAAAGATAAACTAAAACTAAGATCAGGGCAGAAATCATGATCGAGAATAATCGTGGAAAAACGTTGGAAAAAGAAAAAACTGACGAATAGGCTAACAAACAAATGTTCGTTGTCTGTGACTAATGGACGAACGACGTTCATTAAAACGAACGTACGGACGAACATCCGCTATTTAGCTAAACCATGGAAAACCGATCTAAAAGAATAAAAACCGAAACTTAGGGTTTTCGAAAAAAACCGAGCGGCTTTCAAACGAAAACCGGCGGCGGCGGGTGGCTACCTCGGCGAGGTCCGGTGGGGTCGGCGGCGAGTGGATCCGGCGGCGAGGCGGCGGATCGGGGCGGCGGCGGCGGCTGTGGGCGGCGGCGGGGCGACGCTAGGGTTTGGGGCAGCGACGGCAGGACTTGGGCCTCGGGGGTTGCGGGCCTCGGCTTATAAAGCCGCCCGGGCGTAGTGTCCAGGTCGGACACGGCCCGGTAAGTCGGTTGTGTTTTTTATAAAACCTGACGCAGAAAAACAAAGAAAGAAATACTAAACGGACTCCAAAAATCCTGAAATAAATTTTCCCCATCCTCTGAAAATATAGCAGACAAAGTGAACATTTATTTGGGACTCTAATGCAATTTTGAAAAAACGCATATTTTTCCTAATTCAAATAAAATAGCGTAAAACCCAAATAAAGTAAATTATTTGGTTTTAGTATTTTTCCTCCAATATTTCCTTAATTTTGGAGAAGTCATATTATCTCCTCTCATTTATTTTTTTGAAATATTTTGGAGAGAAAAATAAGTAAAACCAAAGTGATCCTTGTTTCGATATTTGAGAAAAATTCAAATATGAGAACTAGGAAATCCCCAACTGTCTCCGAGGGTCCTTGAGTTGCTTAGGATTTCAAGGATCGCAAAACGAAATGCAATAAAGTATGATATGCATGAATGACCTATGTATAACATTTGGGATGTTACAGTCTCACTCTCCAGTAAAAAATGGCAGCAAATCTCGTGAGCGCTAAAGTTTTTGTTTTTTACAGGAAGACCGTAAAAACTCCCCCCAAGTCTTCCCAAAGGTTCTACTTGGCACAAACACTAATTAAAAGAATAAAACCACATCTAAACAGAGGCTAGATGAATTATTTATTACTAAACAGGAACAAAAAACAAGAAACAAAAATAAAATTGGGTTGCCTCCCAACAAGCGCTATCGTTTAACGCCCCTAGCTAGGCATAAAAACAAGGATAGATCTAGGTATTGTCATCTTTGGTAGGGAATTCTTCAATAGAACACTTATAACCCTTAGGAGTTTCCATCTTTTTTATTAATTATCAAACTCCTAGGCAAGAAATTCATTTGTATCAAGAGGTTCTTTACTGATAGCAAAAAAGTTGGGGTGAACACTTATTCCTTTGAGATCTGCATTTTCATTAGAAGATTCACCTTTTTTATTCTTAGGCACATACATAAACTTGGCAACTCTAGTAGTAGGACAATTTGGAGTATTTTTCACAGAAGAAAAGGCAGACCCTAAGTTGGTAATAATATCCTCAAGTTTATCAATTCTTGTGGAATCTTGGTCTATCTTTTCGTTAACTATGGGTTCCTTTTCTTTAAAAAATTTAAGAGCAACTCCTACCTCAGATCCGTATTGGGTAATTTGGTTGTGGATCTTTTTATCCAAATTTTCAATCAACTCAATAGTGGCAACTTTATTTTCAATAATTTCAAGCCTTTGTGTCACATGTTCCAAGGTTAGAATAGTTCCATTAACCAAAAGAGGTGGTGGCCCAAACAAATCTATCAAAGCATTATAAGAATCAAAAGTATGGCTACACAAGAAATTTCCTCCGGTAATGGTATCAAGGATATATCTATTCTAAGGGGTGATGCCTACATAAAAATTGCGGCGAAGAACGGAAGTGGATTGCTTCCTAGTGGATCTATTCTGAGCATTGCAAATTCTATACCAAGCATCTTTTAAATTTTCTCCCTCCTTTTGTTTAAAATTAAAAACTTCATGATTGGGAGTACTAACGATGACATAAGGGCTAGCCATAATAGCAAAATAAATGATCTAACACATGGACACACAAGAACCAAGAAAAAGGACGAACGAAAAAGAGGCGAGCGGAAAAGAGGGTGAATAAAACGACAAGGGTGAAGTGGGGAGAGGAAAACGAGAGGTAAATGGCAAATAATGTAATGCGAGGGATAAGAGTTTGTGATGGGTACTTGGTATGTCTTGACTTGGTGCAACCTCCCCGGGAACGGCGCCAGAAATCCTTCTAGCTACCTCTTGAACATGTGTTGGTTTTCCCTTGAAGAGGAAAGGGTGATGCAACACAGTAGCGTAAGTATTTCCCTCAGTTTTTGAGAACCAAGGTATCAATCCAGTAGGAGGTAAACGCAAGTCGCCTAGTACCTGCACAAACAAACAAGAACCTCGCAACCAACGCGATAAAAGGGTTGTCAATCCCTTCACGGTCACTTACGAAAGTGAGATCTGATAGAGATAAGAAGATAAATATTTCTGGTATTTTTATGGTATAGACTGGAAAGTAAAGATTGCAAAATAAACTACGATAAAAATAGCAAATAGATACGAAAATAATATGATGGAAGATAGACCCGGGGGGCCATAGGTTTCACTAGTGGCTTCTCTCAAGATAGCAAATTCTACGGTGGTGAACAAATTACTGTCGAGCAACTGATAGAAAAACGAATAATTATGAGAATATCTAGGCATGATCATGTATATAGGCATCACGTCCGCGACAAGTAGACCAAAATGATTCTGCATCTAGTACTATTACTCCACACATCGACCACTATCCAGCATGCATGTAGAGTATTAAGTTCATATGAACAGAGTAACACATTAGGCAAGATGACATGATGTAGAGGGATAAACTCAAGCAATATGACATACATGCCTTGTTGCCCCTGCTGTCGCTGGGAAAGGACACCGCAAGATTGAACCCAAAGCTAAGAACTTCTCCCATTGCAAGAAAGATCAATCTAGTAGGCCAAACCAAACTGATAATTCGAAGAGACTTGCAAAGATATTTAAATCATGCATAAAATAATTCAGAGAAGAATCAAATATTGTTCATAGATAATCTTGATCATAAACCCACAATTCATCGGATCTCGACAAACACACCGCAAAAAGAATTACATCGAATAGATCTCCAAGAGAATCAAGGAGAACTTTGTATTGAGATCCAAAGAGAGAGAAGAAGCCATCTAGCTAATAACTATGGACATGAAGGTCTGTGGTAAACTACTCACACATCATCGGAGAGGTTATGGTGTTGATGTAGAAGCCCTCCATGATCGATTCCCCCTCCGGCGGAGCGCCGGAAAAGGCCCCAAGATGGGATCTCACGGGTACAGAAGGTTGTGGCGGTGGAAATAGGGTTTCGTGGTTGTCGGTGTCAAAACCAGCGGATCTCGGGTAGGGGGTCCCAAACTGTGCGTCTAGGCCGGATGGTAATAGGAGGCAAGGAACACGATGTTTTACCCAGGTTCGGGCCCTGTTGATGGAGGTAAAACCCTACGTCCTGCTTGATTAATATTGATGATATGGGTAGTACAAGAGTAGATCTACCACGAGATCAAGGAGGCTAAACCCTAAAAGCTAGCCTATGGTATGATTGTTGTATGATGAAGTTGTCCTACGGACTGAAACCCTCCGGTTTATATAGACACCGGAGAGGGTTAGGGTTACACAAAGTCGGTTACAATGGTAGGAGATCTTGAATATCCGCATCGCCAAGCTTGCCTTCCACGCCAAGGAAAGTCCCATCCGGACACGGGCGAAGTCTTCAATCTTGTATCTTCATAGTCCTGGAGTCAGGCTGAAGGTATAATCCGGCCACCCGAACACCCCCTAATCCAGGACTCCCTGAGTAGCCCCTGAACCAGGCTTCAATGACGACGAGTCCGGCGCGTAGATTGTCTTTGGCATTGCAAGGTGGGTTCCTCCTCCAAATTCTTCATAAAAGTTTGTAAACACCAAGAGTAGTGTCCGGCTCTGCATAATAAGTTTCCACGTATTGCCACAGAGAGAATAATATTAACACAAATCTAATCTGTTGACGTATTCCGCAGCGTGACATCACACTACGACCAAGCCTTTACTCAAATCGTTTTCACTTTTCCACCTCAACGTGTTTTGCGAGGCGGTTTCCTTGGCACGTCTTGTCAAAGCAGAGATTGTGTCCCCCATTTACGGGATTCTCATCAATACGGACGTGGGTAACCCAATCGTGCCCGTTAGCATGTCTTCTCGATTAAAGGCGAGTCCCAAACGGTTACGGGGAGGGCTCCTGGTATTCAACCTCTTATAAAGAGACCAAGGCCTTACTCCTTTTCTCCAATCTCAAAACCAGTTCGCCCATTGCCTCGAGTTCCAACACCCTAGGCTCCAGATTCCAGGTGCTTCGGACCTTCGACAATGTCCGGTTCCGACCTTCAAGGCCGATGGATGCCCTCCTCCGTCACGGAGGAGGACGTGCTAAAGTTGAGAGAAGCTAAGTTCTTGACCGCCGAAATTTTGCATAGGTTGCCTGCTCAATGGCAGGCTATTCCCAGTCCCCAGCCCGGTGAGAGCGTAGTGTTCATGTCTCACTTCCTTCGGGGGTTAGGCTTCCCGATGGATCCCTTCGTGAGAGGGCTGATGTTCTATTATGGGCTGGAATTTCATGACTTAGCTCCGGAGTCCATCCTCCACATTTCCTCATTCATCATTGTGTGTGAAGCGTTCCTCCGTGTTACTCCTCACTTCGGATTATGGCTCAAGACTTTTGGAGTGGAGCCGAAGATGATCGAGGGACGGCATGCAGAGTGCGGAGGCGCTGTCATAAGTAAGAATGCTGATGCTCTATGTCCTGAGGGCTCCTTTCAAGAGGAGCTCGGCTTGTGGCAACGAGAGTGGTTCTATATCACCGCTCCCAGGAGCACCAAGTGGGTGGTGCCTCCTGCCTTTCGCTCGGGTCCCCCACCACGGCTAGCGTCATGGGTCAACAAAGGATTAGATTGGGGGTTATCCAAAGACATGCCCTTATTGCAGGGCCGCATTAGGGATCTCTTAGAAAGAGACCTCAACCTGGTCAAGGTGACGCAGGTCATGCTGATTCGCCGAACACTGCCCGGCAAACGCCGCTCCCTTCGTCTGTGGGAGTTTAATCCGGAGGGACCACGAGCTCTCCAGCATTTTATGGGCGCAACGCCCGTGGAGATGTATAAAATGTTCTTCGGATCACAAGCAATGTGTCCGGATTTGACCGAGGACGCAGGTTTAAGCTGCAATCGCCCGGATACTCAAGTAAGTAACCTTGTGCCCGGACTCGCTATCCGTAAAATTGTCATAAACTCGCCCCTAAAACAGCTGTCCTTTTAAACAGGAGTGGATAGCGAAGGCAAAGCTGATCCGGTGTCCGGCTCCCCTTCTTGAGACCAGGCCGGATCCCGTGCTAGTCAGGATGTTGAAGCTCGTGCTTTTGGAGGGAAGTGAGGGGGAGGACAAGGAAACTATGGCCTCCTCGAAGGAGGCTACTCCGAAGGGAAGAACCAAAAATTCCTCTCCTAAGGGGAAGAAGAGGGCCGCCTCTGACGACCCGGAGACCATGGCCTCAAAGCGGGGGGAAAAGTCCTCGTCAGAGGGTCCGACGCCGGGGAGTTCCTCGGCCAAACTACACCCTCAAAGGGATCAGCCCTCCAGCGAGCCGTAAGTAGAGAAAGATTTTCCTTTAGAGGGATGAGAGAAATCCTTGCTTTTATCTGAGAAGATTAACGGAATTTTACTTTGTAGCTCAGACCTCAGCCCTTCTCAGCAGAGCTCGTCTTCGGGGGATCTTCTTCCGGAGATGATGGAGAGTGGAACGCCTCCCCCTGCCATACCGCCTGGCGAGGCGGGTGACCCTGAGGTGTTGTCGTGGAGGGTTTCTCTGAATCTGGCAGGGGTGGAAGGTAGCCATATGTCCCCCCAAGGTTCTCCGCGTCCGGCCTTCGATGGACGTCATAGGACGAGTCCGGCACCGTCCGATGCGCGGTCGGAGGAGCTGATGATTCTGCTGGGGCGAGCTTCTATCTCAGAGGAGCACCGTGCATTGATGGGTACGGTGATTGGAAGGATTTCGTTCGCGGAAAGCGGATTGCATGAGGCCGTCAGAAGTTTGCTGACGGGTTTTGAGGTATGTTTGATAATGTACTTCTTTGTCAGTTGCGCATAAACAAGATGCGCCCTGTGTAGATAGTATCCCCTGAGACTCTGTGCATTGTCAAAATGGACGGCGCGCAGAGGATCATAATCCCAGGTCTAAAATGTCGCCATTGTAAACAGGTCGCGAAGTGTCCGGAATCGAGCCGAACTGATGATTTTGCCGAATTAAAGCGGCAACTTGACGTGGCAGATGCCGACATCGCACTCGTCAATGAGCGGCTTGATGAGGCTCAAGGTATGCAATTCCTCGAGCGGCATCTGGTAAGAGGAGCTTTATGCCAGTATCTTACAATGTGTCTGCTTGACGCAGATGGTGCGGCCGCCGTGGAGAGTCTTCGGGCGAAACTTGCCCGAGCTAAGGAACAAGCCAGGAAAAGTGATGCGGCTGCCGAGAAGGCCCTTGAAGAGCTGAGAGCCAAACAGGCTGATCACTGCCGAAGCAAGAAGGAGATGGCTGTGATGGCCGTGAAGTTAAAAAGTGCTGCTGACCATTGCAAGTTTCTTGAGAAAGAAGACCGGGCAAGACAGACGGACTTAGAGAAGACCGTTGCTGATGCCAAGGACGCTCGCTCTACGATGAGAGCTGCGAAGGAGGAGCTGCGTCAGGCCAGACAGATTGCGGCTGGAAAGCCCTTTATGCTGCGGAGGAAGTTTTACTATCCGAAGTTTGCTCCGTTGGACCGGATGTGGAGTGCGAAGGACACCTATCTGGATTTGGCGGCGAGTGCTGCTGATGCGACCGAATACTTTCGAGATCAAGAAGATGGCGATGTGGAAAGGCTTTTCTGGTCGCAGTTCCAGAATCCAGAGCGTCTGCTTGCAGTGGACGATCGTCTGGCTCAATGGGCCGAACTGAATAGATTGTCCGGACTCGCCATGAAGTACGTCATGGGTCATCTGTGGCCGGGGAGATCGGAGCCGAAGAGTTATTTCAGCTTGGTGCAGCAATTCCTTGACGCAGTGCCACGTATCAATGCGATGAAGAGGTCAGCATGCATAGAGGTCGCACGGATGGCTCTTGCCCGTGTCAAGACATACCGGGCAGAGATGGAGACCACCGTTGTTGCATCCCGAGATTCGGACAAAAGCCGAGTACCCTCCGAGCACTATTTTCAGGAAGTCCTTGAAGGCGCTCATGTAATAGAGACGCAGTGCTCGAAGGATGTTATGTTTTGATAGCATATGTAATTATAAAGCAATATTTTGATGAATTGTAGTAGCCTTTTATACTTGTGCCTTCAAGTATTTGGAACACCTCCTGTGCGGCCGTTTTAAGATATATATATACAAAATCTGAAAGATTGCAGTCATTGGCTTCAGCCCCCACGCACATAGTGCGGTGGTGCTCGCAGAAGGCGCATTTTCACACTTAATCCAACGTCTTGGTCCTACAAAGGAGGTGATAGCGCAGCGAGCTAGGCAACCGGACTATAATGCTTTAACACTTTCACTTAGCCATAGGAGCTTGACAATGGGACTATTTAGGTAGCCCCTGGTGGCAACTGCGCTCGCCCGAATTCGGGGCACGTATGTGCCTGGCCGGGAAACGGCCCTTCGTTAATGCGGAGGAATCCTACAGATTCCGGAGAGTCATCGAGTGGTTGACCAGTCTCACGCCATATCATGACAGTCGGTTTTCGGCTTTCTCTACTGAGGTGCTCGCCTAGCCGAACCAGGGCACAATCGCAGTAGTTCTCCTGGTGCCGCCTTAGCCGATAGAGCGGAACGTAAGGCGACCAAACACAGGAGCCGGGCAACCCAACATTTGACCAAAATCATGACTCGGAGCTGATGCATATAAGGCCAAACTCGCGACGCCGAACACTCCCTAAGGTATTCGGTCTTTATGAGAGCGGGCGAGGTAACGCTCTGAGGTATAAGCCCCTAGTGTCCAGGTACGCGCAAGAATTCTAACGTGGCCACATGCCAAGACGCCAGCCTCCTCCTTGGTCATAGAACCAGGGGATGTGTATCAACAAGAGATAGTAAAAAAGGTTTACGCGGGGTCTTAATCTAAAAAGAATCCTTGGAACGGGTCCCTACTGCACGTCTGCGCATGTGTCTCTGTTGTGCCGTATCCTGGACGGGCGCAGCACGACGTTCATCTGTAAAAAGAGAGCAACTAAGTTGAAAAAGGGGCGTGCCGAACAAAAGTTATATGAAATAAACAAAGTGTAAAGTAAAATATGAAAAATTGAGCTTTACTGTCTCTTATTTATACGTGTGAAGCCCCTAGTGCAGGGGTATATGGCCACTAAGCCTTTATCAATGATACTTTTGTGTCGGACTCGTCTATCCGTGTCCGTGGTCTTAATGACCTGTTCCGATGTTCTGGCTGGTGAAGCCATTGTATTGTGGGGCTGTTAAAGTGGCCGCACAATCCTCCGCTTGGGGGAGGTGTTCTCACTGCTTCCCCTTTAAGGAGATGATGCCGCATGGACCGGGCATCTTAAGCGTAAGAGATGCATAATGCGGTATTGCGTTAAAGCGGGCGAAAGCTTCGCGTCCCAGTAGTGCTTGATAGCGACTTGAGAATGGGACGATGTGGAAAGTCAGCTTTTCATGATGGAAGTTATCGGCAGAGCTGAAAATAACCTCGAGCCGGAGAAAACCCATGCAATGGGTGTCCGGACCTGGCGTTACTCCTTGAAAGGAGGTTTTGCTGTGGCGAATTCCTTTTGGGTCGATCCCCATGTGGCGGATTGAATCCTGATATATCAGGTTGAGTCCGCTGCCACCGTCCATAAGGACATTTGAAAACTGGAGTCCACCAATTATTGGATCGAGTACCAGGGCAGTCCAGCCTGGGTTCCTGACACTTCTAGAATAATCCAGATGATCGAAGATGATTGGTTTCGACAACCAGTGGCAGGATTCCTTTGGGATAGGCTGTGGGGCGCGTACCTTTATGGGCGCCGCACGCTTTGTTATGTGGAGTGAGTTTACTGTTTTTACTTGTGGGAAATTCTTTTGTTTCCTGGTATTATGCTTTTGGGGTTCGTCCTCGTCTTCGCTTGGTGTGTCGAGCCCCTTGTGTTCGGCGTTGAGTCTGCCGGATTGTTTGAAAACCCAACAATCTCTGTGGGTATGGTTAGCAGGCTTTCCCGGAGTGCCGTGTATTTGACATATCCTATCCAAGATTTTGTTGAGGTTGGATAGGTCGTCCCTGTTATCTTGGAGGGGCGGCTTTTTCTGATTCTGTCGTGAGCTTTTGAATCCGGTGTTGACTGCCGGGCTCTTCGGACTTTTTTCCTTAGTCCGGCGACGGTCCTTATTGCATCACAGTTTTCCGTTTCCATCACTAGTTTTGGATGTACTTGGGTCACTGGTGCTGCATCTTGCCAACTAGATGTCCTCTCCTGCGCAAAAGCGGGTCATGAGGCTTGTTAGTGCGGCCATTGTTCTTGGCTTTTCTTGGCCGAGGTGTCTGGCGAGCCATTCGTCTCGGACATTATGCTTGAAAGCCGCTAAGGCTTAAGCGTCCGGACAATCGACTATCTGATTCTTTTTAGTAAGAAATCTATTCCAGAATTGCCGAGCTAACTCTCTGGGCTGTTGAGTTATGTGACTAAGATCGTCTGCATCCGGAGGGAGGACATAGGTCCCTTGAAAATTTTCTCGGAAAGCATCCTCGAGCTCTTCCCAACTTCCGATTGTGTTTTTAGGAAGGCTTTTGAGCCAATGCCGGGCTGGCCCTTTAAGCTTGAGGGGTAAGTATTTTATGGCGTGGAGATCATCTCCTCTAGCCATGTGTATGTGGAGGATATAATCCTCGATCCAGACTCCAGGGTCTGTTGTTCCATCATATGCCTCTATGTTTACGGGTTTGAATCCTGCTGGAAATTCATAATCCAGAACCTCATCAGTGAAACATAGGGGGTGTGCAGCACCCCTTTATTTGGGTGTGCCGGATTCTAATAATGGCTTTATAGCATTGCTTACGAGAGCTTGCTTTCTTGGCCCGTAAATGGACCTGGCTGGGCCATGATGCGAATCCTTAAGTGGGTCGCATGCCGGCTTAAGTGCGGCGCTGCTTGCCGCTTTATGCTGGCCATGGGGTCGTCTATCCGACCGTGTGGCTTTCTCACTTTTGGAATGCGAGGGCTCTAAGGCCTCCTCGTCGAATTCAGGCAGTAGCTTTCTCTTCGGATAGCTTTTAGTGCAGCGACTGTCGCCGTATTTGTCTGCGGTATTGATTACTTTACTCCATATGATCCTGAGTGCATCATCCGCAGTTTTTCGCTTCCGCTTCTGCTTTTTCAGGCTGCGTGCGGTTGCAACGAGCCGTTTGTGGAGGTTCTTCTGCTTCGTGGGCTTGTCCGGTGTAGGGTCGTCCGGAATGCCATTTTCGCCGGGGGAGGGATGTTCGGTTTCTCTATTCGGGTTATCCTGTTGGGACGGTTGCTCTAAGGCATGCTCGTCGTCTACCGGCTCATCCTGCTCTATGGCTGGGTCTTTATCGAGGTGGGGCTTGGGTCGGCGCTTACGCTGACGCTTTGATTGTTTTTCGAGAGATCGATCCCTCTTTCCATCCCCGTTTTCCTCGTTGTTGCTTCCTTTAGGGGTATCCACCATGTACACATCGTGAGATGAGGTGGCTGTCCAATGCCCTATAGGCGTTGGTTCTTGGTTGTCTCATGCATCGTCGTCCATACTGTCGATGTCTTCGGAGTCGAAGTCGAGCATGTCGGTTAAGTCGTCGACAGTGGCTACGAAGTGGGTGGTGGGTGGGTTTTGAATTTCTTCATCATCCGAATCCCATCCTTGCTGACCGTAGTCCGGCCAGGGCTCTCCTGATAACGAGAGAGACTTTAGCGAATTCAGGATGTCGCCGAAGGGCGAGTGCTGAAAGATGTTTGCGGCGGTGAACTCCATTATTGGCGCCCAATCGGATTTGATTGGCAGGGGCGCGGGGGGCTCGGAGTTCGGAAAGGAATCCGGCTCCTCGGAGTTACGGGCCATGCGGAGTGCGGGGCTGGAGTTCGGCTCGATCGCCTCTGAGATCGCAGCCCCTGAGGCAGCGTCCAACCGCTGATCCTTGATCGGCGCAGTAGGCTCCGAATCAATGGTCGGAACCGATGCGTGTGCGGCCTCCAAGGCGCTGTTCGGCGGCAGAGCTATATCATGCCCATCGAGACAGTGCGGCGCGCTTGGTTGTGGCTCGAATCCGTCGAAGATCAAGTCCCCGCGGATGTCATCCGTGTAGTTTAGGCTTCAAAACCTGACCTGATGGCCAGGGGCGTAGCTTTCGATCTGCTCAAGGTGGCCAAGCGACTTGGCCCGTAGTGCGAAGCCGCCGAAGACGAAGATATGTCCGGGGAGAAAAGTCTCACCCTGGACTGCATCATTGTTGATGATCGAAGGAGCCATCAGGCCTAAAAGCGACGATACAGAGGAACTCTCAATGAAAGCACCAATGTCGGTGTCAAAACCGGCGGATCTCGGGTAGGGGGTCCCGAACTGTGCGTCTAGGCCGGATGGTAATAGGAGGCAAGGAACACGATGTTTTACCCAGGTTCGGGCCCTGTTGATGGAGGTAAAACCCTACGTCCTGCTTGATTAATATTGATGATATGGGTAGTACAAGAGTAGATCTACCACGAGATCAAGGAGGCTAAACCCTAAAAGCTAGCCTATGGTATGATTGTTGTATGATGAAGTTGTCCTACAGACTAAAACCCTCCGGTTTATATAGACACCGGAGAGGGTTAGGGTTACACAAAGTCGGTTACAATGGTAGGAGATCTTGAATATCCGCATCGCCAAGCTTGCCTTCCACGCCAAGGAAAGTCCCATCCGGACACGGGACGAAGTCTTCAATCTTGTATCTTCATAGTCCTGGAGTCCAGCTGAAGGTATAGTCCGGCCACCAGAACACTCCCTAATCCAGGACTCCCTCAGTGGTGCTCCTGGATGTTTTCGGGTATACGGGTATATATAGGAGGAATAAGTATGTCGGTGGAGCTGCGAGGGGCCCACGAGGGTGGGGGCGCGCCTACCCCCTGGGCGCGCCCTCCTGCCTCGTGACCTCCTCGCTTCTTTCTTGACGTCCACTCCAAGTCTCCTGGATCACGTTTGTTCCAAAAGTAACTCTCCCGAAGGTTTCATTCCGTTTGGATACCGTTTGATATTCCTTTTCTGCGAAACACTGAAATAGGCAAAAAAACAACAATTTGCACTAGGCCTTTGGTTAGTAGGTTAGTCCCAAAAATAATATAAAAAGGTATATTAAAGCCCATTAAACATCCAAAACAGATAATATAATAGCATGGAACAATGAAAAATTATAGATACGTTGGATACGTTTCAATCTACCCCTCCCACCTCCACTAGAAACAAGTAGACTGCTCATCCACCACTGTATCACAGGCCATTCAGTGCCGGCCTTGTCCATGGCGTCGGATCTTCTTCACTGGTACTCTCGTCAACCGCTGCGCATTTGTAGCGGCTCATTCGTACTCCCCACCAGAGATGCTCCGTCCACACCCCCCGGAGCCGCCCCACCGACGGCCCCGTGGACGGCCTCTGATCCTCTGCGCCGACACCTTCCTCAACCCTACCAGAGCCGCTTCGCTCACACCATAGTCAACCCTACCGGAGTAGCTTCGCCTATACCATTCTCAACCCTACCGGGGCCGCTTTGCCAACTCACAAGTCGGCCTCAGATCCGCTTCATCGCACCCTCATCCAACCTACCGGAGCAGCTTTTGACGCCCCGTCCACGGCCGCAGATCCGCATCGCCGACACCATCTTTAACCCAACCACCGGAGCAGCTTCAATGACGCCCTCGTCCATGGCCACATACCCGCTTCACCCACACCGTAGTCCATCGTACTAGAGCCGCTCCACAAACACACTACTCGACGGTTCTAGATCTCCTTATCGGACCCCGATAGCCAGCACAACTTCATTATCCTTGACATTTCTAACCCGATTCCCACCGTTTGGCAAGATGCCAAGCACCCGCCACGGCCTAAGTACTTGTCACCTTTAAACCCGTCCAGCATCACCTGCCCGATGTAATTCAAATATACTAACAGGTCGCTGTTACCTGTTATGCAGCTGGCAAAAACTACAAGGACGATGTTTCTTCTGGATCTAACAGCTTGGCCAACCAAGATCCTAGACTGAGGCATTGCTATGATCTTGTAAGTGCGTCTCTCTCTCTCTCTTGTATTGTTTTGTGCCTGCCAGCGTGCTTTGCTAGGATTTTCGACCAGTAATCCCTTTGTGCAGACAATATTTCTACTACTGGCTACTAAATTAGATATGTAGATGTCATACATGATACTACCTCGTACCTCTGTTCCTAAATATAAGTCTTTCTAGAGATTCCCCTATAGGCTACATACGGAGCAAAATGAGTGAATCTACACTCGAAAATGCATCTATATACATTTGTATGTGGTTCATACTGGAATCTCTACAAAGACATATATTTAGGAACAGAGGTAGTACATTACACAAAATCGTAGGTGGCATGTAGGAATTCCAGTGCACTACATTAGGCTCCCTTAGAGTGCATGCTAGTCCAGCACACAGAGTCATGGCTAGTTTATGCTACGCACACAATCGTTAATTGGTGGTTTAAATATGTGCAAGGGATATCCAATGTATTATCATGTAGAGATGTCTGAAATTAGCCGTGTCAACTTGCAGATGGGGTTACACAATGAAAAAGTACAAGATGTATGTGGCAATTTCATGGAACATCACAAAAAAGAGAGGTAGCGGTGAGCCTATACAGTGTGCTATGGTAGGTCACTCCTCCATTGCAATCATCGTGACATGTGATTTGTATGTCAGTTCTATTGGCCAAGTTTCTTAGGGACAACTTTTACGAGTTATCCTAAGAAAATAAGCACCTGTGAATATAAGCTCCTGGAAATAAGCCAAGCAGTTCTTTTCATTGCCTTCCTTTTCAGCTTATCTTTGGTATGATCAGTGAAAAGTCTAGATCACATTATATTTTGTCATTTTGCTACCCATATGAAAATTAATTTAACTTGCAAACATCACAAATTGAACCCATTGTAGTAATTAATATGATAGGAAAATAGACCATCACTATTTGTTCAAAATGCAAATACAAAGATACCATCTACTTGGCACAATCTACCTTGGTCAATGTCTTCCATAGAGATCCCATTGCCTAATTTAAACGAAGAACACATGACCCACATTTAAATGAAGAACAATTATTTATTGAAATTCGATGGTCCAAGTGGCTGGTTATTATCATATAGTAGCACCGCCTGAAAGCATCATATAGCAGCAGCAGCAGCTCATCATACATCAGTAGCAATGTGCAATTCATCATATACTAGTAGTAGGTCATAGCAATTCATCATATAGCAGCAGCAGGAGCAGGTCATAGAAATTCATCATATAGCAGCAGCAGGAGCAACTCATAGCAATTCATCATATAGCAGCAGTAGGAGCAGCTTATAGCAACTCATCATATAGCAGCAGCAGCTCATAGCAATTCATCATATAGCAGCAGCAGGTCATAGCAATTCATCATATAGCAGCAGCAGCAGCTCATAGCAATGCATCATATAGTAGAAGCAGAAGCAGCTCGTAGCAATTCATCGTATAGTGGACCAGAATGAAAATTTGGCAAAAAATCAAAGGAGATCCTCACCTTGTTGGATGAGCTCATCCTTCAACAACACCTCAAGGCCACGGCCTGGGAGGACAGGAGGGGGAATAAGGTGCCTTCTGCCGCAGTGTGGCATCAACCGTAGTTGTGCGGCGTCCGCTGGGGTAGTGTGTTGGACGGAACATAGTGGAGCAGCTGCTGGAGACCATGAGAATGAGGGGCGGCACCAGAGGGAGGAGCAGCTGGGGAGATTTGGTCCTACCCGCATGTAGCCTAGCTGGACAGAGCATCATCGAGGGCCAGGCCAGATGGACCAACGGTGACGGCTCGCTGGAGGAACCCTAGCGCTGCAGGCAGGGGATCAAGGTAGAGGGAAAGGGGAGAGGAGATGCAAGCGGGCAGGGCAATGAACGCTTGCGTGTTTGTTTTTACTTGAGGTTCAAGTGTGACGTGGGCGTGAGCAGTTGCATTTTGAGTGTAATATAAGAAGACAACAGAGTCATTTCACTATTCCCCTTCGCTTCAATTTTTAGTGAGCTTCTACCCGAAACACCCCCCTCCAAAGCGAAATAAGTTAAGCTCAAGCCCATAACTCAAAAATGACTTCTTTACATCTTTTATGGCTTATTTTGACAATAAGATCTGAAAAGGCGGAATAGAACTGGCCCTTAACCTGCAATTCAATTGTGCGTGCAATGATGAATCACTCCTGCCTGCTATAGTGTACATTTAGGCATCATCATACATGGCATAACCTAATACATGTGCATTCCATTGTAGAATCTGGAGTATGCAATGTTTATGTTAGTTCATATGTTGCACATGATGTTTAAATGCCCCTTAAATCTGGTCAGTCAAGTGATGGTCTTTAAGCCTCCTTCTTTGCCTCTTTTCTTGATACTCCCTCCTTCCATCTATATAGGGCCTAATGTGTTTTTCGAGACCGCCTTTAATATTGATAAGACTAAAAATACATGAGATGTATAATGTGAAAATTATATCATTGGAAGCCCTTTCACGTATGAATTTGACACTATGCTTTGTGTAAATTGCATGTCATATATTATTGCTATAACACTTGGTTAAAGTTAGCCTTGAAAAACGATTAGGCCCTATATAGATGGAAGGAGGGAGTATGTAAGATTTGCTCACACATCTGTTTAATTGCTTGTTTGCATTAGCCAGCCATACCAGGACTGTTTGCTTTGATTACTTGCTATTCTTGACCTAACACTCTAACAGAGCTTATCAACAATTTAAACACTAAGGGCTGCTGTAGTGGGGCCTTGTCTAACTCATATGTCACATAAAGGTTTAGTTGTACACTAAAGTAGGCTCTCCAAGAGTACCTGGAGATCCAGTTCGAAGGTATGCCTAGTTTTTACATAGTGCACACATAACAAATGCTCATTTCATTGTGTGCAAGTGCAAGAGATGTGGCATGTTTCATTATGTGGTGTTGTTTTGTTATAATATCATCCTTTTGTGTTGTTCACAAACTGGAAAGCATGCATATTTATCTTCCATGGAGACGAGTAACTAGTTTGTGCCACCGTGCAGAGGGGGTACACTGAAGATAAGATTGAGGATTTCCAAGTACAAGATGTTAGGAAGGAGCCTTGCAAGAGAAGTAGGAGCTGCGCTGAGCCTATTCAACTAGTTAAGGTAAGTCACCGTATCCAACTCAACAGTTCAATTCCTTGTTTGTTTCAGGCATAGTTAATTTGCTCTTTTCAATTGCTTTATTTGTCCTCAGTTGATGAGATTCCCAAACAATGATGCCTGATGTTGGGTACTTGTATAACTATTAGTTGGCATATTAAAGGCCTTACCATTTAATTACTCTGGCGAAGTGTGCTTGAAGCTTTGAAGTCTATTAACAACCTATTACTGCATGAGGCTCACAATCTAGTTTATACTAGGCTAATGATTGCATAGTTTTGCTTGTTGTAGTAGGTTTGTATGAATCCCTCTGCTGTTCATTATGCTCCCTAAGACTTTAATTGAGCTACAGAATGCCTAACTGCTTGCTTACTTATACGCAACATGCTTTCTAAATATGTAACTTGTCTGTGTTTTGGATTTGGCCCCAGCATCATGCTCCTCTGGTGAGCTAAGAGAGATTTCTGTATGCAGGCTGCACAGACTACCATTTTTATAATTTTTAAAAATATCACCTGCTTATGCTTCATGACGTGTAACATTATTGTTAGTCCTATTTTGCCATGTACAAAATAGTCTGTCTTGCTCGCTTCACTGTTCTAACTATATTTTTGTCCTAGTCATGTGTATTTACAGAAACATTTCAGGATGAAGTGACATCAACACAAAGATCTGCGAGCAGTGCGGCATTGCTGTTACCGAATGATTATGGATTGGAATGCTGATGTTCTCGAGCATCAACTAGAGGTGGCAAGACAACATGTACATGATTCTCAACATACAATCAACAAGTTGAGACTGGACATGCAGGTATTAGATGCAGGAGTCAAAAAATGAAACAAGACACTTAGGTAACCACGAAGGAATTGGAGATTTGGCAGACTGAAATTTGTGCTATTTGAATCCGGCCAATCCTATTTTTTGAAGAGATTATAGCTCAAATGGTAAGTTATGTTGATGCGTGTCCATGATGTATGAGCTTTATTTGTCCAGTGTATGCAATTTGCTATTTGTGTATGCTTTATTATCACTGGTGTCGAACTATAATGTCTAGTGGGTATATTCGACGGTAATTTCTTTATTGTATAGTGTAGGATTATTCTACGTTTCTATGCCTTAGTCTTTTTATTGTATAGTGTATGTTTTTAGAGGCGATAGTATATCCAACACGCCCAAACATTTCCTGGACGCCATACAAACGAACAGACATGTGTAGTCAAAGCGGGCCTTAACTGGGCTGGTCAAAATAATATTAAGTGGATCCCAAATGATGTGGCCCACCGAAACAACGGCTCTCAGCAAGCTGTTAACATGCCAAAAGCTCGATAGGGCTGTATAAATGGAAATGGCCTGCGGGCCTCTAGCAGACCGTAATAAATGTCAATTTTGTCTCGGCCCTTTTACTTTACGGGCCAGTAAGAGGCCGAAAGTGTTATGGGCCAGAGGAGGCCCAATTTGCAAACTACACTTTTAACAGGCCAAAAGTCACGTTGGGCTGAAATGATGCCCTGCGGAGCGTGGGGCCCTAATGGACCTAAAGTCAAAGGCCCAACTGTTGTGCGGGCCATTAACATGCCGAGAGCAAAATGGGCTAAGAGTTGGCCCATTTACTGAATGGGCCGTGGATAGGCCTAAAGTCACAGCGAGCTAGAATTGGCCCAACTGCAGAATGGGCCAGAAAATGGCCGAAAGACATTCCAAGCCGTTAATGGGCTGGAACTGATGATGGGCCGCTAACAGGCCAAAAGAAGCTCGGGCCGCAATTGGGCATAAAGACGTAGTGGGCCGTTAATGGGCTTAAACTGACGATGGGATGAAAATTGTCAAATCTAGAATGGGCCTTTGATGGGCCGATTCTGTGTAAGTTGTATGGGCTGTACTTGCATATGGGCCTGACTGAAGTAGGCCGCTAATGGGACGGCTCGCTTATTTTGACAGGCCCAGCCTTTTCACCGGAATGGGCCTCTATTGGGCCGTGCCACGTCTCCACCTGTCATAGGCACCTCCTGTCCAATGAATGGATGAACATCTGTCCCAACGGTGAGCCAACACGTGTTTCCTCCGGCCAATGACAATTTTACACGTTGAAAATCCTCATTGGTCCGGGCTGTTAACGGGTTATTGGATCCAAAACCGGACCCGATAGCTTAACAGCGACCCGTTACGGTGGATGCCACGTGTCGGTCACCCTTGACGAAAGCACTTCCATGACGCGCGATTTATCGTCATGCAAGTGGACACTTCCGTGATGATAATTTTGGTAATGTCATGGAACACTTCTACGACAACACATGTATGACTATCTTGATTCTATCATAAATTTGTCATGGATGTACATGCATGACAAAAAACGTGACCTACTGTGACAAACACATATCATCACGGAAGTGTCTTTTTTTAGTGCATATATAGGTGGGATGTGGCCGTCAGGTGGTTAAGGGAATCTCTTCTGAAAGACTTCATCTCAATCTTCAGATTGGGTCAAGTGGGTAAAGCATACTAAACTCTGCAGAGTATTAAAACTAATCATGATTAGTCGTGCCCCCGGTTATGGGCAAATTTGAGACACTATGCCATTACAGTTGTTGGATGATCTTGACAGATGATACCTTAATAAAATTTGTGTGGGAAATTTAATAATGGGAATAGGTTGGTATTGGATTGCCCAATTCAACCATATGTATTCAATTGTACCAAGACATAAATAAAATTTGACTATTATATTATGTAGTTATCAGGGAAAAACTAGCTTTCTGCAAAACAACCACTACACAATCCTCTTGATATACCTTGCATATAGTTGTAGGTCTGTTATATCATTTCCTATGTGACTTGCCAATACATTCAAAGTATTAACCCTTCGTGGCTGCAACATTTCATGTTGCAGATTTTATACGACGAGTGATACAATGTAGGCTTACGATGTCTATACTTGACATTTGCCTGTGGTGTTGATGGTTTCCCCGAAGATTTTATTTGATTTTCCGCTATATTTTTGTTATGAGCTAGCCTTGAGCTACGCAGGTATGTAATATTTAAGTTCTGGATCTATGATGTAATATTATGAAATGTGGTTTATTCTTGATATTACATCTTGTACTATGTGTGCTAGCTATTGATCCAGGGACTAGCACAGTGAGCACAGAGACATCGAATCTTATCAGGTTCGGGTCGTGACATAAAAGTTGTAGAATATTGGGATGGAACAATCAAAAATTTAGATACGATGGAGACGTATCAGTCACCGAGCTGAGCGTGTGCAGAACGCAGATGTGTCATGCGTTCGGTACTAGATCGGTTAGAGAACGAATAAAGTTTGACTTCATCAACCATGTTGTGAAACTCTTCCACTTACGGTCTACGAGTGTACATAGACACACTCTCCCCATCTTGTTGCTATGCATCTCCATGGATAGATCATTTCGTTTGCGTAGAATTTTTTTGTTTTCCATGCAACGACTCCCAATAGATAGAACAATATTTGTTCGATGTTATGAACAAAAGGGCATACTCTTATTGTGAATAAGATGTATGTTATTAATATTGATAATAAAATTGAACATCCATAACACTGACGCTAAATGTCGTAAGACTAAAAGAATACCACATGTATGTGGCACTATATAGTCACATTGGAGAAACTAGCATGGTGAAATTTCATAGTAGAACGAGAGTGATGAGAATATATTTGTCGAATTGTTTCATAAATATCTGGAATAGTTCCGAGAGGTTCCGGAAGTGTTTCGGGGTCACCGGAAGGGTTTCGGTGAATATCGGGTAATACCGGGTATTATCGATTAATATATATATATATATATTATAATGGTCTGAATTTTTTTAGAACAAATATATATTTAATTTAATATCAATGGGCCAAATAAATCCAAGAGGTGGAAGGAAACTTGGGCCGTGAAGGCCCAAGTGGAGGTGGCGCCCCCTTTCCTATTGGGGGGGGGGGGAATCCTACTTGGGGTGGGAGATGGAATCCCCCCCATCGCTGGCGCACCAAGGGAGGCTTTAATCCTTTGGTGACTACCCTCCCCTCCCCTCCTAACCTATATATACTAGAGGATTTCTCCCTATTGATACACAAGTTTTAGAGCCTCCTCTAGTTCATCTAGTGCTAGTTCTAGTTGGTCCTAGTTGACTAATTAGAGCTAGCCCTAGCCACCTCTAATCCTCATAATTAGAAATCCAGTGTGGTTATAATCTCCTCCCTCTAATTCTCCAGCGACGATTAGCTCTGGACGATGAAGCGCTGCCGGATCGTGAAGACCGTGCACTTGCTACCAAGTAGGGAGGCAGTGCTTCGGTATTATGTTCGAGGGATCGTCCGAAGGCGGTTTGCGGGATCTTCATCAATGTTCGAGGGACTCCAAGTACGATCTACACTGACTTATCTACTTATGTTGTACTCCGGAGTCGGTAATGATCGTTGATCCCAACTGTTATGCATCTTCATATTGTTCTCGGGTGATCGTATGTGCGACATTTTTTGTTTTCTACTACGTTTCCCAACACTCACAAATTAAGATATGCATATACTCATCGAAAGGATCATCCTTATTTTAGAGTAAAATGAAAGTTCGTCCTTATTGATAGTAAACCCTAATCTCGACTTACGAAAAGGAAATGCATAAAGGTAAAGATACAAAGTGCACGTGAATCTCCCCCAAGCTTAGAATCAAGCCAGAGAGATCCAGGCACTAAGCATTATATGCTCACTCTTGGAAACCTTGGAAGGCAACACATATGCTCTCTCATTTCTTTTTCATCCCCTCGATCATGACTTGCTGATCATCTACAACCTCGGTCAAAAACTCAAGTTGTGCATTGTTGTTGTTAAGAGCATCAATCATAGGGCCGACCTTATAGAGAAGGCCATCAGCCCTTGCCTCCGGGTCTTTACTCATCGACTAGTAAGAGTCAATCCCATCTTCGATCACATTAACGCAATCCATCAAAACCGTCTCCAATTCCCTGATCTTTTCCTTCATCTCCTCTAGGGTCGGCGGCTCTTTCCCCACTCAGCTTGAGGAGGTCCGAGAGGAAATAACAGAATAGATCCACAGATATTGAATTGATAAGGATTAGGAGGGTACTCATCTGGAGTGGTGTCATCATCTAATTCTTTTGCTTTTTCTTCCTCCTTGATCTCCACCACCTCGACCTATTCGTCAAGGTCTTTATTCTCTGGACGTGGTTCCTCCTTGAGGCTTAGCTTCCTCAAGTCTTCCCATTCATAAGACACGACATCATCCAAGTTGGGTAACGGGATGATGCGAGCGCAGGTGGATGAGGTCTTGTTGCTCATGGCGGTCCATCGGGCTTGTGATCTGTAACTAAAAGCTTTTTGGTGATGGGAAGAAAAGGAGATGTGAGATTAGATGATTTAGGTATTAATGACATGCCCCTTCCTTTCTTATAAAGGCTAAACTTACAGGTAACCACGAGATCAAAGATAAAAAGTTAGAAATAAATCGGAACAAAATCAGGAAAGAATCTCGAAGACAGACCAAAGGACGACCATCCATACGGGCGCTTATGCTCGTATGACCGGTCATTTGGTCCGCCGACGGGATCTCCCCCTTTTTTATTTTTTATTTTACCTGTTACGACCATAGATCCATACGATAGCTTAAACGGGCACTCACAGTCATTTCAAACACAGTCGTTTACTCTACTGTTAGCCTAGTCCTCGAGGATCATCCAAACGGCCGCTTAAACGGGCGCCCGTGTCCGTATGAAGCACCATATTTTGCTCTGGAGACGTCGCCATTTACGTATGTTGTTCAGGCGATGCGTGCCATCATTTGGAATGTTGTTTTTCTCCCTGTTGGTGGCGACGTCAATTTCTTCCTTATAATTTTTTTCATCCCCTGCAAGGTTAGTGACATAGTCCCCAACTATAGACAAAAATTCCAACAACCCAGAGTTAAGATTAACAGATTTATCAGAAATAAAATGTATAGATCTACTCATATATTTAAATCCACTTTACCAAAGTGTTGTTTCGCACCTTTCGTTCCTTTCGGAGGGCTTCGTCCTGCTCGATTAAGAGAAAGCTTACCTCTTCTACTCCCTGTTCTTCCTTTTTCTCATCTACAAGGTATATCTTCAAGCATTACCCGTTCAAGATCCAGGGTCCATATTTCCCTCGTTTTAACCGAATAGCTTCAGAGTTCTATCTCGTAAGGTCCTACCTAGCGCGACCTAAGCTTCCCTGGAAACAACTTGAGATGAGAATTAAATAGGATGACTTTGTCTCCAATGGTGAAAGTTCATTGTAGTATCTTAAGATCATGCCACATCTTAAACTTCTCCTTGAATAACCTGGCACTCTCGTAAGCAAGCTTAGGAGTGATGGCCTGAGAACCTCTAACCTTGAGATCATGCACAATCTCATGTAGACATAGGACACCTTGAATAATGTATCGTCCCTTAAATAAAAAAAGTCTAAGTAGGACTAAGGACACGGTGGGCAACCGGAGAAAGGCGTGATTCAAACCTTTTGGCTGGGAATTTGCAAAATTGTGGATAAGGGCAATTGGCCGAAATTGGGAGACATAATTAGCAACTTTGACTTTAGGGATGAGAGATAGAATAGCATAGTTAAGTCTGGAAATGTATACTATCCCCAAACAGAAACCATGGATAACAGCACAAACCAAATCCCGCAACGCCGGCCAAAGTTTTCTGAAGAAAGGAATTGAAAACCTGTCCGGACCAGATGCCGAGATCATATTAGAAGAATTAATAACTGCCTCGATCTCCTCACAAGATAAAGGAAGCGAAAGCGCATGGTTTTCCTCCTCCAACATTTGACTACGCTGTTCCCAGAGAGAGAGGGAAATAACAAAGGCAGAGGCCGGCCTGGCTGCCAAAAGGGAAGCAAAGAAATGATAAACGTGATCAAGAATGAGGCTTGAATCAGAAACATGCACACCATCAATCAAGAGACTATTAATCGACATCCATGAAGTTGTTGTTTTTTTAGATAAACAACGAGACTCTGCTGTGTATTTTTACTGATTTTTGGAAACAATACAAAGTAGCAATTACAAACGACTAAATAGATTAGAACAAGAAAAGAACAAATGCAAAAAACACAAAATAAAACTAAAAGAGAATATATTGTACATAAGTGTCACAGCCCTAGCTTAGTCATTACAAACGACATCTAAATTTTGGAATGTTATATTAAATAAATAGTTCTGATTGTTTCTTTGTTTGATTGTGTGAAATTGAGTGAATTTTGAAAATTTTGAAAGTTGAATGAGAGGGAATGAAATGACTTCCCCAAACTTTCACCCTTGCATTTATGATCTAGGTGAACTCAAATTCATTTCATCACAAAACCCTAGAGTGATAATATGACTTCTTTCATTTAAATAAATGAGAAGGGTTTTGAAAAAATTTGAATTCCATTTGGAAATATTTCAAATTCAAAAACTTTATGCAACTCAATGATTTTCATGGGAGAAGATAAAATGACTTCTTCAAATCATATGAAATATGAGTTGGAAGTTTAAAAGAATCAAATTATGATCCCCTTTGAAGTTATTTTAAAACCCATTTTCAAGTTGGAGTTATTTGGCTTTTATTCAATTATTTTCCTCCTAAAAATAAATAAATGGAATTAAGGGTAAAATGATTCCCTTCAATGGAAAATTAGGAGAAAATAAATTTGAAATCATTTTGGTATTTTAAAAATGATTTTTATTTGGTTTTACTTACAATATTTTTTCTATGAAAAAGATTAGTTATGAGTGAGGATAAAATGACTCCCTCCAAAGGAAAAATAGTGGGGGATTAGTTCTAAGTCATTTGGAAATTTTAAAAAGTCTTTTTGAATTATTTTATTGCATCAGAATGTTTCTGCAATTTTTGTAATTTTGTATATATTTTATTTGGTCAAACAAAAATGTGTATAGGAACCTATATACTCCCTAGAATTTATGTGCAAATTTTCCACTCATTTCAACTTAGTTAGATTTCTTTTGCAAACACTATGTGTCCTCTGTTTAAAAAAAGAGGAACCCAACCGGCCAGGCTCGCGCCAGCCGCAGCCCAGCCAGCAAAATCTGCCCACGGCCCACTCCCCGCGCATGAAGCGCTTCGCTTCGGTCGCCCGACCACTCCTGTCATTCTCGCTCGCCTCTCCCTCTCACTGACAGTGGGGTCTGTGTCTTCTTCTCCCTCAAGCCGCACCCGAATCCTACACGTGCACGAGTTCATTCCTGTCAATCGATATCATCGCAGGATTCGCTCGATTCGTTGCCCCACGCGCTAGCCTGCCTCCCTATAAATATTCCCCACCTCATCGTCGTCCGATTTTTGCAAAAACCTCGATCTCCGGTGACCTACAGCTCCATCCCGATCTTGCCGGAGTTCCTCCACACCACCGCAGCTCCGCCGCCTTGTCCCGCTCTCCACCGTCGCTCCCGACCTCCGCTATCTCCACCATCTGATCCACCACGGAGCACCGCATCTCCACGTGGTTTTACCCGACGTTTGTGACCACGGGAGCTCGGTCACCAACCTCACCCGACCTCGCCAGACTTGCGAGCTCCACCGCAGCGCCACTGCTTGCCCTGCTCTCCACCGCCACCCTCGACCGCCACTTCCTCCACCATGGACGCGGTGCGCCGAGCCACACCTCGTCGTGCTGCCAGACAAGCCGGAGCATTGCCGGGGCGCCCGCCCCGACGACCGACCGACACCACAACGCCCGTCTTCCCCGACCCCGATGGCGTTGACCGCCCACTGTAAGACACCGCCGCCTCATCTGTTTGATCTGCTATGAACCGCGTAGATTAGATTGGAAAACATTAGTTTATATATATATATATGGAACGGTTTGGTTTATTTATTTTTAAAACTATGCGGTTTTATTTCGGTTTCGATCGGACTGGTGCGCTGATTTTCTTTTATTAAATGTGCATGCACATTTCTGTTAAGTCTCGCCCAAGCGTAGTTGAGTTACAGATTGCCCACCTCGTAGCCCAATAGTAGTAGGCCACGTAGCTAGTGCCCTATTTTTTGTTATTTTCGTTTCGCTTAAAAAAATAGAAAAAGTTTCAATCTTAGATTTGCTTGCATCTTTTAGCCTACTTAATATTTTTGAGTAATTCCAATTGCACTGGGTCACAAATTTTCTGAAGTTTCTGTTAGTGACTTGAAATTTTGAATTTGAGTAGTTTAAATTTGAATTATTTCAAATGTGCTTCAAACACAATTTTGGCTCTAGTTTGAGTTATAGAATATATTTTTGATTGATTCTTTTTGGTCTTGGTCACTAGGACCATTGCCTATCGAGTAGTGTTGAGTATTTTGGTTTTAGTTTATTTTATATTAGAGTTTTAGACAGAACAGTACTATTTTAGTTCTAGTTTTATTTTAGTCTCTTCTTTATAGTTTTGATTGTTTTTAAATTATTTCTTTTTGTCACTTTTGACAAATTTAGTTTTTTCCTGTTATTTAATAGTAGACAATTTTATTATTATTTTAAAAACTTAATTTCGTTAGTTTTGTATGAAAACTCGTATAGGACATAGTTAGAGTTTTATAAAATCTTTTTATTTGTTTATTTTTGCTACTGAAAGTTTATGAAAAATATTTTCTGTTAGATTAGTTATTTTACATTTTATTTTCTGTTAATTTATTAGCTTAGTATTTTAATTGTTGTTAAGTTTTTACTTAGGACAAAACTATTTTGTGTTATGTCTTAGAGTTTTCTTTAGTAGTTTTGTTTTGTAGTTTTCCTTTGTTTTTATTTGGTGTCCCTTATTGATTTGCATTTTATTTGTTGATTTTATTCTGAGTGTTAGAATTGCTTGGTAGTATGTTTGCTTATATGAATGCTATGTTTTACGATATAGATTTTCTCGGAGTGACGAATAGTTTATTAAAGTTTCCGAGAGCGTTATTATCTTCATCAACTTACCAGGCAAGTTCACTCTGACCATGCTTTTTCATACCTATGTTTTTATTGCATTTAGTGTCATCGTTGCAACAATCCCTCCAATAGTGATATTGAATCCTTGTAGTTGAGTAGTATGCATGAAGTAGGAACCCATTACCCTATTACCAAGCCCGGGACGTTATTTATTTTAATGCTATGCTATAGTAGACGGGATTGGTATGAGTGCTCAGGAGTGGTGTGAGAATGGAGGACTCTAGGTCAATGATGACAACTTCATGATGGAATCTGCAAGGACTGCATCTCCATTACCTCAAGACCTCAAGACGAGAGACAAGAATTCAATACACATTACTGGGTGAAGGACGGATTTGACGGGCACCTTGGAGAAACCAGTGGATGGTCGAGATGCATGGAGAAGCGCCATGACATCTTGTGGAAAGCTTCACCCAGACTCAAAGAGACGGAAGAATACTTCATGACCAGAAGCTTACTGTGCAACTGAAAGTCACTATGGACTCTGGCTTGGTTGACGCTAGTGGTGACTCTGGCTGCGACGGTGCTAGCAGATGTAGAACTATGGTAGGATTGGATGAGCACCGGACAGTGGTCAGAGGAACTCTTCGGAAGACCATGTTTTGATCGTCTTGTTCTCAAACAATCTGAAGTGCGAGGACGAAAAGGGAGGGATCGAATATTGAGGGTAAAGTGTACAAACCTCTGTAGAGGGTTAAAACCTAATCGATTAGCCGTGTCCCCGGTTACGCATAATTTGAGCATCTGGACTTGGATCTATCTTGGAACTCTCAACACCATATCGAAAACTTAATTGTGGGCAACTTATGATGATATGGGCTATGAGACATCGGTTGGCGGAACCTTGTCAGGTATAGGTATCTGCTTTGTAGTAGAGATTTCCTGGACTATCCTTTGTTGTACGGAAAATAAAACTAGCTTTTATGCAAAACAAAACACAGACACAGAGCCACAAAGCCATATTGCATATAGTATAGCTTTATCATCTGCTTTCTTTTATTGTGATCTTGCCGGTACATTCAATGTATTGATCGACACGACTACAACGTATCATGTTGCAGATATTTCTTCCGACGAGTAAGAGTACGGTACAGGGTTATGGTCTACACTCAACTTGCTGATGGCGTTGATGGGACTCCACACCCATTTGTTTGTTTCTGCTGAGACTTATGAGGTATATATCAGTTTTACGTTATTTATACATGTGATTGCACTTTGATATATACATTGATGTACTGTGTGTGCCAGCATACTGATCCAGGGATGGCACAGATACGCAGAGACTTGACTGTTTGAGGTCGGATCGCTACAGATATTGTATCAGAGCACATGCTGACTGTAGGAGGTGACCCTAGAAACTAGAAAGCCCTTATGACAAATATCTCTAAAAATTTATTTTCAAAAAGATTCTTTACTTCTCATCTTTTCTGATTTTATCAAATAGCCCTTCTTACCTCAAATAGTTAGAATAAACCCTTTCTCAATTGACCACATGGAGCATGAACTGAGACGACCCTGAGAAGGACCAGATACCAGACAAATGATGACCAGTTCATAGTAAAGAGCATTTCACCATGCATTAGAAGAACTGAAGCTACTACAGTTGAAGACTCTGAAGACTTGAAGAATTTGAAGAATCTGAAGAATTATTTGACCTTAGAAGACCAAACCCCTGTTATATACTTATGTTAGATGCGACGATTGTGAGCTGTCATTTGTTTGATATTTTTTCGACAACCACAACATAAAACCCGTTTCTTTAAAACTATTGTTTGTATTGTGTGTATCTCTCTCTATTCTTCTCTTGTATCTCATCCCAAAACCCTTGGACCCAATAGATAATGAAGGAAGACTGAGTGCTATTCACTGGACCGATCACTCAGTTGGAGGCAAAGCTATGGATTCAAAACATGGAGGATCACTTCGGGAAAAGTTTAATTGCAAGGAAGTATGAGGTTCAATATGCTCTTCAGCACTTTACCGAAAGTGCAGCAACCTGGTGGAAAATGCATCAAGCCATACAAGGATACAATGGAGAAAAAACTTGGGAGGAATTCAAGAAGACTCTGTTGAGATCCCGTCTTATCTGGAAGCACGACGATGAAGAAACTTTGTGCCTACAAGATTTGTGAAGAAATAGGACAAACCCAGGAAGAACACACGGATGGATGCCCTCATTGTGAGGAAAATCACCCAGCCAAAGGATGCTCGACTGGGTAGGTTAGTTGTTTCATGTGTTAAGGAACTACGCACTACCCTGCTCAATGTCACATTTACCCCAAGGTATAAGAAATTACCGAGCAGCAGAAAGAAGCCCACAGGGAAAGATTAGAAGAACCTGCGATGAAGGAAGTTGTTGAAGACCCTCGAGAAGGCCTAATCAGATTTTAGTCCAACAATTGCTATTCATGTGGAGAAGAAGGACATTATTCCTAGTATTGCACAAAGGAAAGAGAAGAGTATCCTGGAGACTTCCCGACAACTGAAGTGAAGTTTGAGCCTCGGGAAATAGAAGCTCTGATCATTACAGAGAACACTACACCACGACACTCAAATCAACATCAAACAATCTGTTGGCATAGGTCACTTAAGGCGACACATTTAGTGTCGGCAAAGACCTATGGCGACAGAAATGAATTGTCGCCTATAGTCCTACCGGGAAAGGTCTTTACTGACAGATAAATCTATGTTGACAGACAGTTTGATGGTCTTGGTGAGATCTATGGCGACAGACAATTCTATAGCGACAGACTATGCTATGTCGACAGATCATCTAACACCATGCTATGCCGACACATAGTGCAACGTCCATTGTTACACCGACAGTTTGTCTGTTAATGTGCTATGCCGACACATAGTGCAACATCCAATACTTCTACAGACACTTTTGCTGCCGGGGCTCTACATTTCAGCACAAACTGCATTTGCACCATATTTTCAATAAAATTACATTCGTAGTATTAAACTCATCACAAGACACCATTCTATTCATCACAAGACACCATTCACTAGTACATTTATTCAACATATATTGAACATTTGTTATCTTCACTCAAGTTTGCTACAACCATGAAGGTAATACATTAAGTCGACATACAAGATGTGTCCAGCTGCAAAATATAAAGGCTAAGCTCCTAAGAGACCAATTGTCTGATCACTTGATTACTACAAAATACCCCCTCTGTATCGAAATACTTGTAGTTGGGGGAAACTAGTTCAAGTTCCCCCAACTACAAGTATTTTGGTACAAAGGGAGTATTATGAAAGAGACCAATCCTTCAATCACCAAGCCGGCATCAACTTCCATATGAACAAAATGTGTCTACCATGTTATGAACAAAAGCGATCACCGGAAGACCTTAGATCAACTTGTGGACTTGCTACTTTCTGCCATGTCCCTGCAAAAAAGAAGTTCTATGTTCGATCAATCATAGAAATGATAAATTGTTCAAACATGAGAGTTGCCAATGATCCCAAAGATCTAAACAAATCTCTAAAAAATAGAAGATATTGCAAATAGTTTGGTTACATAAGATGTCCTTATCAGAAAATAAACCAAAGCCATGCTACCTCCTACCATATCACATGGCTTACTATAAAAATTATGCCCCAATTCTTAAGCAATCAGATTTGTTCTAAGGCATCAGTAATAAGGTTCTTACTGTAACTTTAGAGATCTGAAGAAGACCAGAGAAAATAGGGAAGTACAAGGCAAGAGAAGGGATGGCTGAGGACAAATACAATGATGAGAAAAGAGTACAACAATGGGGTAAATAAAAAGCGACAAAATACATTGACAAACAGGTCTAACTGTGAACAGGGTGTGTTTAAGTACATTTGATACTGAATTTTCTCTGTGAATTGGATGACAAATTTCGCTCTTATTATTGCACACACTGTGATGCTGAAGCCATTCTTTACAACATGAATATAATAGAAATTACATTAATGTAGTGCCAATATTACATATAGAAGACTGTAGTGAAAATATAATTAAAATGTGAGTGCAAGATCATCTCACCTATGTTTCGCGAGGGGCACCACGCATTCGTCTCGGAACTCTTGGTTGTTAGAGGACGAGATCAGACCGACTATCGATTGCGCGAGGTCAGGAACGTATTCAAGAATCTGGAATTAACATAAACAACACATTACTACAATGCTTATTGTCAGTCCAGGTAGCAAAAGGAAGAATGGTTGGCCAGATAATGCACGTATTTTGTAAGGCCATGCCTAGCTGACAGTCCTAAGGTGAAACAAACCATGTAACATCAATATATAATGCTTACTAAGATTCCTTGCTTCTGTTAAAAAATGTAACCATAATATCAGTTTGTTCCTCAAAGAATACAAGGTTGGTTTGCACTGTTATTTGCACATATTAAGACAGTTTGCACCCTAGTACTGGTAGTATAGCATCAGCTCTCATCCAACTAACAATAATATGTCTTCAATTAAAAAATATGACATGCTGAAAGTAAACAAGAAATGAAAGTCTTCACAAATGTGTTGCTCCCCTATTAGCAGAAAACATGCAACACATACCTGTAGATTCCTCCAGTTGATAGACCAAGAAAAGACGATGAATCAGACAAACAGAGCTAGATGGTGCAATATCTCATGTTGCTGCTCCAATCTACAGGGCCGAATTGATTAAGGGCTCTTCAATCACCACCACCACGGTTAGCATTCCCTTGCTTGCGACCCACAATCACAGTCGGTCAGTCACTGCAAGTTTTAAAGCAGTAAGAACACACACACACTCACCCACATCTGTTTCTGGAGAACATATGTGCCAGCTACATGTAAACTAGCTTGAGTTGTTCTTTCAGTATATGAAATTATTTGCAGCACAAATAATCTCTGTTTATTACACTATTTTCTCAAGAAAACATCGTATGGCTTTCATAGTGGTCATATTGAGATAACTGAAACTGAGTGATAGAAGTAAATGAAGCATGCTCACACACACACACAAAGCTACTTTCATTGGGCACTTAGATGATTGATTAGGAGAAAGAAAAGTAAAGAAGATCAAACAAGTCAAAACTTGTACAACGGAAAACACGGAGAATTTGCTACTACCTTGATTAAGAACCTAAATAGTGCAATAGTGATAGAAGTAAATGAAGCATGATCACACACACACAAAGCTACTTTCATTGGGAACTTAGATGATTGATTAGGATAAAGAAAAGTAAAGACGATCAAATAAGTCAAAATTTGTACAGCGGAAAACACGGAGAATTTGCTACTACCTTGATTAAGAACCTAAACAGTGCAGTAGTGATCAACATGCAAAGAAAAAATGCTTCATGGGCCGCTGCCAAGATCACACCTTCTTCTTCCACACCGTCCGTTAGCTCAGCACCCACAGCTAATATGTAGCCTTTTCCGTGTTTGTCTTTCTTTACCTTGGTTTGTTCAGTGGCTGAAAGTAACGAATGTAAGAAATGGAACTGTAACATCCCAATTTTCAATTTGGATGTTAATCACTAGGTCATCATATGCATCCATGTTTCTTGCATTTTTGAATTGGTTTTATTTGGACATTTTGATCCTAGAAACCCTAAGCAACTCAAGGACCATTTGAGAGAATTGGAGGTTCTCATAAATTCCATTTTTGAATTTTCAAAACTGGTAAATAGGATCAAGGTGATTTTTATTTGAAATTATTTTTCCAACTATTTAAAAATAAATAAAATAATGAAAGAAGATAATATGACTTCTTCAAAAGAGAGCAAATAATGGAAATTTAATTTTAAATAAAAATATATTTTATTTGAATTTCATTTGAGATTTTATTCAGTTAAATTAGAAAAAAAATTGCATTTTATCCCAGAAAAATATTCATGTTCTCCTAAATATTAGGAGAGGACCGTGTAATTATTTTTGGAATTTTAGGATTTTTATTTATTTTATTTATTTGGATTTTCTTTTCTCGGCGAAATTATTAAAAAAATCCTCGGACCGAATGGGCCGAAGCCCAGCCGGCCCAGCCCCGCCGACCGCCTCGCCCACCCCGAGTCTGGCTACCGCCCGGCCGCCGCCGCCATGACCGAGGACTCCCCTCGGCTTGCCCCCTCCGCCAAACTGTCGCACCCCTGCCCCTCCTTAAAACTGCCGCCCCGCCACCCCGTCCTCCTCACCAAGCCACTACCGCAACCCCGCATCTCGCTGACGCCACGCCGCCGCCGCTTTGCGCCGCCGCCGTCGCTGCTCGCTGCCGCACGCCGCCCGCACCTTGCCCCGCAGCCGCA
>NC_041392.1:417000072-417041950 GCF_002162155.2 Triticum dicoccoides
GCAGCCGCATGATGCCCGCGCCGCCTCCCGCCGACGCCGGAGCCGCGTCGCGCCGACACCCGCCGCCCCGCTTGCCGGAGTTCGCCGCCACCGCCGCTGTTCCCAATCCACCGTTGGTATTCGACGAAAACCGCCGAACTGGTAAAAAACCGATCCGATTCTTTATTTTTTCAGTTTATCTTTTAGATCAATTTATTTTTATTCGGTTAGATTAAATAGCGAACGTTCACTTGATTCATTTTATTAGTGAACGAATTTGTTTGTTAGCTTCTGTCAGCGGACGTTCGTCCGATAGATTTTTCTTTTTTTGTTTATTTTCGGCCAGGGACCTATCCGCGAATAGTTTCTTTATAGATTAGTAACTGATCTTCAAACCCTCACTACTTTTTGCTCGTTTATCCAAATCCAGTGAAACCAACGCCAAAATCTTCATCTTGTTCCCATCTATCCAGGTAATCAACTTGAACATGAATTTGGAAATTTAAAATTTGGTTTCAAGAAGATTTGATTTCGAACTTCTTTTGATCGTAGTTTGAGTTTCGTAACTCCTATTTGATTGATTCGTTTTGCAAAATGAAGCTCTTCACTTGAACTTTCAGTTCAGATCTTTTTTTGTTTTACCTTTGCATCTTATGCTTGAGTGCTTATGTATGCTATTGTTTGTTCGTGATAGAGTTTCCAGAGTGCGAGGCTTGCTACTATGAATCACTAGGGTTTTTCGAACGTCGGCAAGGCAAGTAACACTTTGATCATATCCCTTTATTACCCAGTTTTATGCATTACTTTCAACCCTCAACCATTGCATGAGTAGGATTTGATAACATGTGGGTATTGGGAAGTAGTTGATGAGGTAGGAACCTATTATCTTATATTCAAACCCTGGGTGTTACTACATTATGCTTATACTGCTATGCTATGCTAATAGACGTGGATTTGTTTGAGAGATTCATGAAAGATGTGAGAGTTATTATTAATTAAGGGAACTTAAGGTGGCTACTTTAATACACATTTGGGTGGATTGGTTGTGGGAACCTGGGGATATACCATTGTTGTCCGAGGAGATCCCGGGGAACCCGTGTGATCATCCTATGGTTTGCCACTCCGGCTCAAAGGGATCATAATGTTATTCATGCTAGAAACTTCCGTGTGCAGCCACAAGCCATTATGGGCTCTGACATAGTTGAGTAAGTTGTGGGAATCCTTTCCATGATGGGCTAGCAGATGTATGGGATTGTAGGTGTACCGGCCTATCTATCGGTTAAGGGGACCTCTTCGGAAAGATCGTGTCTCGGTCATCTGCTTCTCAAACATCATGTAGTGCGAGAAATACAACGGAGGAGATTGAGTCTTGTGGGGAAAAGTGCACAAACCTCTACAGAGTGTACAATCTAATCATGGTTAGCCGTGTCCCCGGTTATGGACATCTTGAGTATCTGGTACTTGAATTACTATGTTGATCTCATCACTTTACTTAATGAATTTGTTGGGGTATTAATGTTAATTTGGGATTGAGTTAGGGGTACCTTATCAATATTTTCAACAAATTTTGTAGTTAAATAAAATATATTCCTTTGTTGTAGGGAAAAACTAGCTTTATGCAAATGATAATCGTAGAGCCTCCACCAGCCAAATATGAATGTAGTGATAGATGTTATTTTTTCTTTGCTCTTTGGTGTTATCTTGCTAGCATATTCCATGTGTTGACCTACATGGCTACAACGTATTAAGTTGCCGAAGTTTTAGACGAAGATTAAGGTGCGCTAGGTCATTGTCATGCACTTAGTATTGCCGTGGAGTTGGATGGACTCATTTATCTTCGATGCTTCCGCAGTTATCTTATTTTAGATGGCCTTCAGCCATATTATTGTAATAAGTACTATTTATGAGACACTCGATGTAATAAGTGTGTGACTGAACTCTGTTATAATTCCTCGAGTACTGTGTGTGTCAGCAATACCGATCCAGGGATGACACTTAAGCATAGAGACTTGACCATCTGAGGTCGGGTCGCTAGAAGATGGTATTAGAGCACACGCTGACTGTAGGACGCGACCACAATGATAAGCCATAGGATACTCTTCTCTACTCATTTCTAACTCTTCTCCATTTGTACTCTATAGATGGCAGACCCAAGGAACAAGTTCAGTCAACCGGATGACGACACCCCTTTTGGACGACACTTGAAGGAAGTCACTGAAGGAAATATGCCCTAGAGGCAATACTAAAGTTATTATTTATTTCCTTATATCATGATAAATGTTTATTATTCATGCTAGAATTGTATTATCCGGAAACATAATACTTGTGTGAATACATAGACAAACTAAACGTCACTAGTGTGCCTCTACTTGACTAGCTCGTTAATCAAAGATGGTTATGTTTCCTAACCATAGACATGTGTTGTCATTTGATTAACGGGATCACATCATTAGGAGAATGATGTGATTGACATGACCCATTCCATTAGCTTAGCACCCGATCGTTTAGTATGTTGCTATTGCTTTCTTCATGACTTATACATGTTCCAATGACTATGAGATTATGCAACTCCCGTTTGCCGGAGGAACACTTTGTGTGCTACCAAACGTCACAACATAACTGAGTGATTATAAAGGAGCTCTACAGGTGTCTCCAAAGGTACATGTTGGGTTGGCGTATTTCGAGATTAGGATTTGTCACTCCGATTGTCAGAGAGGTATCTCTGGGCCCTCTCAGTAATGCACCTCACATAAGCCTTGCAAGCATTGCAACTAATGAGTTAGTTGCGAGATGATGTATTACGAAACGAGTAAAGAGACTTGCCGGTAACGAGATTGAACTAGGTATTGAGATACCAACGATCGAATCTCGGGCAAGTAACATACCGATGACAAAGGGAACAACGTATGTTGTTATGCGGTCTGACCGATAAAGATCTTCGTAGAATATGTAAGAGCCAATATGAGCATCCAGGTTCCGCTATTGGTTATTGACCAGAGACATGTCTCGGTCATGTCTACAATGTTCTCGAACCCGTAGGGTCCGCACGCTTAACATTACGACGACAGTTTCATTATGAGTTTATATATTTTGATGTACCGAAGTTTGTTCGGAGTCCCAGATGTGATCATGGACATGATGAGGAGTCTCGAAATGGTCGAGACATAAAGATTTATATATTGGAAGCCTATGTTTGGACATCGGAAGTGTTCCGGGTGAAATCGGCATTTTACCGGAGTACCGGGAGGTTGCCGGAACCCCCCCCAGTAACCTAACGGGCCTTAATGGGCCTAGTGGAGGAAGAGGAGAGGAGGCCTAGGGGCTGCCGCGCGCCCCTTCCCTCCCAAGTCTGAATTGGACAAGGAAGGGGGGCGGCGCCCCCCCCCTTTCCTTTCTTCCTTCTCCTACTTCCCCCCAAGTCCTAATCCAACTAGGGAAAGGGGGGGGGGGAGTCCTACTCCCCGTAGGAGTAGGACTCCTCCTGCGCGCCACCTCCTAGGGCCGGCCGCACCCCCCTTGCTCCTTTATATACGGGGGCAGGGGGAACTTCTAGACACACAAGTTGATCTACAAGATCGTTCTCTTAGCCGTGTGCGGTGCCCCCCTCCACCATAGTCCTCGATAATATTGTAGTGGTGCTTAGGCGAAGCCCTGCGATAGTAGAACATCAAGATCGTCACCACGTTGTCGTGCTGACGGAACTCTTCCCCGACACTTTGCTGGATCGGAGTCCGGGGATCGTCATCGAGCTGAACGTGTGCTAGAACTCGGAGGTGCCGTAGTTTCGGTGCTTGATCGGTCGGGCCGTGAAGACGTACGACTACATCAACCGCGTTGTCATAACGCTTCTGCTGTCGGTCTACGAGGGTACGTAGACAACACTCTCCCCTCTCGTTGCTATACATCACCCTGATCTTGCGTGTGCGTAGGAATTTTTTTGAAATTACTACGTTCCCCAACAGTGGCATCCGAGCCTAGGTTTTATATGTTGATGTTATATGCACGAGTAGAACACAAGTGAGTTGTGGGCGATATAAGTCATACTGCTTACCAGCATGTCATACTTTGGTTCGGCGGTATTGTTGGATGAAGCGGCCCGGACCGACATTACGCGTACGCTTACGCGAGACTGGTTCTACCGACGTGCTTTGCACACAGGTGGCTGGCGGGTGTCAGTTTCTCCATCTTTAGTTGAACCATGTGTGGCTACGCCCGGTCCTTGCGAAGGTTAAAACAGCACCAAATTGACAAACTATCGTTGTGGTTTTGATGCGTAGGTAAGATTGGTTCTTGCTTAAGCCCGTAGCAGCCACGTAAAACTTGCAACAACAAAGTAGAGGACGTCTAACTTGTTTGTGCAGGGCATGTTGTGATGTGATATGGTCAAGACATGATGCTAAATTTTATTGTATGAGATGATCATGTTTTGTAACCGAGTTATCGGCAACTGGCAGGAGCCATATGGTTGTCGCTTTATTGTACGCAATGCAATTGCGCTGTAATGCTTTACTTTATCACTAAGAGGTAGCGATAGTCGTGGAAGCATAAGATTGGCGAGACGACAACGATGCTACATTGGTGATCAAGGTGTCGCGCCGGTGATGATTGTGATCATGATGGTGCTTCGAAGATGGAGATCACAAGCACAAGATGATGATGGCCATATCATATCACTTATAATGATTGCATGTGACGTTTATCTTTTATGCATCTTATCTTGCTTTGATTGACTGTAGCATTTTAAGATGATCTCTCACTAATTATCAAGAAGTGTTCTCCCTGAGTATGCACCGTTGCGAAAGTTCTTCGTGCTGAGACACCACATGATGATCGGGTGTGATAGGCTCTACGTTCAAATACAACGGGTGCAAAACAGTTGCACACGCGGAATACTCAGGTTATACTTGACGAGCCAAGCATATACAGATATGGCCTCGGAACACGGAGACCGAAAGGTCGAGCGTGAATCATATAGTAGATATGATCAACATAGTGATGTTCACCAATGAAACTACTCCATCTCACGTGATGATCGGACATGGTTTAGTTGATTTGGATCACGTGATCACTTAGAGGATTAGAGGGATGTCTATCTAAGTGGGAGTTCTTTAGTAATATGATTAATTGAACTTAAATTTATCATGAACTTAGTACCTGATAGTATCTTGCTTGTTTATGTTTGATTGTAGATAGATGGCCCGTGCTGTTGTTCCGTTGAATTTTAATGTGTTCCTTGAGAAAGCAAAGTTGAAAGATGATGGTAGCCATTACACGGAGTGGGTCCGTAACTTGAGGATTATCCTCATTGCTGCACAGAAGAATTACGTCCTGGAAGCACCACTGGGTGCCAGGCCTGCTGCTGGAGCAACACCAGATGTTATGAACGTCTGGCAGAGAAAAGTTGATGACTACTCGATAGTTCAGTGTGCCATGATTTACGGTTTAGAATCGGGACTTCAACGACGTTTTGAACGTCATGGAGCATATGAGATGTTCCAGGAGTTGAAGTTAATATTTCAAGAAAATGCCTGGATTGAGAGATATGAAGTCTCCAATAAGTTCTATAGCTGCAAGATGGAGGAGAACAGTTCTGTCAGTGAGCATATACTCAAAATGTCTGGGTATAATAATCACTTGATTCAATTGGGAGTTAATCTTCCAGATGATTGCGTCATTAATAGAATTCTCCAATCACTTCCACCTAGCTACAAGAGCTTCGTGATGAACTATAATATGCAAGGGATGAATAAGACAATTCCCGAGCTCTTCGCAATGTTGAAAGCTGCGGAGGTAGAAATAAAAAAGGAGCATCAAGTGTTGATGGTCAACAAGACCACTAGTTTCAAGAAAAAGGGCAAAGGGAAGAAGAAGGGGAACTTAACAAAGAACAGCAAGCAAGTTGCTGCTCAGGAGAAGAAACCCAAATCTGGACCTAAGCCTAAAACTGAGTGCTTCTACTGCAAGCAGACTGGTCACTGGAAGCGGAACTGCCCCAAGTATTTGGCGGATAAGAAGGATGGCAAGGTGAACAAAGGTATATGTGATATACATGTTATTGATGTGTACCTTACTAATGCTCGCAGTAGCACCTGGGTATTTATACTGGTTCTGTTGCTAATATTTGCAACTCGAAAAAGGGACTACTGATTAAGCGAAGATTGGCTAAGGACGAGGTGACGATGCGCGTGGGAAATGGTTCCAAAGTTGATGTGATCGCGGTCGGCACGCTACCTCTACATCTACCTTCAGGATTAGTATTAGACCTAAATAATTGTTATTTGGTGCCAGCGTTAAGCATGAATATTATATCTGGATCTTGTTTGATGCGAGACGGTTATTCATTTAAATCAGAGAATAATGGTTGTTCTATTTATATGAGTAATATCTTTTATGGTCATGCACCCTTGAAGAGTGGTCTATTCTTATTAAATCTCGATAGTAGTGACACACATATTCATAATGTTGAAGCCAAAAGATGCAGAGTTGATAATCATAGTACAACTTATTTGTGGCACTGCCGTTTAGGTCATATCGGTGTAAAGCGCATGAAGAAACTCCATACTGATGGACTTTTGGAACCACTTGATTATGAATCACTTGGTACTTGTGAACCGTGCCTTATGGGCAAGATGACCAAAACACCGTTCTCCGGTACTATGGAGAGAGCAACAGATTTGTTGGAAATCATACATACAGATGTATGTGGCCCAATGAATGTTGAGGCTCGTGGCGGATATTGTTATTTTCTCACCTTCACAGATGACTTAAGCAGATATGGGTATATCTACTTAATGAAACATAAATCTGAAATATTTGAAATGTTCAAAGAATTTCAGAGTGAAGTTGAAAATCATCGTAACAAGAAAATAAAATTCCTACGATCTGATCGTGGAGGAGAATATTTGAGTTACGAGTTTGGTGTACATTTGAAACAATGCGGAATAGTTTCGCAACTCACGCCACCCGGAACACCACAGTGTAATGGTGTGTCCGAACGTTGTAATCGTACTTTACTAGATATGGTGCGATCTATGATGTCTCTTACTGATTTACCGCTATCGTTTTGGGGTTATGCTTTAGAGATGGCCGCATTCATGTTAAATAGGGCACCATCAAAATCCGTTGAGACGACGCCTTATGAACTGTGGTTTGGCAAGAAACCAAAGTTGTCATTTCTGAAAGTTTGGGGCTGCGATGCTTATGTGAAAAAACTTCAACCTGATAAGCTCGAACCCAAATCGGAGAAATGTGTCTTCATAGGATATCCAAAGGAAACTATTGGATACACCTTTATCATAGATCCAAAGGCAAGACTTTTGTTGCTAAATTCGGAAACTTTCTAGAGAAGGAGTTTCTCTCGAAAGAAGTGAGTGGGAGGAAAGTAGAACTTGATGAGGTAACTGTACCTGCTCCCTTCTTGGAAAGTAGTACATCACAGAAACCAGTTTCTGTGACACCTACACCAATTAGTGAGGAAGCTAATGATGATGATCATGAAACTTCAGAACAAGATACTACTGAACCTCGTAGATCAACCAGAGTAAGATTCGCACCAGAGTGGTACGGTAATCCTTTTCTCGAAGTCATGCTACTAGATCATGATGAACCTACGAACTATGGAGAAGTGATGGTGAGCCCAGATTCCGCAAAATGGCTTGAAGCCATGAAATCTGAGATGGGATCCATGTATGAGAACAAAGTGTGGACTTTGGTTGACTTGCCCAATGATCAGCATGCAATTGAGAATAAATGGATCTTCAAGAAGAAGACTGGCGCTGACGGTAATGTTACTGTCTACAAAGCTCGACTTGTCGCAAAAGGTTTTCGACAAGTTCAAGGGATTGACTACGATGAGACCTTCTCACCCGTAGCGATGCTTAAGTCTGTCCGACTCATGTTAGCAATTGCCGCATTTTATGATTATGAAATTTGGCAGATGGATGTCAAAACTGCATTCGTGAATGGATTTCTGGAAGAAGAGTTGTATATGATGCAACCAGAAGGTTTTGTCGATCCAAAGGGAGCTAACAAAGTGTGCAAGATCCAGCGATCCATTTATGGACTGGTGCAAGCCTCTCGGAGTTGGAATAAACGCTTTGATAAAGTGATCAAAGAATTTGGTTTTGTACAGACTTTTGGAGAAGCCTGTATTTACAAGAAAGTGAGTGGGAGCTCTGTAGCATTTCTGATATTATATGTAGATGACATATTACTAATCGGAAATGATATAGAATTTCTGGATAGCATAAAGGGATACTTGAATAAGAGTTTCTCAATGAAAGACCTCGGTGAAGCTGCTTACATATTGGGCATTAAGATCTATAGAGATAGATCAAGACGCTTAATTGGACTTTCACAAAGCACATACCTTGACAAAGTTTTGAAGAAGTTCAAAATGGATCAAGCAAAGAAAGGATTCTTGCCTGTGTTACAAGGTGTGAAATTCAGTAAGACTCAATGCCCGACCACTGCAGAAGATAGAGAGAAAATGAAAGATGTTCCCTATGCTTCAGCCATAGGCTCTATCATGTATGCAATGTTGTGTACCAGACCTGATGTATGTCTTGCTATAAGTCTAGCAGGGAGGTACCAAAGTAATCCAGGAGTGGATCATTGGACAGCGGTCAAGAACATCCTGAAATACCTGAAAAGGACTAAGGATATGTTTCTCGTATATGGAGGTGACAAAGAGCTCATCGTAAATGGTTATGTTGATGCAAGCTTTGACACTGATCCAGACGATTCTAAATCGCAAACCGGATACGTGTTTACATTAAACGGTGGAGCTGTCAGTTGGTGCAGTTCTAAACAAAGCGTTGTAGTGGGATCTACATGTGAAGCAGAGTACATAGCTGCTTCGGAAGCAGCAAACGAAGGAGTCTGGATGAAGGAGTTCATATCCGATCTAGGTGTCATACCTAGTGCATCGGGTCCAATGAAAATCTTTTGTGACAATACTGGCGCAATTGCCTTGGCAAAGGAATCCAGATTTCACAAGAGAACCAAGCACATCAAGAGACGCTTCAATTCCATCCGGGATCTAGTCCAGGTGGGAGACATAGAGATTTGCAAGATACATACGGATCTGAATGTAGCAGACCCGTTGACTAAGCCTCTTCCATGAGCAAAACATGATCAGCACCAAAGCTCCATGGGTGTTAGAATCATTACTGTGTAATCTAGATAATTGACTCTAGTGCAAGTGGGAGACTGAAGGAAATATGCCCTAGAGGCAATAATAAAGTTATTATTTATTTCCTTATATCATGATAAATGTTTATTATTCATGCTAGAATTGTATTATCCGGAAACATAATACTTGTGTGAATACATAGACAAACTAAACGTCACTAGTGTGCCTCTACCTGACTAGCTCGTTAATCAAAGATGGTTATGTTTCCTAACCATAGACATGTGTTGTCATTTGATTAACGGGATCACATCATTAGGAGAATGATGTGATTAACATGACCCATTCCATTAGCTTAGCACCCGATCATTTAGTATGTTGCTATTGCTTTCTTCATGACTTATACATGTTCCTATGACTATGAGATTATGCAGCTCCCGTTTGCCGGAGGAACACTTTGTGTGCTACCAAACGTCCCAACGTAACTGGGTGATTATAAAGGAGCTCTACAGGTGTCTCCACAGGTACATGTTGGGTTGGCGTATTTCGAGATTAGGATTTGTCACTCCGATTGTCGGAGAGGTATCTCTGGGCCCTCTCGGTAATGCACATCACATAAGCCTTGCAAGCATTGCAACTAATGAGTTAGTTGCGAGATGATGTATTACGAAATGAGTAAAGAGACTTGCCGGTAACAGATTGAACTAGGTATTGAGATACCGACGATCGAATCTCGGGCAAGTAACATACCGATGACAAAGGGAACAACGTATGTTGTTATGCGGTCTGACCGATAAAGATCTTCGTAGAATATGTAGGAGCCAATATGAGCATCCAGGTTCAGCTATTGGTTATTGACCGGAGACAAGTCTCGGTCATGTCTACATTGTTCTGGAACCCGTAGGGTCCGCACGCTTAACGTTACGATGACAGTTTCATTATGAGTTTATATATTTTGATGTACTGAAGTATGTTCGGAGTCCCGGATGTGATCACGAACATGACGAGGAGTCTCGAAATGGTTGAGACATAAACATTGATATATTGGAAGCCTATGTTTGGACATCGGAAGTGTTCCGGGTGAAATCGGCATTTTACCGGAGTACCAGGAGGTTACCGGAACCCCCCGGTAACCTAATGGGCCTTAATGGGCCTAGTGGAGGAAGAGGATAGGAGGCCTAGGGGATGCCGCGCGCCCCTTCCCCCCCAAGTCCGAATTGGACAAGGAAGGGGGGCGGTGCCCCCCTTTCCTTTCTTCCCTCTCCTCCTTCCCCCCAAGTCCTAATCCAACTAGGGAAAGGGGGGGAGTCCTACTCCCGGTAGGAGTAGGACTCCTCCTGCGTGCCTCCTGCTACGTCCGGCCGCACCCCCCTTGCTCCTTTATATACAGGGGCAGGGGGCACCTCTAGACACACAAGTTGATCTACAAGATCGTTCTCTTAGCCGTGTGCGGTGCCCCCCTCCACCATAGTCCTCGATAATATTGTAGTGGTGCTTAGGCGAAGCCCTGCGACAGTAGAACATCAAGATTGTCACCACGCCGTCGTGCTGACGGAACTCTTCCCCGACACTTTGCTGGATCGGAGTTCGGGGATCGTCATCGAGCTGAACGTGTGCTAGAACTCGGAGGTGGCGTAGTTTCGGTGCTTGATCGTTCGGGCCGTGAAGACGTACGACTACATCAACCGCGTTGTCATAACGCTTCCGCTGTCAGTCTATGAGGGTACGTAGACAACACCCCCCCTCTCGTTGCTATACATCACCATAATCTTGTGTGTGCGTAGGAAAATTCTTGAAATTACTACGTTCCCCAACAGTCACTAGGTACTTGAGCATCGGCATACCAAGCTTCACCGGAACCTACACCACCACTTTACCAGAAGAGAAGCGCTGGACGATTCGAGTTCATGTTCGAGGAAGGACATTCGCGCCAGTTACCGAGCCCATCGAGTTTTCCTTTCATGCACCAACCTAGAGTTTAGGAAAGAGCATGTCTTCCCACAACTCCATTGGACGCATCAACGAGGTGTACAACAAGGATCTTAAGGACACCATCTACCAGATATGTGGATGCCGAGATGAGCAATGGGAGATGATTTGCACCAGGAAGGATAAGTCCATTGCATCCTATATACAGGAGTTAAATCAGCACATTCATCGTCAGGAGAACCAGATGTGCGCCAATATGATAGACATGAAGAAGGTGATGACCAGGAACATGGAGCTAGAAGAGGAACTCAAGTCTACACGTGATGGATATAAAGAAGAAATTGTTGTACTACTGGAGAAGAATGAAGACCTGAAGAACAAGCTAGGAATATTCATGGGGGATCCTGATCCTGGAGAGGACACCCGTTCTGACGACTACATCATACTAGACAACACAGACTCCGACCCCGACAACAAAGATGAAGACAACGCTGATGATTATGACGACGACGCTGGAGCTGACATTATGGAGTCTTCCACCGATCAAAATTTCTAGTCGACCACCATATTACCATTAGAATTCTCCCATGTATATAGTAATAGTCCATGAGATTTTGTAATGGTAGCTTAGATCGATTGTATGTTCTTGTCTGAATGGAATGGTGTGAAATGAATGTGTTTGTCTCATGTGCATATGGGTAGTGATCTCTCTTTAGACCTCACTCTATTCTGTTCTCAGCCCTCTAAACCTATCAGATGCCTCCAAGACATGACCCCAAATTTGTATTCCCACTGGAGCTCACTTAGTTGATCCAACTGCAGAATGCCTTGATGCAGTTGCTAGTCCAGAACCAAGAAAACAACAACAACAACCACCCACCGCCACCACCTCCAGTGGACAACTTAGCCCGTTTTCTAAGGTTGAATCCGCCGGTGTTCTCTAGTAGCAGCGAGCCAATTGTTGCTGATGACTGGCTCCGCAAGATTGGAAGGGAGCTGACCACCGTAGGTTGCACAGATGCTGAGAAGGTGCATTTCACCGCACATCGACTGGATGGACCCGCAACATCATGGTGGGAGAACTACACTGCCACTTTCCCCGTAGCCAATGTCACTTGGGATCAATTTCAGCAAGCATTCCGCACTACACATGTTTCAGCTGGAGCCATGAGTATCAGGGGAACCGTACTGTGGCGCGGTACGTGGATGAGTTTAGTAAGTTAGCACACTATGCCCTAGATGATGTGACCACAGATGCCGCAAAGCAGGAGAAGATTATGGAGGGGATGAATGATGAGATGAGTATGCAGTTGATAGTGGCAACATTCACTAACTACGAGGAGTTGGTATAGGTGGCCCTTATGATTGAAGGCAAGCAGCAGCAGATAGAGAGCCGTAAAAGGAAGTATGGACATGGGAAGTACAACTCTGGATCTTAGTAGAAGCCTTGTTTTACCCCGAACACGGGAGGACACACCCATCATAACCATGGAGGCCATTCTCATAATGGAGGAAGCTCACATAATCATAGTGGCCCTAAGAATGGGAATGAGAATGGAGGAAGCAACAGTCAGAGCCGTTCCAGCCTAGCAACCCCCGCCAAGAAGGATCTGAGTCACATTGCCTGTTTCAAGTGCGGGAAGACTGGACACTACGCCAATGAATGCCCTGAGATAAAGAATGGCAATGGGAATGGAAGCTCGGGAAAGAAGCCCAACCCTTTCACCCGAGGGCAGGTGAACTACGTCAACGTGGAGGAAGTTGAAGAGCAGCCCAATGCAGTCATTGATAAGTTTTTGATTAAGTCATTTACTGCTATTGTCCTTTTTGACACTGGTGCATCGCATTCGTACATATCAAGGGGATTTGTGGATAAGTTTAAGTTGCCCACTATAGCCCTTAAGACACCTATGTTAGTAAGCTCACCTCGAGCGGAGTATATGGCTAGCAAAGGATGTTTTCAGTTGCCATTAACCATAGGTAAGCATGTTTTCCCCTTAGACCTAATAATTTTGGAGTCACACAGATTGGATGTGATACTAGGCATGGATTGTCTATCGATGTATGGGGGAAATATCGATTGTGCTAGTAAGTCAATTCTCCTCACTACCCCAGAGGGTAAACGGATCAAGTATATGACTAGGCATGCGCCAAGGAGGACTCAAGTGAATTCACTCTCGGGAGTTGTTCAGGAGGAAGTGCCAGTTGTGAAGGATTACCCTGATGTATTTCCAAAGGAATTGCCAGGCATGCCACCAGATCGAGATATAGAATTTTTGATAGAGCTATTACCAGGCAGCGGACCGATATCGAAGAGACCATAACGGATGCCCGCAAATGATGTGGAGGAAATTAAGAAGCAAATTAAGGAGTTATTGGAGAAAGGTTATATCCTACCAAGTTCATCACCGTGGGGAGCCCCAGTGCTCTTAGTTGAGAAGAAGGATGGATCTTTGGAAATGGTTGTTGATTATCATGCATTGAATGAACTGATGATCAAGAACAAGTACCCACTACCGATGATCAACGATTTGTTTGACCAGCTGCAGGGAGCTAAAGTATTCTCCAAGATCGATCTTCGATCAGGATAGCACCAGCTAAAGATCCGAGAATAGGATATACCTAAGACAACTTTTACCACAAAATACGGGCTATATGAGTACACGGTCATGTCTTTTGGATTGACTAACGCCCCTGCCTATTTTATGAGTATGATGAATAAGGTGTTCATGGAGTTCTTGGATAAGTTTGTTGTGGTGTTTGAAGGAAATATGCCCTAGATGCAATAATAAAGTTTTTATTTATATTTCCTTATATCATGATAAATTTTTATTATTCATGCTAGAATTGTATTAACCAGAAACTTAGTACATGTGTGAATACATAGGCAAACAGAGTGTCACTAGTTTTCCTCTACTTGACTAGCTCGTTGAATCAATGATGGTTATGTTTCCTAAGCATAGACATGGGTTGTCATTTGATTAACGGGATCACATCATTAGAGAATGATGTGATTGACTTGACCCATCCGTTAGCTTAGCACAATGATCGTTTAGTTTGTTGCTATTGCTTTCTCCACAACTTATACATGTTCCTATGACTATGAGATCATGCAACTCTCGAATACTGGAGGAACACATTGTGTGGTACCAAATGTCACAATGTAACTGGGTGATTATAAAGGTGCTCTACAGGTGTCTCCAATGGTGTTTGTTGAGTTGGCATAAACCGAGATTAGGATTTGTCACTCCGATTCTCAGAGAGGTATCTCTGGGCCCTCTCGGTAATGCACATCACTGTAAGCCTTGCAAGCAATGTGACTAATGAGTTAGTTATGGGGTGATGCATTACGGAACGAGTAAAGAGACTTGCCGGTAACGATATTGAACTAGGTATTGAGATACCGATGATCAAATCTCGGGCAAATAACATATCAATGACAAAGGGAACAACATATATCGTTATGATGCTTGACCGGTAAAGATCTTTGTAGAATATGTAGGAGCCAATATGAACATCCTTGTTCCGCTATTGGTTATTGACCAGAGATGTGTCTCGGTCATGTCTACATAGTTCTCGAACCCGTAGGGTCCGCACGCTTAACGTTAGATGGCGATCGGTATTATAAGTTTATGTGTTTTGATGTACCAAAGGTAGTTAGGAGTCCCGGATATGATCACGGACATGACGAGGAGTCTCGAAATGGTCGAGACATAAACATTGATATATTGGATGGATATATTCGGACACCGGAAGTGTTCCGAGTGATTTCAGAGAAAACCGGAGTGCCGGAGGGTTACAGGAACCCACCAGGGAAAGTTGGGCCTTCATGGGCCATAGGGAAGAGGGGAGGCAACCCACAAGGGGCAGCCACACCCCCTCCCTATAGGGAGTCTGAATTGGACTAGGGAGGGGGGCACACCCCCCCTTTCCTTCTCCTCTTCCTCTTCCTTCTTTCTTTCCCCTTCTCGTCCTAGTAGGACTAGGAAAGGAGGAATCCTACTCCTACTAGCAGGAGGATTCCTCCTTCCTTGGCGTGCCACTAGGGCCTGCTACCTCTTGAGCACTGTGTTGGTTTTCCATTGAAGATGAAAGGGTGATGCAGAAAGTAGCGTAAGTATTTCCCTCAGTTTTTGAGAGTATCAATCCAGTAGGAGATCACGCTCGAGTCCCACGCACCTACACAAACAAATAAGAACCTCGCAACCAACGCGATAAAGGGGTTGTCAATCCCTTCATGATCACTTACGAGAGTGAGATCTGATAGATATGATAAGATAATATTTTTGGTATTTTTATGATAAAGAGAAATAAATATGCAAAGTAAAATAAACGGCAATAGAAATAGCTAAGTGTTGGAAGATTAATATGATGGAAGATAGACCCGTGGGCCATAGGTTTCACTAGGGGCTTCTCTCAAGAACATAAATATTATGGTGGGTAAACGAATTATTGTCGAGCAATTGATAGAATTGATCATAGTTATGAGAATATCTAGGTATGATCATGTATATAGGCATCACGTCTGTGACAAGTAGACCGAAATGATTCTGCATCTACTACTATTACTCCACACATCGACCGCTATCCAGCATGCATCTAGAGTATTAAGGTCATAAGAACAGAGTAATGCTTTAAGTAAGATGACATGATGTAGAGGGATAAACTCATGCAATATGATATAAATCCCATCTTTTTATCCTCGATGGCAACAATACAATGTGTGTCGTTTCCCCTACTGTCACTGGGATCGAGCACCGCAAGATTGAACCCAAAGCTAAGCACTTCTCCCATTGCAAGAAAGACCAATCTAGTAGGCCAAACCAAACTGATAATTCGAAGGGACTTGCAAAGATAAACCAATCATACATAAAAGAATTCAGAGAAGAATCAAATATTGTTCATAGATAATATGGATCATAAACCCACAATTCATCGGATCTCGACAAACACACAGCAAAAGAAGATTACATCGAATAGATCTCCAAGAGAATCGAGGAGAACTTTGTATTGAGATCCAAAGAGAGAGAAGAAGCCATCTAGCAAAAAACTATGGACCCGAAGGTCTGAAGTAAACTACTCACACATCACCGGAGAGGCCATGGAGTTGATGTAGAGGCCCTCCGTGATCAATGCCCCCTCCGGCGAAGCTCCGGAAAAGGCCCCAAGATGGGATCTCTCAGGTACAGAAGGTTGCGACTGTGGAATTAGGTTTTCGTGGTGCTCCTGGATGTTTGGGGGTACGTGGATATGTATAGGAGGAAGAAGTACGTCGGTGGAGCAATGAGGGGCCCACGAGGGTGGAGTGCGCGCCTAGGGGGGTAGGCACGCCCCCTGCCTCATGGCCTCCTCGATTGTTTCTTGACGCCCACTCCAAGTCTCCTGGATCATGTTCATTGAGAAAATCACGTTCTCGAATCTTTCATTCTGTTTGGACTCCGTTTGATATTCCTTTTCGGCGGAACTCTAAAATAGGCAAAAAAACAGCAATTTGGGCTTGGCCTCCGGTTAGTAGGTCAGTCCCAAAAATGGTATAAAAGTGTAAAATAAAGCCCATTAACATCCAAAATAGATAATATAATAGCATGGAGCAATCAAAAATTATAGATACGTTGGAGACGTATCAACCATCCCCAAGCTTAATTCCTGCTCGTCCTCGAGTAGGTAAATGATAAAAAAAGAATTTTTGATGTGGAATGCTTTCTAACATATTTCTCAATGTAATTTTTTCTTTATTGTGGCATGAATGTTCAGAGCCGAAAGATTCAAGATAAAACTTTAATATTGACATAAAACTAATAATACTTCAAGCATACTAACTAAGCAATCATGTCTTCTAAAAATAACATGGCCAAAGAAAGTTATCCCTACAAAATCATATAGTCTGGCTATGCTCCATCTTCACCACACAAAATATTTAAATCATGCACAACCCCGATGACAAGCCAAGCAATTGTTTCATACTTTTGATGTTCTCAAACTTTTTCAATCTTCACGCAATACATGAGCATGAGCCATGGATATAGCACTATATGTGGAATATGTCGGATGCAGGGTTTCGGCAAACCTTTAAGGTTCAAACACTGGGGTGCGCGTGAAGTCTTTTCATCCCACCGATCTACGCCCTAGCTCACTAAGATCTCGCGGACGAACTCGATGCCCAAGTCCAGGAGGGGCGCGCGACGCCCAGGTCCGGGAGACCTGGTTGGGTGGCGTGCGCTTGGGTGTGGTCCGAGCGCAGCCCCCGTGCCCAGCCCCCTCGCGCGGCTCTCCCAAGGGAAGGCATTGCCGTGAGGCCGGATGCTGAGCTCTGGGCTCCGTGAGGTTGGTACAACCGTGGGGCCGCCCTCAGTTGTTTATCACCAACGCAAAGCATAGTGCTTCCGCTTGTGCACGGGCATAGCCGCTCCTCGGCAGTGTCAATGGCCAGCGCGGAGCATGGTGCTTCCACTTGTGCGTGGGATGGGGGCCCCCTTCGGGAGGAGCCCCCGGGGCGTGTACAGCCCCGCCCTGACACGTGGCTTGCACGACGGGGCTGCGAGGTGTGTCCGGGCACTCGTGAGCCAGCGCGGGACTCGCGAGGCCCTACCTCAAGGCGGGTTGCACCTGGTCTTGAGTCTTGGTGGCTGTGTGTTCTTGCAAGGAGGTTAGATGCAAGCACTCTACGTCCTCAAGTCCCGGCCCTCGAGCGAGCTCAGCCGCCGCTGGTATGCCAGGTCGCGATGCCGTGGTCAAGGCCAGGGGGTGAGGGCTGGAGAGCCAGTAATAGCTCCTGAGTCGCGATGCTCAGGAGCCCCCCTTTTAACGCGCAAGAGAATTGCACGGGGTGAATGTACCCATAGTGGGTGACAATCGAGCAGGCAATAATCGTAGGCAGGTTAAGCAGGGAAGGCAAATCAGCTTGGGTAAATGCAGGAAGATACATGCCACTGGGTCCGGCCCAAGCGACTTGGGGATGATGCAGCCCGAGGGGCGCCCCCAGCAAGGCAAGCTAAATACATGAGCAAAAGGGATACAAGCCGCATGGACGGACCCACACGGCCTGGGAATAATGCAACCCAAGGGGCGCTCCCAGCTTAAACGAGCTTGGAAGATATCACCTAGTTCTGTAGACGAAGCAGAGTTGGCGTAGCTGAAGGCGTGCGTCGAAGAAATGACTCCTCATGAGCCACCAGAGCCCTAAGCCTCAGGAGGCTCTGGGGGCTCAAGAGGCTCCCTAAAGACCGTCTCCGTTTCCTCCAGGACGGCGCGGTACCGGACCTCTCGAGCCGCTAGGTCACGCTGCATGTTGCGCTGATAGGCCGACGCCACGCTCGGCAAGCCGAGGGGCATGCGAACATAGCTTTGTGGTGGGCCCTTACAATGGCCCACACGCGAAGGCCAGAAGCGCTCCTGAGACGCAGCCCTGTTGAGCCCTGGGACGTCGATGCAGACACGCAGCTCAGCACCCTCGCCTGGGTGGTGAGCTGCGCCCTGTGAGCGGCTGTCGCCGTGCATGGCTCTTGTGTCTTGCAGTTCCTGTGTGATCTTGGCGATGAACTCCTGAGTGGTGGGCACCCCTTGCCCTATGTTCTCCTAAGGAAAACGTGCCATGTAGCACGCCTCCAAGTGGTGCCCGAGCGCCTCCCTCATGAGGTTGGCAAGGCCTGAGGCCCTCTAGAAGAGAGCCCCCGAGCCCTGCCCGAGGAGGGCGCTGGGCGTGCCTTCCTACGCGATGGAGGGTGGCGCCCCTGGGACGGACGCTAATTCTGATGAGGCTCCTACCGCGACGCCATCCTCCTGAGGTCCTGCGCGGCGCAGCTGCTTCTTCTTGGGGATGGCCTCCGGAGGGCCCTCACTTTTGCTGTTTGGATCGTTTATTGCTGCAGCATGGAAGGCACGCTCGAGGGAGCACACCGCATCCCTTTCCTCACATGGGACCGTGATGACCCCACCGCTTCCAGGCATCTTGAGGACATTATAGTCGTGGTGGGTGACCGCAATGAACTTGACCAGGGTCGGATACCCAAGGATGGCGTTGTACGGCAGGCGGATGTGGGCGACGTCGAAGTTGATAAGCTCGGTGCGGTAGTTATCGCGCGTGCCGAAGGTGACAGGCAGGCGGACCTGCCCTATCGGTGTGGTGGAGCCATCTCCTAAGAAAGGTTTGGTAGGCTGGAGCTGCTCATATGGCACTTGTAGGTTGTCGAATGTGTCGACGGACAGGATGTTGAGCCCTGCACTATCGTCGATGAGGGTCTTGGTAACCTGCACATTGCTGATGACTGGGGAACACAACATCGGGAGGACGCCGATGGTAGCCGCGCACTTGAGCTGATCTGCCGAGTCGAAAGTGATGGCGCACTGGGACCACTTGAGCGGGCGCGCGGCCTCAAGCTTGGGGAGCGCTGCGTTCACCTCGCGAGAGAACCATTTGAAGATGCGCTGAGAGGCTGGGGCCTGGGCGCCGCCCAAGATGCAGGCGATTGCACGCGGGCCACGGTCGTCCCATCGTCTGCCTCCACGTCCTCCTCCACGACCGCAGCCCCGGTCACTGCACTCGGGGCGTCGATCGTAGCGTCCTTCTCGTATGGCTCTGAGCTCTTGGCAGTCACTGGTGTTGTGGGTCTTCAGGTTGTGGAAGGCGTAGAATGGTTGGCTTTTCTTGGATGACTCGGGCTGATCTCTGCCCCGTTTGGTGTCGGGCTCCGCTCCTAGCACCACTGCTTCCTTGCGCTTCACGTCCTTGGCCTTGGCTTTCTTCTCTTCTGTGCCCGCGGCTGGCAGCTCAAGGAGAGAGAGGCGCCCCTCCTTAGCTCTTGCGCACTTGGTCGCCAGGTTGAACAGCTCCTGAGATGTGCAGAGCTCCTCGTGGATAGCAAGCTTTTCCTTCATCTTGACGTCACGGACGTCGTCGGAGAACGCGGAGATGATGGCCTCATCCGTGACCTTGGGGATCTTGAGGCGGGTGTTGTTGAAGCGCTGAATGTACTTATGGAGGGTCTCCCCTGGCTGTTGCTTGATGCGGCGCAGGTCGCCTGCGGCCGGCGGGCAGTCGTGAGTGCCCTGGAAGTTGGCAACGAAGCGGTCGCGCATCTCGTCCCAGGAGGAGATCGAGCCGTGCTGCAGGTTCAGGAGCCAGGAGCGGGCCCGTCCTTGAGAGCCATGGGAAACCAGTTTTCCATGACTTTCTCGTCACGGTTGGATGCTTCGATGCTTAGCTCGTAGAGCTGCAAGAACTCCGCAGGGTCGGCGGTGCCATCATAGCAAGGAGGTAGATCCGGCTTGAAGTTGCCTGGCTAGGCGACGCTGTGCAGCTCGGGGGTGAAGGCGTGGCAGCCGGCCGTAGTTATTGGGGCCCGCTTCAGAGGTGGAGCTTGGTCTTGACGAGGTCTGAGCGGCGCTGCCACGGGCGGCGCACGGTCTTGACGAGGCAGCGCGGGAAGCGCGGGTGCAGCTCCTCGCAGCCGAGGGATTTCTTGGCAGCTTCTCACTTCGCGCGCGAGCATCGGGCGTGGCGGATCACACCGTGGGGCCGCGCGCCTTGGTGCCAAGGCGCCGTCTTTGGGCTGGGGTGGTGGAGGCGCGCCCCAGGCCTCGTCGCCCATGGCCGGCTGAGGGTGAGGCAGAGAGACGGATAGCGCCGGGGAGCCCCCTGCGGCTCGGACGAGCTCGACGACAAGGTCGAGCCACTCCTCGTAGAGGTCGTCGACTGGGCGGTAGCGCAGGAGTTTGTTTGCGGCGAGGAGTGCGGCCCGCGCCTCCATGGGAGTGTGGCGTGCATGGGACGAAGAACCGGCCGAGGTCAGCGATGGAGTGGTGGTGCGGTCATCCTGCCGTACTGAAGGATGCAGCGAAGACGCTTGCTGCTCGTTCCCCACCGGGCCGGTGGCAGCGTTGGTGGCGGGAGACGGAGAACAACGAGGTGTCCCGCTGATGGGGGCCGTCTGAGCAACATGGGCGGTGAGGGCAGCCTGATGCTTAGCTCGAGCACGGCGAGCGTCCGCCATGGAGACGATGGAGCGACGGAGCGACGAACTGATGGAAGGGAAGCTACCGCGCACCCCTACCCGGCGCGCCAAATGTCGGATGTGGGGTTTCGGCAAACCTTTAAGGTTCGAACACTGGGATGCGTGCAAACTCTTTTCCTCCCACCGATCTACGCCCTAGCTCACTAAGATCTCGCGGACGAACTCGAGGAACTCGCAACACAGAAAGACACAAGATTTATGCTAGTTCGGGCCACCGTTGTGGTGTAATACCCTACTCTAGTGTGGTGGTGGTGGATTGCCTCTTGGGCTGATGATGAACAATACAAGGGGAAGAACAGCCTCCTGAGGGTGAGGTGTTCTCGTGCTTGGCTAACTTGTGTGTGTGGGGATGATCTCCAGGATCCCTCTGCCTATGGTGGTGGCTAGTCCTATTTATAGAGGCCCTGGTCCTCTTCCCAAATATTGAGCGGGAAGGGAGCCAACAACGGCGGGCAATTTTGAAGGGGGACAGCTAGTACAAGCTATCCCGACAAAGGTGGTCTCCGCCTGCGAAAGGCTCTGGTGGTGACGCCATCTTGGGCTCCACAATGACCTCCTTCTTGCCGTCCTTCTGGTCTTTGTCTTGTTGCACCGATATGGCAACCTTTGCCTAATGCCTCGGTACTCCTTGCCTGCGCTGGCCTCCTTAGCACCAAAGAGGAAACAAGGACGTTGCGCGCGCTGGCGCCCGCCTGGTGTCGATCGTCATGGCTCACGTCACGAGAGCCTTGTGAGGTTTGCCTCGCCTTGTTATCTCCGCCCCTCGTGAGCCTGCCCGATTAGGCCACTCCAGAGGAGGTCTTGTGTTGTCCGCCTCGCGAGGCTTGGCCCCTCGCGGGGTCTTGTATGCCTTGTTGATGAAGATGGGCCGTACGGCCTGCTGGCTTAGCCACGCCGCGGGCCATAGGCAGGCAAGTCTAGGGACCCCGTTCCCAGAACACCGACAAAATAGAATGGTGGTTGTGGAGAAGACAAAAAGGAGAAGATAGTCTCACATCAACTAGGCGTATCAACGGGCTATGGAGATGCCCATCAATATATATCAATGTGAGTGAGTAGGGATTGCCATGCAACGGATGCACTAGAGCTTTAAGTGTATGAAAGCTGAACAAAAGAAAATAAGTGGGTGTGCATCCAACTTGCTTGCTCACGAAGACCTAGGGCAATTTGAGGAAGCCCATCATTGGAATATACAAGCCAAGTTCTATAATGAAAAATTCCCACTAGTATATGAAAGTGACAACATAGGAGACTCTCAATCATGAAGATCATGGTGCTACTTTGAAGCACAACTGTGGTAAAAGGATAGTAGCATTGCCCCTTCTCTCTTTGCTCTCATTTTTCATTTTTTGGGCCTTCTCTTTTTTATGGCCTTTCTCTTTTTTTTAATTTTTTTCGTCCGGAGTCTCATCCCGACTTGTGGGGGAATCATAGTCTCCCTCATCCTTTCCTCACTTGGGACAATGCTCTAATAATGATGATCATCACACTTTATTTACTTACAACTCAAGAATTACAACTCGATACTTAGAACAAAATATGACTCTATGTGAATGCCTTCGGCGGTGTACCGGGATGTGCAATGACTCATGAGTGACATGTATGAAAGAATTATGAACGGTGGCTTTGCCACAAATACGATGTCAACTACATGATCATGCAAGAAGTATGACAATGATGAAGCGTGTCATAATAACGGAATGGTGGAAAGTTGCATGGCAATATATCTCGGAATGGCTTCGAAATGCCATAATAGGTAGGTATGGTGGCTGTTTTGAGGAAGGTATATGGTGGGTGTATGATACCGGTGAAAAGTTCGCGGTATTAGAGAGGCTGGCAATGGTGGAAGGGTAAGAGTGCGTATAATCCATGGACTCAACATTAGTCATAAAGAACTCACATACTTATTGCAAAAATCTATTAGTTATCAAAATAAAGTATTATGTGCATGCTCCTAGGGGGGTAGATTGGTAGGAAAAGACCATCGCTCATCCCCGACCGCCACTCATAAGGAAGACAATCAATAAATAAATCATGCTCTGACTTCATCACATAACGGTTCACCATACGTGCATGCTACGGGAATCACAAACTTCAGCACAAGTATTTCTCAAATTCACAACTACTCAACTAGCATGACTCTAATATCACCATCTCCATATCTCAAAACAATTATCAAGTATCAAACTTCTCATAGTATTCAATGCACTTTCTATGAAAGTTTTTATATTATTCCTAAAAGCAAATTTCCATGTTGCTCTAAAGGACTCTCAAAATAATATAAGTGAAGCGTGAGAGATCAATTATTTCTATAAAATAAAACCACCGCCGTGCTCTAAAAGGTATAAGTGAAGCACTAGTGCAAAAACTATATGGCTCAAAAGATATAAGTGAAGCACATAAAGTATTCTAATAAATTTCAAATCATGTGAGTGTCTCTCAAAAGGTGTGTACAGAAAGGATGATTGTGGTAAACTAAAAATCAAAGACTCAAATCATACAAGACGCTCCAAGCGAAACACATATCAATGTGGTGAATAAAAATATAGCTCCAAGTAAAGTTACCGATGGACGAAGATGAAAGAGGGGATGCCTTCTGGGGCATCCCCAAGATTAGGCTTTTTGGTGTCCTTTAATTTTACCTTGGGGTGCCATGGGCATCCCCAAGCTTAGGCTCTTGCCACTCCTTGTTCCATAATCCATCAAATCTTTACCCAAAACTTGAAAACTTCACAACACAAAACTTAAATAGAAAATCTCGTGAGCTCCGTTAGTGAAAGAAAAAAACACCACTTCAAGGTACTGTAATGAACTCATTCTTGATTTATATTGGTGTTAAACCCACTGTATTCCAACTTATCTATGGTTTATAAACTCTTTTACTAGCCATAGATTCATCAAAATAAGCAAACAACACACGAAAAACAGAATCTGTCAAAAACAGAACAGTCTGTAGTAATCTGTAGATAACACAAACTTCTGGAACCCCAAAAATTCTAAAATAAATTGATGGAAGTGAGGAATTTATCTATTAATCATCTTCAAAAATAATTAACTAAATAGCACTTTCCAAATAAAAATGGCAGCAATTCTCGTGAGCGCTAAAGTTTCTGCTTTTTACAGCAAGATCAAAAAGACTTTCCCCAAGTCTTCCCAATGGTTCTACTTGGCACAAACACTAATTAAACTCATAAAACACAACCAAAACAGAGTCTAGATCAATTATTTATTTCTAAACAGGAGCAACAATCAAGTAATAAAAATAAAATTGGGTTGCCTCCCAACAAGCGCTATCGTTTAACGCCCCTAGCTAGGCATAAAAGCGAAGATAGATCTAGGTATTGCAATCTTTGGTAGGCAATCCATAAGTGGCTCTCATGATAGATTCATATGGTAATTTAACTTTATTTCTAGGGAAGTGTTCCATGTCTTTCCTTAATGGAAATTTCAATTTAATATTCCCTTCCTTGGTATCAATAATTGCACCAATCGTTCTAAGGAAAGGTCTACCAAGAATAATAGGACATGGAGGATTGCAATCTATATCAAGAACAATGAAATCTACGGGAAAATAGTTCCTATTTTCAACAACAATAACATAATTAATTCTTCCCATAGGTTTCTTAATAGTGGAATCCGCAAGGTGCAAGTTTAAAGAACAATCATCAAATTCACCGAATCCTAGCAAATCACATAAAGTTTTCAGAATCATGGAAACACTAGCACCCAAATCACACAAAGCATAACACTCATGATCTTTAATTTTAATTTTAATTGTAGGTTCCCACTCATCATAAAGTTTTCTAGGGATAGAAACTTTCAACTCAAGTTTTTCTTCATAAGATTGCATCAAAGCATCAACGATATGTTTAGTAAAAGCTTTATTTTGACTATAAGCATGAGGAGAATTTAGCACGGAGTGCAACAAGGAAATACAATCTATCAAAGAGCAATTATCATAATTAAATTCGTTGAAATCCAAGATAGTGGGTTCATTGATATCTAAAGTTTTGACCTCTTCAATCCCACTTTTACAATTTTTTTGCATCAAGATCTAAAAACTCCGAATTTTTGGAACGCCTTCCAGGTAAAGGTGGCTCATCTTTAGTCCCATCATTATCAAGATTAATATTTCAAAACAAAGATTTAATAGGAGACACATCAATAACTTTTAGATCTTCATCTTTATTTTCATAGAAACTAGAAGAACACGTTTTCACAAAGCAATCTTTTTTAGCACACATCCTAGCGGTTCTTTCTTTGCACTCATCAATGGAAATTCTCATGGATTTGAGAGACTCATTGATATCATGCTTAGGTGGAATAGATCTAAGTTTCAAAGAATCAACATCAAGAGAAATTCTATCCATGTTCCTAGCCAACTCATCAATCTTAAGCAATTTTTCTTCAATCAAAGCATTGAAACCCTTTTGTGAAGTAATAAAATATTTAATACTAGATTCAAATTCAGAGGGCATCTTATTATAATTTCCGTAAGAATTGTTGTAGGAATTACCATAATTATTAGAGGAATTACTAGGAAACGGCCTAGAATTAAAATTACCTCTACACGCTTTGTTACCAAAATTGTTCCTACCAACAAAATTCACATCCATAGATTCATTATTATTCTCAATCAAAGTAGACAAAGGCATATCATTAGGATTAGTAGGAGAACTCTTATTAGCAAACCATTTCATAAGTTCATCCATCTTTCCACTGAAACATTAATCTCTTTGATTGCATGCACTTTTTTTTACTAGTAGATCTTTTAGTGTGCCATTGAGAATAATTAACCATAATATTATCTAGGAGTTTGGTAGCTTATCCTAAAGTGATTTACATAAAAGTGCCTCCCGCGGCCGAATCTAAAAGATTTCTAGAAGCAAAATTCAATCCGGCATAAAAATTCTGTATAATCATCCATAAATTCAAACCATGTGCAGAGTAATTACGTATCATCAATTTCATCCTCTCCCAAGATTGTGCAACATGTTCATGATCAAGTTGCTTAAAATTCATAATATCGTTTCAAAGAGAGATGATCTTAGCGGGAGGAAAATACTTAGAGATAAAAGCATCTTTGCACTTATTCCATGAATCAATACTATTTTTAGGCAAAGACGAAAACCAAGCTTTAGCACGATCTCTAAGCGAAAACGGAAATAGCTAAAGTTTAACAATATCATTATCCACATCTTTCTTCTTTAGCATATCACACAAATCAACAAAGTTGTTTAGATGGGTAGCGACATCTTCACTGGGAAGGCCAGAAAACGGATCTTTCATGACAAGATTCAGCAAGGCAGTATTAATTTCACAAGATTCAGCATTGGTAAGAGGAACAATCGGAGTGCTAATAAAATCATTATTGTTGGTATTGGCAAAGTCACACAATGTAGTATTATCTTGAGCCATCATGACAAGCAAGCAATCCAACACACAAGCAAACAGGAAACAGGAAAAAAAGCAAATAGAAAAAAGAGAAGGGGAACAGAAAAAGAGGGCAAATAAAATGGCAAGGGTGAAGTGGGGGAGAGGAAAACGAGAGGCAAATGGCAAATAATGTAATGCGAGGGATAAGAGTTTGTGATGTGTACTTGGTATGTCTTGACTTGTGCGTAGACTCCCCGGCGACTGCGCCAGAAATGGCTCATTGTCGGGAGTTAAATCTTGACTTGACTTGGCGCGAATCTCCCCCGCAATGGTGCCAGAAATCCTTCTTGCTACCTCTTGAGCACTGCGTTGGTTTTCCCTTGAAGAGGAAAGGGTGATGCCGTAAAGTAGCGTAAGTATTTCCCTCAGTTTTTGAGAACCAAGGTATCAATCTAGTAGGAGATCACGCTCGAGTCCCACGCACCTACACAAACAAATAAGAACCTCGCAACCAATGCGATAAAGGGGTTGTCAATCCCTTCACGGTCACTTATGAGAGTGAGATTTGATACATATGATAAGATAATATTTTTGGTATTTTTATGATAAAGAGAAATAAAGATGCAAAGTAAAATAAACGGCAGAAATAGCTAAGTGTTGGAAGATTAATATGATGGAAGATAGACCCGGGGGGCATAGGTTTCACTAGTGGCTTCTCTCAAGAGCATAAGTATTAAGGTGGGTAAACGAATTACTGTCGAGCAATTGATAGAATTGAGCATAGTTATGAGAATATCTAGCTATGATCATGTATATAGGCATCACATCCGTGACAAGTATACCGAAATGATTCTGCATCTACTACTATTACTCCACACATCGACCGCTATCCAGCATGCATCTAGAGTATTAAGTTCATAAGAACAGAGTAATGCTTTAAGTAAGATGACATGATGTAGAGGGATAAACTCATGCAATATGATATAAACCCCATCTTTTTATCCTCGATGGCAACAATACAATACATGTCATTTCCGCTACTGTCACTGGGATCGAGCACCGCAAGATTGAACCCAAAGCTAAGCACCTCTCCCATTCCAAGAAAGATCAACCTAGTAGGCCAAACCAAATTGATAATTCGAAGAGACTTGCAAAGATAGACCAATCATACATAAAAGAATTCAGAGAAGAATCAAATATTGTTCATAGATAATCTGGATCATAAACCCACAATTCATTGGATCTCGACAAACACACCGCAAAAGAAGATTACATCGAATAGATCTCCAAGAGAATCGAGGAGAACTTTGTATTGAGAGCCGAAGAGAAAGAAGAAGCCATCTAGGTAATAACTATGGACCCGAAGGTCTGAAGTAAACTACTCACACATCACTGGAGATGCCATGGAGTTGATGTAGAGGCCCTCTGTGATCAATGCCCCCTCCGACGGAGCTCCGGAAAAGCCCCAAGATGGGATCTCTTGGGTACAGAAGGTTGCGGCGGTGGAATTAGGTTTTCATGGTGCTCCTGGATGTTTGAGGGGTACGTGGATACATATAGGAGGAGGAAGTACGTCGGTGGAGCAACGAGGGGCCCACGAGGGTGGAGGGCGCACCCAGGGGGGTAGGCGCACCCCCTTCCTCGTGGCCTCCTCGATTGTTTCTTGACGCCCACTCCAAGTCTCCTGGATCACGCTCGTTGAGAAAATCACGTTCCTGAAGGTTTCATTTGGACTCTGTTTGATAGTCCTTTTCGGCAAAAATCTAAAATATGCAAAAAACAACAATTTGGGCTGGGCCTCCGGTTAGTAGGTTAGTCCCAAAAATGATATAAAAGTGTAAAATAAAGCCCATTAACATTCAAAATAGATAATATAATAGCATGGAGCAATCAAAAATTATAGACACGTTGGAGACGTATCAGGGCCGGCCGGCCTCCCCCTTTGCTCCTTTATATATGGGGGCATTGGGCACCCTAGAACACACAAGTTGATTGTTTCCAGCCGTGTGCGGTGCCCCCCTCCACCATAATCTACCTCCGTCATATCGTAGCGGTGCTTAGGCGAAGCCCTGTTCCGATAGCATCATCATCACCGTCATCACACCGTCGTGTTGACGAAGCTCTCCCTCGACACTCAGCTGGATCGTGAGTTCGTGGAACGTCACCGAGCCAAATGTGTGCATATCGCAGAGGTGCCGTAATTTCGGTGCTAGGATCGGTCGATCATGAAGACGTACGACTACATCAACCGCGTTCTCATAACGCTTCCGCTTACGGTCTACGAGGGTACGTGGACAACACTCTCCCCTCTTGTTGCTATGCATAACCATGATAGATCTTGTGTGTGCGTAGTTTTTTTTTAAATTACTGTGTTCCCCAACAGTGGCATCCGAGCCAGGTTTATGTGTAGATGTTATATTCACGAGTAGAACACAAAGGAGTTATTGACGTGTGTATATACATATTGCTTGCCGTCACTAGTTGTTTCTTGATTCAGCGGTATTGTTGGATGAAGCGGTCCAGACCGACATTACGCGTACGCTTACGCGAGACTAGTTCTAGCGACGTGCTTCGCACATAGGTGGCTGGTGGGTGTCAGTTTCTCCAACTTTAGTTGGATCGGATTCAATGAACATGGTTCTTTTAGAAGATCAAAAGGCAATCACTATACCGCGTTGTGGGTTTTGATGTGTAGGTAAGAACGGTTCTTGCTCAACCCGTAGCAGCCACGTAAAACTTGCAACAAGAAAGTGGAGGACGTCTAACTTGTTTTTGCAGGGCATCTTGTGATATGATATGGTCAAGACGTGATGAGATATAATTTGTTGTATGAGATGATCATGTATTGTTGAAGTTATCGGCAACTGGCAGGAGCCTTATGGTTGTCTCTTTATTGCAAAAGATGCAAGTGCCATATAATGGCTTTACTTTACCGCTATGCGATAGCAATAATTGTAAAAGCAATAGTTGGCGAGACGACCATGTGACGACACGTTGATAGAAATCAAGATGATGGAGATCATGGTGTCATGCCGGTGATGATGGAGATCATGACGGTACTTTGGAGATGGAGATTAAAGGCACAAGATGATGATGGCCATATCATGTCACATATTTTGATTGCATGTGATGTTTATCTTTTATGCATCCTATTTTGCTTAGTATGACGGTAGCATTATAAGATGAACCCTCACTAAATTTCAAGGTACAAGTGTTCTCCCTAAGTATGCACCGTTGCGACAGTTCGTCATGCCGAGACACCATGGGATGATCGGGTGTGATAAGCTCTACGTTCACATACAACAGGTGCAAGCCAGTTTTGCACACGCAGAATACTCGGGTTAAACTTGATGAGCCTAGCATACGCAGATATGGGCTCGGAACACTGATGTTACGCCCCCGATTTGACCGTACACTAATCATACAAGCAAATGTGTATGATCAAGATCAAGGACTCATGGGGAAGATATCACAACACAACTCTAGACACAAATTGAAAATAATACAAGCTTTATATTACAAGCCAGGGGCCTCGAGGGCTCGAATACATAAGCTCGAATACACAAGAGTCAGCGGAAGCAACACTATCTGAGTATAGACATAAGTAAAACAAGTTTTTCTTAAGAAGGCTAGCACAAAAGCCTCTACGACCGAAAAGGCAATGCCTCCTGCCTGGGAGCCTCCTAACTACTCCAAGTCACCAGCGGTCTTCATGTAGTAGTAGGCATCCTCCGAGTAGTAGTAGTCATCAGTGGCGTCGTCTGGCTCCTGGGATCCGTCATCTGGTCGCAACAATCGGGTATGGGGGAAAAGAAGTAGCAAAGCAACCGTGAGTACTCATCAAAAGTACTCGCAAGACTTACATCAGATCTAAACTAAGTATGCATTTGTATCAAAGGAATGGGTTGTATTTGTGGACTAAAATGCAGAATGCCAGAAGGGAAGGGGAAAGCCTAGCCAATAGAAGACTAGCATCCTCTGGAAACCACCATCTTGCAGCAACAGGAGGGAGTAGAGTAGCATAAAGTAAAGTAGTAGAAGTGTTATCAACCTCGGCCAGAGATCCTTTCTCGACTCTCTGCGAGAAAGCAATCCCAGAGCCATACTATCCAGTTATCCTCACAATCCATTTCTCATAACCATTTCTCATCTCAAGTATCCATTTCTAGTTGTATCGATCGGGATACAACTCCAAGTGTCTGTTACTGTAGGACAGGCTATCGATAGATGTTTTCTTCCCTGCAGGGGTGCACCAACTTACCCACCATGCTCGATTAACTCCGGCCGGACACACTTTCCTGGGTCATGCCTGGCCTCGGCCAAACAATACGCCGCAACCCGACCTAGGCTTAATAGAGAGGCCAGCACGCCGGACTAAACCTATGCCCCCAGGGGTCATGGGCCATCTCCCCGGGAACTCCTGCACGTTGCGTACGCGGCCGGTGAGCAGACCTAGCAACCTCCTTCAAAAATGCAGGTGCTTACCAGTCCAACCCGGCGCGCGCCGCTCAGTCCCTGACGTCTATTAAGCTTCAGGCTGATGTATACGACGCAGAACACCCATACTATGCCCACGTGATGGTTAGTGCTATCAGGCCAGAGGCCCCTCGGATCAAATATCCAAACCATAGTGGATTAGGAGCACGCGGTAATGAGCAGAGACTCACGATCTATGTCACCAGGTCGCCCCATCTCGAGTACTTGCGGCAAGGGATAAGAATGCCCGGCCACGCCTCGTAAGTATCTCGCGGGCACCTTCCAGGTCAACCCGACTCCACATCACTCACTATTAAGCTCGCGCGGGTACCCCTCAGGGCCGACCCGTCTTTAGTAACATGGCTCAGTGCAAAGTCATAGTAACCATAGTAACTGTGTGTCTAACACCAAGGGGAAAACCCGAGGAATCACCCCCGGTGAAATCCACTCGATGTTATCATCAAGGTGAACATAAGAGGATCCACCCTCGAGGTTCACACTTGAGAGGTTGCACGACAGAGCCGTAACGGAAGTGGTTAAGGAGGAAATCACCCTCGATGACCACGATCGTATAGCTACACTACAGATATCTCATCAAGAGTGATGTAAGAGGTTCCACCCTCGGCACTCGATGGTAACTCTGCAGAGTCGTACAACTAGGGGGGGTGATGTGCGGTGTCGGGGCCTGGACATCGATCACGTTGATCGAGTCATCGAACATAAAGCGAGGCAACTGGGACAAGGTGGGGTCACTGATGGATCTCTAACCAACCTATACTAAGCAGTTTAGGATAAGCAGGTAAGGTATGAAAGGAGGTAACAACAATAGGCTATTCATCAGAGTAGGATCATACAGAAAGCAGTAGCAGTTCTAATGCAAGCATGAGAGGGAAAGAAATGGGCGATATTGGAATGCTCAAAGGGGGTTTGCTTGCCTGGTTGCTCAGACAAGAAGGAGGGGTCGTCGGTGACGTAGTCGATCACAGGGGCAGCATCGGTCTCGGGGTCTAACAAAGAGAAGAGGGGGAAGAAACAGTAAATATAAAGCAAACATAGCATCGCAAAGCATAACGTGGCAATATGCTATGCCGGTTGTGACCTAACGCAAGGCTACACGATAAAGGTGAAGAGGGAATTCAACCGGGAATGTATTCCCGGTTCCGGACCTGTGTTAGACAGATGACTAGAGGGGGAATGTTCAATGTTAAGATAGTTAGAGGCATCTGACATGTATGTGGCCGGCGTATTCGGGTTCGTCTTATCGTTCTGAGCAACTTTCATGTATAAAGTTTTTTGATCCGAGCTACGGTTTATTTTCTATGGAATTTCAAAGATTAAACCATTTTCTGGATTTATTTATATTAACAGAAATGGAATATGATGTCAGCATGATGTCTTGATGACCTCAGCAGTCAACAGAACGGCTGACCAGGTCAAACCTGACCCGTGGGTCCAGTGGGACCCACATGTCAGCCTCTGTTAGCTCAACAAAGGGTTAAACTAACTAATAGGGTTAGTTAGGGATGTGGGCCCCACTAGTCAGCGACTAATTAGTGATTAAAACTATTTAACAAATTAATTAACAATTTATTTATTTATAAAACTTGTTAATTAGCGCGGGACCCAGTCAGCACCTTGACTTGGTCAACCAGTCAAAGGGGCCTACGGGGCCCACTGGCAGTGACCCAGGGTGGCCCCAGGTGTGCCACGTCGGTGGTGGCCGGTGGCTGAACGCCGACGACCGAAAATACGGTGAAGGCGCTCGGGACCTCGCCGGAATCCCCGTACAGGGGGCCATTTGGCCCATGCGTTGGCGCGTTCGAACTAGTGAGCAACGCCGCATCCAACGCGGGTGGTCGCGCGAGCTGCGATGGCCAGAGCCGCCGCCGGCGACAGGGACGGCGAAGACCCGAAGCACGGAAAAATCGCGCGCGATGAAATGGAGGCCAAAACAGGCAGCGCGCTACTCCTATGGTGACTAATCGAAGCCATGAACGTGTTGGTAAGCTCGGCAGACCGGGACGAGCCCTACCGTGTTGGCTGCGAGCTCGACAGCGGAGCCAGGGCGCGGCAATGGCAGCGCGTCGCGCACATCTTGCTGCGGGGCGTAAACGGAGCTAGGAAGGGGAGAGGAAGGGGTGGAGCTAACCGAGTGGCTCACACGATGGCCCGTGGTGGTTTAGGAGCGGCAGAGTCGTCGCCGGAGCCGAGGATGAGCAGCGGCGACCGAAGATGTGGACGACGGCGAACGGAGGCAGCGGGGCTCCACGTCTCTACCTGGTGGCACCAGGAGAGGTTGCCGACGGCGGCGAGGCCCGTGGACAAGGCCAGCAGGCACGGGGCCATCATTGGCCGCGGCAACAATGAAGGACGGCGGCGAGGGCGCTCGGGCCGCGGATCTGGAGGAGAGGAGGGGCGGAGTGAGCGATGGAGAGGGATGAAAAGGCTGAGGATGCCAGGGGGAGTGGGGAAGAAAAAATCTCAGGGGCGACCGCGGTGGAGGCCTTATCCTCATTGTCCTCGACGGCGAGGTGGTGCAGCGGGGCACGACACTGTCACGGCACGGTCGGAGGAGCAGTGGAGGGGAAGGAGACCCAGTGGGGGGGGCGGGGTGGTGGCCTGGCTGGGCCGGCCCATGTGGGAGTTAGGACCGGGGGGGAGGAGGCTGTGGAGGGCTGGGCTCCAGGCACTGTGCACTTAGGCCCAGTCTAGGCCCTTTTTCTATTTTTATCTCTGCTTTATTTCCAGAGATAGTTTTGCAATAATCTGAGCCATCAAATGACTTAGTAAAAATGTGAACCTTGGTCAGATGAATACTATGGTATATACCTCATAGCCATAGAATGTTTGGGAAAATTTTGGAATCCTTTGGCATTTTTCAAAAATGAATTTAGACATTTATAGTGTTGTTTTGGCACTGATTTAAATGCTTTGGCCCACTTGACTTGATGGCGATGTTGTTTTCCTTAACAACAAGTTGTTTTGGAATATTTGCTAAATGGTGAACATTTTTCCAGCATCTTTTGTGCAACTTCAAATTTCACTTGAATTTGAATTGACTAAAAATTCAAATGGGATATTGAACAAAGGGTGATTAAGCACTGTTTGGAAAAATGAATAGTTTAATCACAGAGGGTTACTATTGCATGACACTGGGGGCATTACAAATCTCCTCCACTACAAGAAATCGCGTCCCGAGATTTAAGTGGGGAAGTAAAGAGTAACTTCGGGAGAACTGATCCTTATAGGGTTAATTATCTGGTGGACAATTCAGGGAATGAGGCAGAAGTATCTCTCGAGTTGAAACTTAATTAACATCGAGAGAAAAGTATGAAGGTACAATAGAAAGTTTCAAGCGAATGGACAAAAGATTGATACCTGAACAAAGTGTGAGGAAGGGGGTTCAGAGCATCGGGAACAGATCATCTCTTGAAAGGTGGCTCGTGACATGATACGAAGCCAAACGCAAGAATATTTCGGAATCAAAGATATACACGAGAGTCAGGTTTCGATCCTGTGTAACTGTGGGTTATGGGACCACCAGGTGAGTTAGAAGTAGGAAGGGCGGAAGCGTCTTGCGTGATCATGCAAGCAAGGCATGTTAGAGGGTAGCCTATCGATTTTGTCGGCAACAACGTCGGTACAAAGGGCGAGGGACGAAGAGAACCAGTTTCCTGCTTGTTGAACAAGGCGGACCAAATAGGCAAAGTTCTCGTCCATTGGTGGTTACCGGAATGTCAACAACAATAATAACAAGGTCTTACTGACAAATTTTACACTAAGGTGTTTTCATAAGCAGGGTATTATTACTACTTAGATCTCATAAACCATAAAAAGGTTAAACAAAACAATGGAATAGAAAAGGTGATCATTAGACTAATCAGAACATTGGAAAAGGAAAAATGTGTTTACACACCAGAATTGGGAGTATATCCTTCCCAAGGGGAAGCGGCGCAGGATAAACATGATATGACAGCAAGTTTGAAAGCATTTAGATAAGGGGGCGAGGGAAGAATCATGATATTACCCATACAATGGTGTTTGTATAATAGATCAAGAAACATTCGACAATGTGCTTCCAATGTTCTTGTTGATATCTGGAATACCTCAGTCATGCTTTGAGGTAGCATTAACATGGTGTTCCCAGTAGGGGTTGGAGTTGAAGATCACAAGAAATATTCAAAGAACAATTCCAGGAATAGCAAGGAGTCCAAGGTATAACCAAGACATGATCAATCATGTGTTGGAAAGAAGACAAGGGGGTAGTCGATGATAACTCAATTCATCGTAGGTCAAGGATGGTATTTCTCACCATGAATTCAATTGTCATTTCAACAGAAGTCAAAATGTTGATGCTGATCACGATGCCTTTGTCGAGAGGCTCTATGAAGATGCCACCGAGGAGCGATGCCATCATGCAACAGGAAGGATGAAGCGAAAGGCTATTGGAACCACGGATACGACACAAGCTCAAAATCAAGCTTGTTGTTCAAGGTGAAATGATAAGATGAAGAAGATCGACGTAAGCTTAGCTCATCGTCGAAAGTTGCTCCGGGAAGAAGGACCGGGTAGCATAGTTAAAAATTTGCTTGATAATGATATAGCCGATCAGGATAGGAATGATGTGATGGGAGTATCATTCCAATGAGAATTCACAAGAGGTAGTGCAAAGACACAATATCCTCGAGATAACATGGGGCAATACTCAAGGTAGATCAAAACAAAGGTTGGACAAGTGAAATGATCTGCAGAAGACAAGTATTTGAACTTGTCCGGGAAATGGAATCAAGGAGAAAATATGGTCGGAACCACGATTGCAAAGAATCAATTTAAAGATACAAGATGATCTTATACCAAGGGAACATTTGATTATAAGAGAAGCTTCCATGATAAGATCTACATCGTGCCTATGGGCATGAACACAAAGTTCAAGGTCGACTCCCACTTCTTCAATGCATAACCTCTCATTTACTTCTCGGTTTTGACGAATTTGTAGTGTAGAAATTTTTGTCCGGCGTAACACCAGTAGAGTATGACCCGTGAGAACTCTCAGGTTCACACGGGTTATGGAAGGCATAAGTTCAACCCATCAGGGCATTTTTATGAATCTATACAACCACCAACCAAGCAAGAGATACGAGTTTGAAAGCAGAGTATCGAAGTCAAAGCAGGTGATACAATTTATCAAAGGTATTATGTACTAGGGAAAAACTCACAAGATTTTTGGATGTGAAGGACACTGTCTGATAACAACCCAACAATGGATCTGGCGATTCACAACAGAGTAGAAGTCAGTATCGGTAACCAATCAGATGAAGAAAGAATGCAATGAGATGAGATTATAGGAACATCTGACTAACTCAAAGTTTAATTAACAAAGGAATTACGATTTCCAAAATGAAGGATCAGAAGCAGACGCTCTAATCAAATGATGGGCAACTTGAATAAAATTAGAGTGGCAATCAACCAAGGTTTGATTTGCCGAGAACCAGCTCCTGTTTAAAATATCGTCTGAACCAAAAGTAAAATTTTTAAGGATCAATTGAAGACTGCGAGTAATTGCACACATGTTGAATCAAAGGCTCAGAATGACAACTACAAAGGATTTTTAATGAATATTGCTACACATATGGAAAGCATCCATTATGCAACCAGACAAGTATTTGTAGAGCAATAGTTTGAAGAGGATTCTTGGAAGATCGGATAGTATTTAAAAGTATTTTTAAAAGCATATGAACAACTGGGGATGAACGAACCCCGGTTAAGTGAATTATTCGCAGTTCGAAAAGAAGCTGCAAAGCACAAGGCACAAAGGATTCTCGGAACAAAGGAGAGTACTAGTGGTATCTTGTAATAACAGGAGCAACTAGGGGTGAAGGTACAAGCGGCAAGGATGTTATTCGCGGGGATTATCTGTGGTCAGGAACTGCAAAGCATTGGGCACAGGGTCTGGGGAAAACATCAGAGAGTATCTTCAGAATCTTCTGGTGCAGCAAGCGATCATCCGGACTAAAGGGGCTCTCCGGTAGGAAGTGGTTACGATAACCTAAAGTTAGAGTTAGTAAAATATTTAACCTGAATAGACGAGAGATCAGAGTCCCAGAGTATAGATGAGGAATAAAAGATCCTAATACCACCCAATGGCGACGTGGGCCCGTAAGACACACAGCCAAGTTAGTAAAACGGTTTTCGGTTTCTGGACTCAACTTCGGCCAAGGAGTTGGAAAGGGGGAATCCTACAGGCAGTTGGCTCTGATACCAAATTGTGACGCCCCCGATTTGACCATACACTAATTATACACGCAAATGTGTACGATCAAGATCAAGGACTCACGGGAAGATATCACAACACAACTCTAGACACAAATTGAAAATAATACAAGCTTTATATTACAAGCCAGGGGCCTCGAGGGCTCGAACACATAAGCTCGAATACACAAGAGTCAGCGGAAGCAACACTATCTGAGTACATACGTAAGTTAAACAAGTTTTTCTTAAGAAGGCTAGCACAAAAGCATCTACGATCGAAAAGGCAAGGCCTCCTGCCTGGGAGCCTCCTAACTACTCCAAGTCGCCAGCGGTCTTCACGTAGTAGTAGGCATCCTCCGGGTAGTAGTAGTCATCAGTGGCGTCGTCTGGCTCCTAGGATCCGTCATCTGGTCGCAACAATCGGGTATGGGGAAAAATAAGTAGCAAAGCAATAGTGAGTACTCATCCAAAGTACTCGCAAGACTTACATCAGATCTAAACTAAGTATGCATCTGTATCAAAGGAATGGGTTGTATCTGTGGACTAAAATGCAGAATGCCAGAAGGGAAGGGGAAAGCCTAGCCTATCAAAGACTAGCATCCTCTGGAAACCACCATCTTGCACCAACAGGAGGGAGTAGAGTAGCATAAAGTAAAGTAGTAGAAGTGTTATCAACCTCGGCCAAAGATCCTTTCTCGACTCCCTGATAGAAAGCAATCCTAGAGCCATACTATCGAGTTATCATCACAATCCATTTCTCATAACGATTTCGCATCTCAAGTATCCAGTTCTAGTTGTATCGATCGGGATACAACTCCAAGTGTCCGTTACCGAAGGACACGCTATCGATAGATTTTTTTCTTCCCTGCAGGGGTGCACCAAGTTACCCACCACGCTCGATTAAGTCCGACCGGACACACTTTCCTGGGTCATGCCCGGCCTGGGCCAAACAATACGCTGCAACCCGACCTAGGCTTAATAGAGAGGCCAGCACGCCGGACTAAACCTATGCCCTCAGGGGTCATGGGCCATCTCCCCGGGAACTCCTGCACGTTGTGTACGCGGCCGGTGAGCAGACCTAGAAACCTCCTTCAAAAAGGCAGGTGCTTACCAGTCCAACCCGGCGTGTGCCGCTTAGTCGCTGACGTCTATTAAGCTTCGGCTGATGTATACGATGCAGAACGCCCATGCTATGCCCACGTGATGGTTAGTGCTATCAGGCCAGAGGCCCGTCAGATCAAATATCCAAACCGTAGTGGATTAGGAGCACACGGTAAAGAGTAGAGACTCACGATCGATGTGACCCCGTCTCCCCGTCTCGAGTACTTGCGACAAGGGCTAAGAATGCCCGGCCACGCCTCATAAGTATCTCGCGGCCACCTTCCAGGTCAACCGACTCCACATCACTCGCTATTAAGCTCGCGCGGGTACCCCTCAGGGCCGACCCGTCTTTAGTAACATGGCTCAGTGCAAAGTCATAGTAACCATAGTAACTGTGTGTCTAACACCAAGGGGAAAACACGAGGAATCGTCCCCGGTGAAATCCACTCGATGTTATCATCAAGGTGAACATAAGAGGATCCACCCTCGAGGTTCACACTTGAGGGGTTGCATGACAAAGTCGTAACGGAAGTGGTTAAGGAGGAAATCACCCTCTGTGACCACGATCGTATAGCTACACTACAGAGATCTCAACATAAGTGATGTAAGAGGTTCCACCCACGGCACTCGATGGTAACTATGCAAAGTCGTACAACTAGGGGGGGGGTGATGTGCAATGTCGGGGCCTGGACGTCGATCACGTTGATCGAGTCATTGAACATAAAGCGAGGTAACTGGGACAAGGTGGGTTCACTGATGGATCTCTAACCAACCTATACTAAGCAGTTTAGGATAAGCAGGTAAGGTATGAAAGGAGGTAACAACAACAGGCTATGCATCAGAGTAGGATCATACAGAAAGCAGTAGCAGTTCTAATGCAAGCATGAGAGGGAAAGAAATGGGCGATATCGGAATGCTCAAAGATGGTTTGCTTGCCTGGTTGCTCAGACAAGAAGGAGGGGTCGCCGGTGACGTAGTCGATCACAGGGCAGCATCGGTCTTGGGGTCTAACGGAGAGAAGAGGGAGAAGAAACAGTAAATATAAAGAAAACATAGCATCACAAAACATAACGTGGCAATATGATGTGCTGGGTGTGACCTAACACAAGGCTACACGATAAAGGTGAAGGGGGAATTCAACCGGGAATGTATTCCCGGTTCCGGACCTGTGTCAAACAGATGACCGGAGGGGGAATGTTCAATGATCAGATAGTTAGAGGCATCTGACATGTATGTGGCCAGCGTATTCGGGTTCGTCTCGTTGTTCTGAGCAACTTTCATGTATAAAGTTTTTCGATCCGAGCTACGGTTTATTTTCTATGGAATTTCAAAGATTAAACCATTTTCTGGATTTATTTATATTAACTGAAATGGAATATGACATCAGCATGACGTCTTGATGACCTCAGCAGTCAACAAAGTGGCTGACCAGGTCAAACCTGACCTATGGGTTCAGTGGGACCCACATGTCAGCCTCTGTTAGCTCAACAAAGGGTTAAACTAACTAACAGGGTTAGTTAGCGATGTGGGCCCACTAGTCAGCGATTAATTAGTGATTAAAACTATTTAACAAATTAATTAACAATTTATTTATTTATAAAACTTGTTAATTAGCGCGGGACCCACATGTCAGTGGCATTGGGCTGCCCAGTTAGCACCTTGACTTGGTCAACCCAGTCAAAGGGGCCTGCGGGGCCTGCTGGCAGTGACCCAGGGGTGGCCCCAGGTGTGCCACGTCGGTGGTGGCCGGCGGCTGAACGCCGGCGACTGATAATATGGCGAAGGCGCTCAGGACCTCGCCGGAATCCTCGTATAGGGGGTCATTTGGCCCGTGCGTTGGCGCGTTCGAACGAGTGAGCAACGCCGCATCCAACGCGGGTGGCCGCGCGAGCTGCGATGGCCGGAGCCGCCGCCGGCGACAGGGACGGCGGAGACCCGCAGCATGGCAAACTCACGCGTGATGAAACTGAGGCCAAATCGGGCGGCGCGCTACTCCTACGATAACTAATCGAAGCCATGAACGTGTTGGTGAGCTCGGCGGACCGGGACGAGCCCTACCGTGTTGGCTGCGAGCTCGACAGCGGAGCCAGGGCACGGCAATGGCAGCGCGTCATGCACATCTTGCTGCGGCGCGTAAACGGAGCTAGGACGGGGAGAAGAAGGGGTGGAGCTAACTGAGTGGCTCACATGATGGCCCGTGGTGGTTTAGGAGCGGCAGAGTCGTCGCCGGAGCTGAGGATGAGCAGCGGCGACCGAAGATGTGGACGAAGGGGAACGGAGGTAGCGGGGCTCCACGTCTCCACCTGGTGGCACTAGGAGAGGTTGCTGACGGCGGCGAGGCCCGTGGACAAGGCCAGTAGGCATGGGGCCGTCGGTGGCCACAGCAACGACGGAGGATGGCGGCGAGGGCGCTCGGGCCGCGGATCTGGAGGAGAGGAGGGGCGGAGCGAGCGATGGAGAGGGAGGAAAAGGATGAGGACGCCAGGGGGAGTGGGGAAGAAAAAATCTCGGGGGCGGCCGCGGTGGAGGCCTTATCCTCATCGTCCTCGATGGCGAGGTGGTGCGGCCGGGCGCGGCACTGTCGCGGCGCGGTCGGAGGAGCAGTGGAGGGGAAGGCGACCCGGTGGGGGGTGGCCTGGCTGGGCCGGCCCATGTGGGAGTTAGGCCCCGGGGGGGAGGAGGAGGCCGTGGTGGGCTGGGCTCCAAGCACTGTGCACTTAGGCCCAGTCTCCAGTAGTAGCCTAGGCCCTTTTTCTATTTTTATCTCTGCTTTATTTCCAGAGATAGTTTTGCAATAATCTGAGCCATCAAATGACTTAGTAAAAATGTGAACCTTGGTCACATAAATACTATGGTATATACCTCATAGCCATAGAATGTTAGAGAAAATTTTGGAATCCTTTGGCATTTTTCAAAAATGAATTTAGACATTTATAGTGTTGTTTTGGCACTGATTTAAATGCTTTGGCACACTTGACTTGATGGTGATGTTGTTTTCCTTAACAACAAGTTGTTTTGGAATATTTGCTAAATGGTGAACATTTTTCCAGCATCTTTTGTGCAACTTCAAATTTCACTTGAATTTGAATTGACTAAAAATTCAAATGGAATATTGAACAAAGGGTGATTAAGCACTGTTTGGAAAAATGAATAGTTTAATCAGAGAGGGTTACAATTGCATGACACTGGGGGTGTTACAACTGAGACTGAAAGGTCGAGCGTGAATCATATAGTAGATATGACCAACATAGTGATGTTCACCATTGAAAACTACTCCATCTCACGTGATGATCGCACACGGCTAAGAGATCAATGATCTATTGTTGTGTCTATGGGGTGCCCCCTGCCCCCGTATATAAAGGAGCAAGGGAGAGGAGGCGGCCGGCCAGGGAGAGGCGCGCCAAGAGGGGGAGTCCTACTCCCACTAGGAGTAGGGCTCCTCCTTTTCCTAGTAGGAGTAGGAGAGGGGGGAGGAAAGGGAGAGGAGGAGTAGGAAAGAGGGGACCGGTCCCCCTTTCCCTAAACCAATTCGGGTTGGGCCTTGGGGGGCGCACCCCACACTCCCCTTGCTGCCCTCTATTTCACTAAGGCCCGTGTAGGCCCATTAAGCCCCCTGGGTGGTTCCGGT
>NC_041392.1:417042282-417075939 GCF_002162155.2 Triticum dicoccoides
AGAACCTTTCCGATGTCCGAACATAGTTGTCCAATATATCGATATTTATGTCTTGACCATTTTGACTCCTCGTCATGTCCGTTATCATATCCGGGACTCCGATCTACCTTCGGTACATCAAAACACAAAAACTCATAATACCGATCGTCACCGAACTTTAAGCGTGCGGACCCTACGGGTTCGAGAACTATGTAGACATGACCGAGACACGTCTCTGGTCAATAACCAATAGCGGAACCTGGATGCTCATATTGGCTCCCACATATTCTACGAAGATCTTTATCGGTCAAACCGCATAACCACATACATTGTTCCCTTTGTCATCGGTATGTTACTTGCCCGAGATTCGATCATCGGTATCTCAATACCTAGTTCAATCTCGTTACCGACAAGTCTCTTTACGGGTTACGTAATACATCATCCCGCAACTAACTCATTACTTACAATGCTAGCAAGGCTTATAGTGATGTGCATTACCGAGTGGGCCCAGAGATACCTCTCCGACAATCGGAGTGACAAATCCTAATCTCGAAATATGCCAACTCAACAAGTACCTTCGGAGACACCTGTAGAGCACCTTTATAATAACCCAGTTACGTTGTGATGTTTGGTAGCACACAAATTATTCCTCCGGTAAACGGGAGTTGCATAATCTCATAGTCATAGGAACATGTATAAGTCATGAAGAAAGTAATAGAAACATACTAAACGATCAAGTGCTAAGCTAACGGAATGGGTCAAGTCAGTCACATCATTCTCCTAATGATGTGATCCCATTAATCAAATGACAAATAATGTCAATGGCTAGGAAACATAACCATCTTTGATCAATGAGCTAGTCAAGTAGAGCATACTAGGGACACTTTGTTTGTCTATGTATTCACACATGTATCATGTTTCCGGTTAATACAGTTCTAGCATGAATAATAAACATTTATCATGATATAAGGAAATAAATAATAACTTTATTATTGCATCTAGGGCATATTTCCTTTAGCCACCCACTTGCACTAGAGTCAATAATCTAGATTACACAGTAATGATTCTAACACCCATGGAGCCTTGGTGCAGATCATGTTTTGCTCGTGGAAGAGGCTTAGTCAATGGGTCTGCAACATTCAGATCCATATGTATCTTGCAAATCTCTATCTCTCCCACCTGGACTTGATCCCGAATGGAGTTGAAGCGTCTCTTGATGTGCTTGGTTCTCTTGTGAAATCTGGATTCCTTTTCCAAGGAAATTGCACCAGTATTGTCACAAAAGATTTTCGTTGGACCCGATGCACTAGGTATGACACCTAGATCGGATATGAACTCCTTCATCCAGACTCCTTCATTTGCTGCTTCCGAAGCAGCAATGTACTCTGCTTCACATGTAGATCCCGCCATGACGCTCTGTTTAGAAGTGCTCCAACTAACAGCTCCACCGTTCAATATAAACACGTATCCGGGTTGTGATTTAGAATCGTCCGTATCAGTGTCAAAGCTTGCATCAACGTAACCATTTACGATGAGCTATTTGTCACCTCCATAAATGAGAAACATATCCTTAGTCCTTTTCAGGTACTTCAGGATGTTCTTGACCGCTGTCCAGTGATCCACTCCTAGATTACTTTGGTACCTCCCTGCTAAACTAATAGCAAGGCACACATCAGGTCTGGTACACAGCATTGCATACAGGATAGAGCCTATGGCTGAAGCATAGGGAACATCTTTCATTTTCTCTCTATCTTCTGTAGTGGTCGGGCATTGAGTCTTAGTCAACTTCACACCTTGTAACACAGGCAAGAACCCTTTCTTTGCCTGATCCATTTTGAACTTCTTCAAAACTTTGTCAAGGTATGTGCTTTGTGAAATTCCAATTAAGTGTCTTGATCTATCTCTATAGATCTTGATGCCCAATATGTGAGCAGCTTTACCGAGGTCTTTCATTGAAAAACTCTTATTCAAGTATCCTTTTATGCTATCCAGAAATTCTATATCATTTCCAATCAACAATATGTCATCCACATATAATATTAGAAATGCTACAGAGCTCCCACTCACTTTCTTGTAAATATAGACTTCTCCAAAAGTCTGTATAAAACCATATGCTTTGATCACACTATCAAAACGTTTATTCCAACTCCGAGAGGCTTGCACCAGTCCGTAAATGGATCGCTGGAGCTTGCACAATTTGTTAGCACCTTTTGGATCGATAAAACCTTCAAGTTGCATCATGTACAACTCTTCTTCCAGAAATCCATTCAGGAATGCAGTCTTTACATCCATTTGCCAAATTTCATAATCATAAAATGCGGCAATAGCTAACATGATTCGGACAGACTTAAGCATCGCTACGGGTGAGAAGGTCTCATCCTAGTAAACTCCTTGAACTTGTCGAAAACCTTTCGCAACAAGTCGAGCTTTGTAGACTGTAACATTACCATCAGCATCTGTCTTCTTCTTGAATATCCATTTATTCTCGATGGCTTGCCGATCATTGGGCAAGTCAACCAAAGTCCACACTTTGTTCTCATACATGGATCCCATCTCAGATTTCACAGCCTCAAGCCATTTTGCGGAATCTGGGCTCATCATCGCTTCCTCATAGTTCGTAGGTTTATCATGGTCTAGTAACATGACCTCCAGAACAGGATTACCATGCCACTCTAGTGTGGATCTTGCTCTAGTTGACCTATAGGTTCGGTAGTAACTTGATCTAAAGTTTCATGATCATCATCATTGGCTTCCTCACTAATTGGTGTAGGTGTCACAGGAACCGGTTTCTGTGATGAACTACTTTCCAATAAGGGAGCAGGTACAGTTACCTCATCAAGTTCTACTTTCCTCCCACTCACTTCTTTCGAGAGAAACTCCTTCTCTAGAAAGGATCCATTCTTAGCAACGAATGTCTTTCCTTCGGATCTGTGATAGAAGGTTTACCCAACAGTTTCCTTTGGGTATCCTATGAAGACACATTTCTCCGATTTGGGTTCGAGCATATCAGGTTGAAGTTTTTTCACATAAGCATCGCAGACCCAAACTTTAAGAAACGACAACTTTGGTTTCTTGCCAAACCATAGTTCATAAGGCGTCGTCTCAACGGATTTTGATGGTGCCCTATTTAACGTGAATGCAACCATCTCTAAAGCATAACCCCAAAACGATAGCGGGGTAAGAGACATCATAGATCGCACCATTACGCTGTCGTGTTCCGGGTGGCGTGAGTTGCGAAACTATTCCGCATTGTTTCAAATGTAGACCAAACTCATAACTCAAATATTCTCCTCCATGATCAGATCGTAGAAACTTTATTTTCTTGTTACGATGATTTTCCACTTCACTCTGAAATTCTTTGAACTTTTCAAATGTTTCAGACTTATGTTTCATTCAGTACATATACCCATATCTGCTTAAATCATTTGTGAAGGTGAGAAAATAACGATACCCGCCGCGAGCCTCAATATTCATCAGACCACATACATCAGTATGTATGATTTCCAACAAGTCTGTTGCTTGCTCCATTGTTCTGGAGAACAGCGTTTTAGTCATCTTGCCCATGAGGCATGGTTCGCAAGTACCAAGTGATTCATAATCAAGTGATTCCAAAAGTCCATCAGTATGGAGTTTCTTCATGCGCTTTACATCAATATGACCCAAACGACAGTGCAACAAATAAGTTGCACTATCATTATCAACTCTGCATCTTTTGGCTTCAACATTTATGAATATGTGTGTCACTACTATCGAGATTTAACACAAATAGACCACTCTTCAAGGGTGCATGACCAGAAAAGATATTACTCATATAAATAGAACAACCATTATTCTCATATTTAAATGAATAACCGTCTCGCATAAAACAAGATCCAGATATAATGTTCATGCTCAACACTGGCACCAAATAACAATTATTCACATCTAAAACTAACCCCGAAGGTAGATGTAGAGGTAGCGTGCCGACGGCGATCACATCGACTTTGGAACCATTTCCCACGCGCATTGTCACCTCATCCTTAGCCAGTCTTCGCTTAATCCGTAGTACCTGTTTCGAGTTGCAAATATTAGCAACAGAACCAATATCAAATAACCAGGTGCTACTGCGAGCTCTGGTAAGGTGCACATCAATAACATGTATATCACATATACCTTTGTTCACCTTGCCATCCTTCTTATCCGCCAAATACTTGGGGCAGTTCCGCTTCCAGTGACCAGTCCCTTTGCAGTAGAAGCACTCGGTCTCAGGTTTAGGTCCAGATTTGTGTTTCTTCTCTTGAGCAGCAACTTGCTTGTCGTTCTTCTTGAAGTTCCCCTTCTTCGTCCCTTTACCCTTTTTCTTGAAATTGGTGGTTTTGTTAACCATCAACACATGATGCTCCTTTTTGATTTCTACCTCCGCAACCTTTAGCATCGCGAAGAGCTCAGGAATTGTATTATCCATCCCTTTCATATTATAGTTCATCATGAAGCTCTTGTAGCTTGGTGGCAGTGATTGGAGAATTCTGTCAATAACACTATCATCTGGAAGATTAACTCCCAGTTGAATCAAGTGATTGCAGTACCCAGACATTCTGAGTATATGCTCAGTGACAGAACTATTCTCCTCCGTCTTGCAGCTGTAGAACTTATTGGAGACTTCATATCTCTCAATCCGGGCATTTGCTTGAAATATTAACATCAACTCCTGGAACATCTCATATGCTCCATGACGTTCAAAACATCGTTGAAGTCCCGGTTCTAAGCTGTAAAGCATGGCACAGTGAACTATCGAGTAGTCATCAACACGCGACTGCCAGGCATTCACAATGTATGCAGTTGCCGACGCAGGTGGTACACCTAGCGGTGCTTCCAGGACGTGATTCTTCTGTGCAGCAATGAGGATAATCCTCAAGTTACGGACTCAGTCCGTGTAATTTATACCATCATCTTTCAACTTTGTTTTCTCAAGGAACGCATTAAAATTCAACGGAACAACAGTACGGGCCATCTATCTACAATAACATAGACAAGCAAAATACTATGAGGTACTAAGTTCATGATAAATTTAAGTTCAATTAATCATATTACTTAAGAACTCCCACTTAGATAGACATCCCTCTAATCATCTAAGTGATCACGTGATCCATATCAACTAAACCATAACCGATCATCACGTGAAATGGAGTAGTTTTCAACGGTGAACATCACTATGTTGATCATATCTACTATATGATTCACGCTCAACCTTTCGGTTTCAGTGTTCTGAGGCCATATCTGCATATGCTAGGCTTGTCAAGTTTAACCCGAGTATTCTGCACGTGTAAAACTATCTAACACCTGTTGTAGATGAACGTTGAGCTTATCACACCCGATCATCACGTGGTGTCTCGGCACGACGAACTTTGGCAACGGTGCATACTCAGGGAGAACACTTTTACCTTGAAATTTAGTGAGAGGTCATCTTATAATGCTACCATCAAACAAAGCAGAATAAGATGCACAAAGGATAAACATCACATGCAATCAATATAAGTTATATGATATGGCCATCATCAACTTGTACCTTTGATCTGCATCTCCAAAGCACCGTCATGATCACCATTGTCACCAACGCGACACCTTGATCTCCATCATAGCATCGTTGTCGTCTCGCCAACTATTGAATCTACAACTATCGCTACCGCTTAGTGATAAAGTAAAGCAATTACAGGGCGATTGCATTGCATACAATAAAGCGACAACCATATGGCTCCTGCCAGTTGCCGATAACTGCGTTACAGAACATGACCATCTCATACAATATAGCATCATGTCATGACCATATCACATCACAACATGCCCTCCAAAAACAAGTTAGACGTCCTCTACTTTGTTGTTGCAAGTTTTACGTGGCTGCTATGGGCTGAGCAAGAACCATTCTTATCTATGCATCAAAACCACAACGATAGTTCGTCAAGTTAGTGATGTTTTAACCTTCACAAGGACCGGGCGTAGCCACACTCGGTTCAACGAAAGTTGGAGAAACTGACACCCGCCAGCCACCTGTGTGCAAAGCACGTCGGTAGAACCAGTCTCGCGTAAGCATACGCGTAATGTCGGTCCGGGCCGCTTCATCCAACAATACCGCCGAACCAAAGTATGACATGCTGGTGAGCAGTATGACTTGTATCGCCCACAACTCACTTGTGTTCTACTCGTGCAGATAACATCTACACAATAACCTGGCTCGGATGCCACTGTTGGGGAACGTAGTAATTTCAAAAAAAATTCCTACGCACACACAGGATCATGGTGATGCATAGCAACGAGAGGGGAGAGTGTGTCCACGTACCCTTGTAGACCGAATGCGGAAGCGTTAGCCCAACACGGTTGATGTAGTCGTACGTCTTCATGATCCGACCAATCTAAGTACCGAACGCACGGCACCTCCGAGTTCTGCACACGTTCAACTCAACGACGTCCTGCGAGCTCCGATCCAGCAAAGCTTCACAGGAGAGTTTCGTCAGCACGACGGCGTGGTGACGGTGATGATGATGCTATCGACGCAGGGCTTCGCCTAAGCACCACTACAATATGATCGAGGTGGATTATGGTGGAGGGGGGCACCGCACACCGCTAAGAGATTAATGATCAATTGTTGTGTCCATGGGGTGCCCTCCTGCCCCTGTATATAAAGGAGCAAGGGGGAGGAGGCGGCCGGCCAGGGAGAGGGGGGAGTCCTACTCCCACTAGGAGTAGGACTCCTCCTTTTCCTAGTAGGAGTAAGAGAGGGGGAAGGAAAGGGAGAGGAGGAGAAGGAAAGAGGGGGCCGGACCCCTTGCGCTAAACCAATTCGGTTTGGGCCTTGGGGGCGCGCCCCAAACTCCCCTTGCTGCCCTCTATTTACACTAAGGCCCATGTAGGCCCATTAAGCCCCCTGGAGGGTTCCGGTAACCCCCCGGTACTCCGATATATGTCTGAAACCTTCCGGAACCTTTCCGATGTCCGAGCATAGTCGTCCAATATATCGATCTTTACGTCTCGACCATGTCGAGACTCCTCGTCATGTCTGTGATCATATCCGGGACTCCGAACTACCTTTTGTACATCAAAACACAAAAGCTCATAATACCGATCGTCACCGAACTTTAAGCATGCGGACCCTACGAGTTTGAGAACTATGTAGACATGACCGAGACACGTCTCCGGTCAATAACCAATAGTGGAACCTGTATGCTCATATTAGCTCCCACATATTCTATGAAGATTGAGGGAGTCCTGGATTAGGGGGTGTTCGGGTAGCCGGACTATACCTTCAGCCGGACTCCAGGACTATGAAGATACAAGATTGAAGACTTTGTCCCGTGTCTGGATGGGACTTTCCTTGGCGTGGAAGGCAAGCTTGGCGATGCGGATATTCAAGATCTCCTAGCATTGTAACCGACTCTATGTAACCCTAACCCTATCCGGTGTCTATATAAACCGGAGGGTTGTAGTCCGTAGGCAATCAACTCCATATACAACAATCATACCGTAGGCTAGCTTCTAGGGTTTTGCCTCCTTGATCTCGTGGTAGATCTACTCTTGTACTACCCATATCATCAATATTACTCAAGCAGGACGTAGGGTTTTACCTCCATCAAGAGGGCTCGAACCTGGGTAAAACATCGTGTTCCCTGCCTCCTGTTACCATCCGGCTTAGGCGCACAGTTTGGGACCCCCTACCCGAGATCCGCCGGTTTTGATACCGACATTGGTGCTTTCATTGAGAGTTCCTCTGTGCCGTCACAGTCAGGAAGGATGCCTCCTCCCGTCTTTAAAGACGGCACCGTTGCTAAGGGAGCCTTGGCTGTCGGCTAAACCCTCCGGCTAGGTGGTTTCCTCATGACCGCCTGTTCGGCTGTTGCGCCGATGGTGACCTCTCGGGTCATCAAAAGCAACCTACACGTCAGCTCGGAGCTCGTCGAGCAGCTAGATCCAATGGAGCTCTCTTCCGTAAACGAGCTCTTGGATCGCATCGCCGCCCTGGGGGTCACTACGGATTACGACCAGGTTGGGCTTAAACCCGATCTAAGAGAAATTAACTCTCCCCAAGTCACCCACCATGTTGTCGTGGTAGAGACGCAGTGCGGCGACCCTTCATCTATTTTAAGGACTAGCTACGTCCGAATTCCCGACCCCTCCAAGCCGGATACCCGCAGAGGGGGAGATGTAACTCAAGACCTGAGCTTAGGATCAGGCAACGGGCCAGATTCACTGGACAACATCCAAGAATCCGAACTTTAGAGTTCGGAAACTCTTCGGTCTCCGAATCTTGGATTGGGTGAGGTTTCAGATTCAACGACACCCGCCCACCCGATCATAAGCGATCTCTCCCAAATCAGGCAGAGGCCCGAGGAAACAGTACATCATTACTGGGCCAGATTCCTCCTGGTTATGAACAGGATAAAGGATTGCCGCGAGGAAGACGCAATCTCAATTTTCTGCAGTAATTGCACGGACAAGGGAATCCTTAACGCCGTAAGTCGTCATGATATCACACGCTTCGCTGACTTGGTGTCCATAGTACAAAAATACTTTGCGATGGAAAGCGCCTGGAAAACCGAAATAAATTTTTGGGATAATCCGGCCTTGAATAGTAATCCCGTCCGAACTAAGAGGGTGCATTATCACAGGACACCCGGGATAAACACCAAAAAGCCAAAACCCTCTACAGGGCATGGAACCGTACTGGAAAGATGGCTTGATGGACCCTGTAGAATTCACAGTACAGAGGACGCCACACCAACTCACAGCCTTAGAGCATGTTGGATACTCCGGCAGGTGGCCAAAATCGACGAGGACCTCCTAATTCCGGAGGCCACAGAAAGCCAACCCAAGGACACCAGTACCGTTCTCACAGTCTTCGAGACTTTTGCATCAAACAATGTGCGAAAAAGAACACTTCGCAGCCTCGCCGAAGTCTATCAAGTTGCAACAATAAATCCATGGAGCGACACTGCCATTACCTTCAACGCAAGTGATGAACCTAGATTCCAAACAGCCCGAGCACCAGCCGCATTGGTCCTCAGTCCCATAGTGGACGGCTTTCGCCTCACCAAGGTGCTCATGGATGGAGGCAGCGGACTGAACCTCATTTATGAGGAAACCCTTCAAAAATGGAAATAGACTGGAACCGCGTCAAGCGAAGTAGCACAACCTTTAGAGGAATAATCCCCAGTCGGGAAGCGCGCTGCACAGGAAAAATCACACTAGATGTGGTGTTCGGCATGCCGAATAATTACTGGTCCGAAGAAGTCATGTTTCAGGTGGCCCCGTTTAAGAGCGGATATCACGCTTTACTAGGGTGGGAAGCATTCACAATCTTCCAAGCAATACCCCATTACGGGTACATGAAGCTTAAGATTCCCGGGCCGAATGGAATTATCACTCTAGCTAGTGATCCAGACATAGCACTCCGCGCCGAAAACAAGACGTCCGCATTAGCCCTTGAGGCGCTACCCAAAGCCTTAGCGGCCGAGGAACTGACTGCGCTGCGCTCCACGGTTAACAGGGATGATGTGATACTCGATAAGAGATCCAAATCCACATCCTTCAAGCCAGCTGACAAAATAGTCAAATTCCAGGTCCATCCAACGGACCCCAATAAAACAGCTTCCATCGGGGCACGACTGACCCCTGATGCAGACGCCGCACTGCGAGAGTTCCTACAAGAGAACTGGGACATCTTCGCCTGGCACCCTTCAGACATGCCAGGGATCCCACGCAGGCTGGCCGAACACAGCTTAAATATCCTAAAAGGATTTAAACCTGTCAAACAAGCCCTTCGGCGTTTTTCCGAACCCAAGAGACATGCTATGGGAGAAGAGCTGGCCAAGCTATTGGAGGCCGGATTCATCAGAGACATAAAACATCCGGACTGGCTAGCAAACCTGGTGATGGTACCAAAGAAGGACAAATCCTAGCGCCTGTGTGTCGATTTTAAAGGCCTTAACAAGGCTTGCCCAAAGGATCCCTTCCCCCTCCCCCGTATCGATCAAATTATCGATGCCACCGCAGGACACGATTTGTTGTGTTTCCTCGACGCATACTCCGGTTACCATCAAATCAAGATGGCAGAATCAGACCAAGCTGCAACAGCATTCATCACACCATACGACCAATTCTGCTTCAACACAATGCCCTTCGGGCTGAAAAACGCCGGCGCAACATATGGGCGCATGATCCAGACATGTCTGGCAAACCAGATCGGCAAAACAGTGGAGGCATATGTGGATGATGTGGTCGTCAAATCAAGACATGTCGAATCCCTAGTAAACGACTTGAGGCTTACATTCGATAACCTCCGACAATATGACATCAAGCTCAACCCATAAAAATGCGTCTTCGGCGTTCCAGCCGGAAAGCTCTTGGGCTTCATTGTATCCGGTAGAGGAATTGAAGCAAATCCAGCCAAGATCCGAGCTTTGTCACAATTGGATATCCCAAAGGACCTCAAACAAATACAAAAATTAACCGGATGCGTGGCGGCTTTAAGCCGCTTCATCTTCCGCTTGGGAGAAAAGGCACTACCCCTCTATCGCCTCCTTCGGCGCACCGAACACTTCGAGTGGACGGATGCCGCCACGGCCGGACTTGATGAAATAAAAGCCATATTGGCAACAAACCCAGTCCTGGCCGCGCCAAACACCGGTGAACCAATGTTATTGTACATTGCAGCAACACACCAAGTTGTCAGCGCAGTGCTCGTTGTCGAGCGGGAAATGGATGGACACAAATTCCCCCTTCAAAGGCCGGTCTACTACGTGTCCACTGTCCTCACTCCATGCAAATCACGGTACCCGCATTATCAAAAGATTGCATACGCGGTATTCATGGCATCCTGGAAGCTACGATACTACTTTCAAGAGTGTTCCATAACAGTAGCCTCGGAAGTACCACTCAACGATATTATCAACAACCGTGATGCAACGGGCCGGATTGCAAAATGGGCCATCGAGCTTCTCCCGTTCAATATAACCTATAAGCCACGGCGAGCTATTAAATCGCAAGTTTTGGCCGACTTCGTCGCAGAATGGACGGAGGCCGAGCTCCCTAAAGAGTACGGCACATATTCAAACTGGATTACGCATTTTGACGGCTCCAAAATGTTGGCCGGGCTGGGGGCTGGCGTCGTCCTGACGTCCCCCACACAAGACACAGTCCAATATGTGCTCCAGATCATGTACACGGATTCCAACAATGCAGTCGAATATGAGGCCCTCCTACATGGTCTCCGGATAGCAGTATCCATGGGTATCCAGCGCCTAGAGGTACGCGGGGATTCAAACCTCGCGATATCCCAAATAAATGGAGACTTCGACGCCAAGGACCCAAAAATGGCAGCTTACCGCAACGCCGTCCTAAAAATGTTAGCTCAGTTCGAAGGGCTGGAGTTTCACCATATAGCCCGAGAAAACGATCAAGCAGTGGACGTCCTGGCACGCATCGGAGCAAAACGCGATGCAGTCCCCCCCAACATCTTTTTGGAAAGATTGTTCAAGCCATCCGTAGCATGGGAGGGGGAACCCGCAAATAACAGCCCGGACCCAGCCGCACCACTCGACGCCGAACAATATGACACAATTGGAGGCTCTGCCAATGAAATTACACCTTCAGCCCACGTAATAATGGCGGTTATCGCCCCGTGGACAGAACCATTCCTAGCCTACCTTACTAGGTAGGAACTCCCGGAGGACCAAAACGAGGCCCGCTGCATAGTGCGGCGATCTAAAGCCTATAGAGTCCATGAGGGAGAGCTTTATAAGAAATGCACTACCGGAGTCCTTCAAAGGTGCATCTCTGAAGAGGAAGGGCGGAACCTTCTGGCTGAAATTCATGCCAGACTCGGTGGTCACCACGCCGCTGCTCGGTTCCTTGTTAGCAAGGCTTTCTGTACAGGCTTTTATTGGCCGACGGCCCGGGCAGACGCTCAGGACCTAGTCCAACGATGCGCTGGTTGCGAACTTTTTGCCAACCAAAGCCATATGCCACCCACCGCACTCCAAACTATACCCATCACCTGGCCTTTTGCAGTCTGGGGGCTTGACATGGTCGGACCCCTTAAAGGTGGGACCGATAGGAAAAAATACTTACTGGTCATGGTGGATAAATTCACCAAATGGATAAAAGCCAAGCCTGTTAAAACGGTCGAATCCGGACCTGTGATACACTTCATATCTGGGGTTGTACACCGTTATGGCGTCCCCCATAGCATCATAAGCGATAATGGTACAAACTTTACCGCCGACGAGGTAAAACTCTGGTGCAAAAACATGGGCATCAAGCTCGATTATGCTTCCGTCTATCACCCACAAACCAACGGCCAGGTCGAACATGCAAATGGTCTTATCATGAGCGGCATTAAACCTAGACTGGTGCGGTCCCTCAAGAAATCTAACACGCACTGGGTAGAGGAGCTCGACTCCATGCTATGGGGGCTGCGGACCACGCCAAATCGCACCACCGGATACACACCATTTTTTATGGTGTACGGCGCAGAGGCAGTTCTGCCCTGCGACATAATTCATGACTCACCTAGAGTGCGCATGTACGAAGAAAGAGAGGCCGAGCTCGATCGGCAGGACAACTTGGACGCCTTGGAGGAGGAGCGTGACGTGGCAAAAGCCCGTTCCGCATTTTATAGACAGCAGGCCCGAAGATATCAAAGCAGAGAAGTACGGGCCAAAAATTACAATGTTGGCGAACTAGTTCTACGCCTGCCGGATAAGAAAAAGGACAAACTCAAGCCCAAGTGGGAAGGTCCATTCATAATCGACCAAGTCCTGACTGGTGGGGCGTACCACCTGCGAGATGCGTCGGATAACCGACTCGAGCCGAACCCGTGGAACGCCACCCGTCTCCGAAGATTCTATGCCTAGCGCCGGACTCTGTGTTCGTCTCCTTCCTCTGCCATTTTTTGCATTTTTCTGTCTTACATTTCTCTCCTTCCCCTCTTTTCTTTTTATAGCCCTTAAAGGCTCATCTAGTGACGCGCCACTCGCGCTCATTAAACCTGGGGGCTTCTTTAACAGAAGCTTATTTATACGGGCTTCACGCCCAACACATGCGTCAAACTTCCGCATGTACCTTTTTCTTCACCATTATATGCATCGATATGACTTAAGTTTTGGCCAAGCTGGATTGCCTGGCTCTTGTGCTTACCCCTACATTCCCGATTGTTCGGCTAGGCGGTAAAGGGAGCACCTCTGCGATTGTTACTGCCGGGTCAGCCGGATGTGTACCTCAGACTGGGAGAAGCCGAAAGCTAGCGTTCTTAAGGGAATATTCGGTCGGTGAAATAAAAGATGATCTTTTTACTCATTTTATGCGCCCCCAGATGCTTTTTTCTACATCTTTTCATGCAGTCCGGACATGCACTTTAGGGCATGCCTCCCAGCGAAAGGAACCCCTAACGGAACTATTCTCTCCGGAAGATGTTTCTTACTAACCATGTAATATAACATAACTAGTTGGGCACTTGTCTGATAAAGCACTAATGACCCCTACGCCTGGTCTCCATGCATACCCCGGTTCTTATATAACCGCTATGGTATTCGGACACACTCCGGACCGTCAGGTCCCGAGGTTGAAGCGAAAAGGTCGGAAACGACAAACGATCTACAATCCCGCTAGAAGGCATTACACATGTCAATTCAAAATTACATAGTCATTCTGACTGATTGTATTCCTCTTCTATACCATCTAACAGGCTGTCTAATTTACAGTCCTGCTGGGAATACTTCGTGGCCAACTCTACTTGGCCGTATACTAAGCTCACAGGGATCTCCTTCCCGTCAGGCCCCACTGGTCCGACCTCGGCCATGTGGTTTGGGTCAGACTTTGTAAAATGGGTCTTCACCATGGCCCAGGCCTCCCTAGCGCCTTGTCGGCAGGCCGATATCTTCCACAACCGGAAGCGCCACCGAGCTCCCTTCAGCTTCTCCACAAGCTCTCCAAGGCCCTCGGGCACGAAGTGGGCAGGCCATAAGGCTTGGGCAATACCCTGCATCGCCTGCCGAATTCGCTCGTGCAGTTGCAAGAGTTCGGGAAGAAGGTCACCCGTAGAACTGGGCATCTCCTCTACAGGACGACCTGTGAGCATACCTACAGACATTACTCTGTTAGTCGACTTCCTCGCTGAACTTTTTTTTCGAAGTTCGTTCAAGCACTTACTAAAAATGCCGCGTCGAAGCCGCTGATTCTCCTTCGTGGAGTACGACAGCTGGCCACGAACATCTTTAAGTTCGACGTCCAGCTTGGTGTTGGCATCCTGAAGATCATTCTTCTCTCGCCTCACCTTTGTCAACGTACTCTCACCGGCCTTTAGCCGGCATAAGAGTTGTTGCTTGTCCGGATCGAGTCCGGCGCCATCTGCAATATGATTTGTCAGATTTGCACCCACACCGTACAATACTAATCTTTCGAAGTGTATCTTACCTGAGGGGGTCTCTTTGGGCTCCCCTGCTACGGCTAGTACAGCCTCTAGTTGGGCCTTGCACTTTTCCAGCTCCTGGGACAGTACGGTATTCTTCTCTGTAAGAACCTGCATATTAAATGATCCTTAAATCAGTTGCTCTAACTGCTTCAAGTCTCGGGGGCTACTGGCATATATATTTAACCAAAATTTTCTTACCCGTATGTCTTTTACATACTGCTCCGTGGCTCTGGCTAAACCATTTTGAGCGGCACGGGGGTACGCATCTCCCGAATTAAAGGCATCTAAAGCCTCTTGGGAGAAACAAGCGTCGCGTAGAACTGTCCGACGACGCCTGTGGTTCATGGCACTCTCCACTTCAGAATTTGTGGCAGACAGCCTGTCCGCATCCTCTGTCGGAGGAGCGTCCGGTGCGCGCCTAGTGCTCACCTCCGCTTCCTGGCTAGACATTGGAGCCTGGCTGGTGGAGGCGTGATTGGCAACCTCTCCGGATGTAGTCCGGCGAGGTCTCTTCGTTCTGAAGATAGCACGAACGTTAATATGCCCTGACAGAATAACACCAGGGAAACAGAGGGTGCGCTATACCTTTGCGCCGGCATCTCAGTCCGGACTGCATTCCTTTTTGTCCCACGGGGCCCTGCGGCCCCTCGTTGGCTAGCCGCCGCAGGTTCGACCTCCTGCCTCGGAAATCTCCACTGCAAAACACAATTGTCGTCAAAAACACCGGAATGCGTGAGAGTGGAATTTCTCTCAAGGGAATGAGATGTTGGGGAACGTAGCAGAAATTCAAAATTTTCTACGCATCACCAAGATCAATCTATGGAGAAGTCTACCAACAAGGGAAGGAGAGTGCATCTACATACCCTTATAGATCGCTACACGGAAGCGTTCAAGAGAACGGGGTTGATGGAGTCGTACTCGTCGTGCTCCAAATCACCGATGATCCTAGTGCCGAATGGACGGCACCTCCATGTTCAACACACGTACAGCCCGGTGACGTCTCCTACGCCTTGATGCAGCAAGGGGAGAAGGAGAGGTTGGGGAAGACTCCATCCAGCAGCAGCACGACGGCGTGGTGGTGGTGGAGGAGCATGGTACTCCAGCAGGGCTTCACCAAGCACCGCAAGAGACGAGGAGGGAGAGGGGTAGGGCTGCGCCAAGAAGGAGAGGAACTCATGTGTCTTGGGCAGCCCAAACCTCAAGTATATATAGGGGGATGGGAGGGGCTGCGCCCCCACCTAGGGTTCCCTCCCTAGGGGTGGCGGCATATAACGCCCCGAGACCGATGTGCCATGTGTCCTCCTGTTATTCGCTGTTGTTGCCATGTCATTGCTTGCGTGTCATGCATTGCATATCATGTCATCATGTGCATTTCATTTGCATACGTGTTCATCTCATGCATTCGAGCATTTTCCCCGTTGTCCGTTTTGCATTCCGGCGCTTCGTTCTCCTCCGGTGGTCATATCTACCTTTCTCTCGTGTGTGGGGATTAAACATTTCCGGATTGGACCGATACTTGCCAAGCGGCCTTGGTTTACTACCGGTGGACCGCCTGTCAAGTTTCGTACCATTTGGACTTCGTTTGATACTCCAACGGTTAACCGAGGGACCGAAAAGGCCTTGTGTGTGTTGCAGCCCAACACCCCTCCAATTTGGCCCAAAACCCACCTAAACCTGCTCCATCATCTCGGTCGTTCAATCACGATCGTGTGGCTGAAAACCGCACCTCATTTGGACTCTCCTAGCTCCCTCTACCTATAAATATGTGGCTCTCCCCGATTTTTCGCGCAGTCCAAACCCTAGCTTCTTCCCACTCCGCCGCCGAACATGTCCGCGCCCGCCGGACGCGTCCAGCCTCCACCTCACCCCGGCCAATCAGTGCTTGCCACGTCAGCTCCACTGCCGCCTCGTCCAATCGCGCACCGCCACGCCGTCCCGGCGCCCCGCCTCTCCATCGCGTGGCCCGCCGAGCCCATCATGGGCCCGCGCGGGCCCATCCCATCGCCGCTCGCGGAGCAGCGCCGCTCGGCCGCCTCTTCGTCGCTCTGCCGCGGAGCCGCTACTCCGGCGACCTCACCCCGCCGGCGGGCTCCTCCACGCCGCCCCGCCGCCTAGGCCGCCGTGCGCCGCCTCCACCGCCCGCCGCCTTCGTGCCTCGCCGCGCGCGAGCTCGCCGCCGCCATCCGCTGTTGCCAGGCCAGCCCAAGCACCTCACCTCGCCGGTGTGCCCCGCTCCTCCCGCCGGAGTCCCTCGTCGCCGGAGCGAGCCGCCTCACCGGAGTCCTCCTCCCTCGCCGGCCGGATCTGGTGAGGGTGGACCAGATCCACCACTCCCCGAACCAAACACCCGTCTCGGATCTGCACCGCGCCGTCCTGGATCCCTCCGTCCCGCGTTGACTTTTCATCCCATGTTCTTCATGCCGTAACTTTGTATCCGTAGCTCCGTTTTGGGCATATAGCATATCAAAATGTTCTTCTCAGAGAGCTCATCATTTCATCTCATTGCATCATTTTCATTTGAGTTCATCTTGATGCCCGAAATGCTGTTAGAAGAGTGCTACTTGAGATAATTGTCAGATTTGCTGCTCCATTTAGATATTTGTCATTTTTGCCATGATTATTGTGTGCATGATATGCCCATGAGCCCTACATGTGTTTTGTTATGAGTTTTGCCATCTTTCCAGAGGTGCAACCCATGTATTTTTGTGATGTGTGTGGTGACTAGCACAAGCTTGCAAAGTGGTGCACTTGGTAATGCTAATTTCAGGGACTTAGCATTTCCACTAAGTCCTTGGTCTGTTTATCTCATTATGCCATATGTTCATGTTGTTTCTTAGTGATTCGTGCCTCTTTTGAGGATGATCAGTAATGATGTTTTGTTAATATTGTAGTGCTATATCCATCCATGTCTTTGTTTGCAATTATGGAGCACCCTAGCTTGAGTCAATCGAGCTCTACTTTTGCTACTTCGTGAATCTGGGCAGATTGTCTACTTGTTAGCAATTTTGCCGAGGATGTTGTAGTTGATCCGTGCATGCTATGCTATTGTTCTTGCCATGTCTAGCTTGCATTTTGTGTGTTCTTGATGGGTGTATGCTTAGATTGTCATGTCTTGCTTCGTAGTGAGTGCTTCGAGCTCATAAACATGCCTACTTGATATCTGTTTTCAGCATGCTCCAGTTTCACTAAGTCTGTGATCTGATTATGTTTTTGCCATGTTCACATGCTTGCAATTGTATTTTCTGATTCCTTTTGGCTCAAGGTCACTAAGGGACTTTTGTTAAGCTCTTTGAGTAGCTCCATGCCATGCTTCACTTTGCCATGTTCAGGTCCTGTAGCATATAGTTTTCATGCTCCGAAGTGTGCTACCTGATCTGAAATTCCAGAGAAGTGTTAATTTCACTAAGTCTGAAATCTGTTTACCATATGCATTTTTGCCATGCTTGTTTGAACCTGTTAGTTGATGAATTGGCCATAGCTCAGTGCTAGACTTTTGTTAAGCATCATGAATGGATTCCTTCCATGTGTTTTGTTGCCATGTTTGAGTGTTGTAGCATGTTCATCTTGTTGCATTTAGTTGGCTACTTGCTGTATATCGCAGACCATGGCCATATTTGAATTGCTCGCCATTTCCAAACCGTAACTCCGATTCCGGTGATCTTTATATTGTTTTCAAGAGATTTCATCTCACCTTTCCAGTGCCACACTTGGATTTCCAAGTTGAGTCCAGGTTCATTTATTCCCTTGCAAATCATGCATATGCATCGCATACCGCATCTCGCATATCATACCATGTTCTTGTGTTGGTTGTTTACTATGTTGTGTGCTTCTTTCCGGTGTGTGCTTCTTCGAGTTGATTCCGGTAACGTCGCGTTTGTGAGGACCCGTTCGTCTACGCCCGTTTGTCTTCTTCAGGGACTCGTTCTTCTTCCTTGCGGGATTTCAGGCAAGATGATCATACCCTCGAAATCACTTCTATCTTTGCTTGCTTAGTTGCTCGCTCTTTTGCTATGCCTATGCTGCGATACCTACCACTTGCTTATCATGCCTCCCGAATTGTTGAACCAAGCCTCTAACCCACCTTGTCCTAGCAAACCGTTGATTGGCTATGTTACCGCTTTGCTCAGCCCCTCTTATAGCATTGTTAGTTGCAGGTGAAGATTGAAGTTTGTTCCTTGTTGGAACATGGAGATGTTGTTCCTTGTTGGAACATGGAGATGCTGTTCCTTGTTGGAACATGTTTACTTCTTGGGATATCACAATATATCTTATTTAATTAATGCATCTATATACTTGGTAAAGGGTGGAAGGCTCGGCCTTATGCCTGGTGTTTTGTTCCACTCTTGCCGCCCTAGTTTCCGTCATATCGGTGTTATGTTCCCGGATTTTGCGTTCCTTACGCGGTTGGGTTATAATGGGAACCCCTTGACAGTTCGCTTTGAATAAAACTCCTCCAGCAAGTCCCAACCTTGGTTTTACCATTCGCCACCTTGCCTCTTTTTCCCTTGGGTTAGGCCAGCCCAAGGGTCATCTTTATTTTAACCCCCCGGGCCAGTGCTTGTCTAAGTGTTGGTCCGAAATGGGCAGCCTGCGGGGCCACCTCGGGGAAACTTGAGGGCTGGTTTTACTCGTAGCTTGACCTTTCCGGTGTTGCCCTGAGAACGAGATATGTGCAGCTCCCATCAGGATGTCGGCACATCGGGCGGCTTTGCTGGACTTGTTTTACCATTGTCGAGGATGTCTTGTAGAACCGGGATACCGAGTCTGACCGGAATGTCTCGGGAGGAGGTCTATTCCTTCGTTGACCGTGAGAGCTTGTCATGGGCTAAGTTGGGACACCCCTGCAGGGATTTGAACTTTCGAAAGCCGTGCCCGCGATTATGGGCAGATGGGAATTTGTTAATGTCCGGTTGTAGATAACTTGAACCTTAACTTATTTAAAATGAATCAACTGCGTGTGTAACCATGATGGTCTCTATCCGGCGGAGTCCGGGAAGTGAACACGGTGTTGGAGTTATGCTTGATGTAGGTTGTTCTAGGATCACTTCTTGATCATAGTTGTTCGACCGTGCTTTTGCCTTCTCTTCTCGCTCTCTTTTGCGTATGTTAGCCACCATATATGCTAGTCACTTGCTGCAGCTCCACCTCATACCTTTTACCTTACCCATAAGCTTAAATAGTCTTGATCGCGAGGGTGCGAGATTGCTGAGTCCCTGTGGCTCACAGATACTTCCAAAACCAGCTTGCAGGTGCCGATGAGTCCGTGCAGATGACGCAACCAAGCTCAGGAGGAGCTCGATGAAGATCTTGTCCTTTGTGTTGCTTCGTTCTAGTTGATCAGTAGTGGAGCCCAGTTGGGGTCAATCGGGGACCTTGTCGCATTTGGGGTTCTTCTTTTATTTTGGTTCCGTAGTCGGACCTTGATTGTATTTGGATGTTGTAATGCTTTATTCATGTATTTGTGTGAAGTGGCGATTGTAAGCCAATTATGTATCTCTTTCCCTTATGTATTACATGGGTTGTGTGAAGATTACCTCACTTGCGACATTGCTTTCTATGCGGTTATGCCTCTAAGTCGTGCCTCGACACGTGGGAGATATAGCCGCATCGAGGGCGTTACAAGTTGGTATCAGAGCCTTCCCCGACCTTAGGAGCCCCATTGCTTGATCGTTTTAGCGGCCGAGTTGTGTCTAGAAAACATGTTTTGAGTCATTTAGGAATTATATATCAGAGAGTTTAGGAATTCTTTTTACTTCCCAGTCTCCTAATCGCTCTGGTAAGGCATCCTGACGTAGAGTTTTGACTCTTCTCTTCTCAAATTTCAGTAAAAAAAATTTTGGATCACGCGGGTATCTTGGAATGTTCCGATGGTTTTATGACGAGAACATTGTCTTGGTGCCTCCTGTCTGGGGTTTTGTGGAAGTGTTCCGGGGAGTTCGGCTCCAAGGTGTTGTCGTCATAATTTTATCGTTGCAATTCTGGAATACCTGAGTTTAGTACGCCGACATCGAAAATCTCTTTTATGCAGTTGTTGGTGAGATAACCTCGACGCCACCCAGTACTGGGGCGGGAGTTCGGGAGTATTGCAATAACTCATATAACGGATGCTTTTCGAAGGTTGAGGTAGATGATTTCCGAAGGTTTCTTGGTTATGTGTTGAAGGATGGATACAGCTGGATGTAGGATTTGCTAGTTTGGGTGAGATATTATGCTTCCCCTGTATCCCCAACACCTGATTGCATAACCGGAAAGGTTCGGGAGTTTTATAGGTGGGAATTCAAGTATCTCCTAGGATATCTTTTCGACAGATGTATGATTTGAAATTGGGGTTCGACATCTAGTGGTCCGCCTATCCACGGTCGGTTTTACAGTGGTCTCGTTGTGTCTTAAGGAGTCCTTGGCTATGCTGACTCGGGGATGCTTCGTATGTCATGTGCACTGCCTTGTACATGATGGTGTTGTACGATCGAGCCCGTGTAGGCCCCACCACGAAAACTTCGGACGAAATCTCTATCATATGTTTGTTCTGGCTTATTCTGCAAGCCAATCCTTGTTTTGTTTGGTATTCGAGTTGCTTCGAAGTCAAATGTTGATTCCATACCTTTCTCATAATGGTGTTCTCATACTCCGATGTGAATACTAATCCTTCTTGATAATCGAGATTGTCATGTCAATCCTTTTTCAACCGGCGTGTTTCTCTTCAAGTGAATCCGTTCGCTTTCAACTTCCGCTTGATCAAGTATCAGTTCTTCTCAACGGTGTTTGTTTCATCCGTCTCCTAGTTGCCTTTGTTTTTCCCACCCTCCCACCCTTGTTTCTTCAAGGACTCAGATTTCTTTATCAAGTATCCTTTTATTTTTGTGAAGTCTCTCCATTCTTTTCCGCCAATGTTCTTACCCGGTGGTTTCCATGAAGATGTTCTACTAGTTCGTCATTCTTCATTCTTTTCTTTACCTCCGGACCAAAACAGGACTTCCCATATATAAATCTTTACCTCCGAACCATCCCGGAACTCCTCATGACGTCCGGGATCTCATCCGGGACTCCGAACAACATTCGGTAACCACATACAAACTTCCTTTATAACCCTAGCGTCATCGAACCTTAAGTGTGTAGACCCTACGGGTTCGGGAACCATGGAGACATGACCGAGACGTTCTCCGGTCAATAACCAACAGCGGGATCTGGATACCCATGTTGGTTCCCACATGTTCCACGATGATCTCATCGGATGAACCACGATGTCGAGGACTCGATCAATCCCGTATACAGTTCCCTTTGTCTAGCGGTATTGTACTTGCCCGAGATTCGATCGTCGGTATCCCGATACCTTGTTCAATCTCGTTACCGGCAAGTCTCTTTACTCGTTACGTAACACATCATCCCGTGATCAAATCCTTGATCACATTGTGCACATTATGATGATGTCCTACCGAGTGGGCCCATAGATACCTCTCCGTCACACGGAGTGACAAATCCCAGTCTCGATTCATGCCAACCCAACAGACACTTTCGGAGATACCTGTAGTGTACCTTTATAGCCACCCAGTTACATTGTGACGTTTGGCACACCCAAAGCACTCCTACGGTATCCGGGAGTTGCACAATCTCATGGTCTAAGGAAATGATATTTGACATTAGAAAAGCTTTAGCAAACGAACTACACGATCTTGTGCTAGGCTTAGGATTGGGTCTTGTCCATCACATCATTCTCCTAATGATGTGATCTCGTTATCAACAACATCCAATGTCCATGGTCAGGAAACCTTAACCATCTATTGATCAACGAGCCAGTCAACTAGAGGCTTACTAGGGGCATGGTGTTGTCTATGTATCCACACATGTATCTGAGTTTCCTATCAATACAATTCTAGCATGGATAATAAACGATTATCATGAACAAGGAAATATAATAATAACCAATTTATTATTGCCTCTAGGGCATATTTCCAACAGTCTCCCACTTGCACTAGAGTCAATAATCCAGTTCACATCGATATGTGATTAACACTCAAGGTCACATCCCCATGTGACTAACACCCAAAGAGTTCTGGGTTTGATCATGTTATGCTTGTGAGATAGGTTTCAGCCAACGGGTCTGCAACATTCAGATCCGTATGTACTTCGCAAATTTCTATGTCATCTGTTAGATGCAACTACTACGCTACATTTGGAGCCATTTCAAATAACTGTTCTACTTGGAGCTATTCCATTATACGTATCCGGTATCTCTACTCAGAGCTATCCGGATAGGTGTTAAGCTTGCATCGACATAACTCTTTACGTCGAACTCTTTATCACCTCCATAACCGAGAAAATATCCGTATTCCTCTAAGGATAATTTAGACCGCTATCTGGTGATCTACTCCTAGATTACCTTTGTACCCTCTTGCCAGATATGTGGCAAGGCACACATCAGGTGCGGTACTCAGCATGGCATACTATATAGAGCCTATGACAAAAGCATAGGGGACGACCTTCGTCCTTCCTCTTTCTTCTGCCGTGGTCGAGCTTTAAGTCTTAACTTCATACCTTACAACTCAGGCAAGAACTCCTTCTTTGACTGATCCATCTTGAACACCTTCAAGATCATGTCAAGGTATGTGCTCATTTGAAAGTACCATTAAGCGTTTTGATCTATCCTTATAGATCTTGATGCTCAATGTTCAAGTAGCTTAATCCAGGCTTTCCATTGAAAAACACTTTCCAAATAACCCTATATGCTTTCCAGAAATTCTACATCATTTCTGATCAATAATATGTCAACAACATATATTCATCAGAAATTCTATAGTGCTCCCACTCACTTCTTTGGAAATAAAAGTTTCTCATAAACTTTGTATACACCCAAAATCTTTGATCGTCTCATCAAAGCATACATTCCAACTCCGAGATGCTTACTCCAGTCCTTAGAAGGATTGCTGGAACTTTGCATACTTATTAGCATCTTTCAGGATTGACAAAACCTTCTGGTTGTATCACATACAACCTTTCCTCAAGAAAATCGTCGAGGAAACAATGTTTTGACATCCTATCTGCAAGATTTCATAAATAATGCAGTAATCGCTAATATAATTCCAACAGACTCTTAGCATCGCTACGAGTGAGAAAGTCTCATCATAGTCATCTCCTTGAACTTGTCGGAAAAAATCTTAATGACAAGTCGAGCTTTCTTAATGGTGATACTTACCATCATTGTCCGTCTTCCTTTTAAAATCCATTTGTACTCAACAGCCTTACGACCATCGAGCCGTTCTGCCAAAGTCTACACTTTGTTTTCATACATGGATCCTCTCTCGGATTTATGGCCTCGAGCCATTTATCGGAATCCGGGCCCACCATCGCTTCTCCATAGCTCGTAGGTTCATTGTTGTCTAGCAACATGACTTCCAAGATAGGATTACGTACCACTCTAAAGTAGTATGCATCCTTGTCATCCTACGAGGTTTGGGAGTGACTTGATCCGAAGTCTCATGATCAATATCATAAGCTTCCACTTCAATTGGTGTAGGTGCCACAGGAACAACTCTTTGTGCCCTTCTATACACTAGTTGAAGTGACGGTTCTATAACCTCATCAAGTCTCCACCATCCTCCCACTCAATTCCTTCGAGAGAAACTTTTCCTCGAGAAAGGACCCGATTCTAGAAACAATCCCTTATTGCTTTCGGATCTGAGACAGGAGGTATACCCAACTGTTTTGGGTGTCCTATGAAGATGCATTTATCCGCTTTGGGTTCGAGCTTATCAGCCTGAAACTTTGTCACATAAGCGTCGCAGCCCCAAACTTTTAAGAAATGACAGCTTAGGTTTCTCTAAACCATAGTTCATACGGTGTCATCTCATCGGAATTACGTGGTGCCCTATTTAAAGTGAATGTGGTTGTCTCTAATGCCTAACCCATAAACTATCGTGGTAATTCGATAAGAGACATCATGGTATGCATCATATCCAATAGGGTGCAGTTATGATGTTCGGACACACCATCACACTATGGTGTTCCAGGCTGTATTAGTTGTGAAACAATTTCCACAATATCTTAATTCTGTGCCAAACTCGTAATTCAGATATTCATCTCTATGATCATATCATAGATATTTTATCCTCTTGTCACGACGATCTTTCAACTTCACCTTGAAATTACTTGAACCTTTCAATAATTCAGACTCGTGATTCATCAAGTAAATATACTCAACATCTACTCAAATCATTTGTGAAGTAAGAACATAACGATATCCACTACACGCCTCAGCACTCATTGGACTGCACACATCAAAATGTATTACTTCCAACAAGTTGCTTTCTAGTTCCATTTTACTGAAAATGAGGCTTTCAGTCATCTTGCCCATGTGGTATGATTTGCATGTCTCAGGTGATTCAAAATCAAGTGAGTCCAAACGGTCCATTTGCATGGAGTTTCTTCATGCATATACACCAATAGACATGGTTGGCATGTCTCAAACTTTTCAAAACGAGTGAGCCCAAAGATCCATCAACATGGAGCTTCTTCATGCTATTTATACCGATATGACTTACGTGGCAGTGCCACAAGTAGGTGGTACTATCATTACTATCTTATATCTTTTTGGCATGAACATGTGTATCACTACGATCGAGATTCAATAAACCATTCATTTTAGGTGCAAGACCATTGAAGGCATTATTCAAATAAACAGAGTAACCATTATTCTCCTTGAATGAATAACCGTATTGTGACAGACATAATCCAATCATGTCTATGCTCAACGCAAGCACCAATCTCGATGGTAGAGGGAGCGTGCGATGCTTGATCACATCAAGCTTGGGAAAAACTTCCAACACATATCGCCAGCTCACCTTTATCTAGTCTCCGTTTACTCCGCAACTTTTTTTTTATTTCGAGTTTACTAACATTTAGCAACCGAACTGGTATCTAATACCATGGTGCTACTAGGAGTACTAGTAAAGTACACATTAACACAATGTATATCCAATATACTTCTATCGACTTTGCCAGCCTTCTCATCTACCAAGTATCTAGGGTAATTCTACTCCAGTGGCTGTTCCCCTTATTACAGAAGCACTTAGTCTCGGGTTTGGGTTCAACCTTGGGTTTCTTCACTAGAGCAGCAGCTGATTTGCCGTTTCATGAAGCATCCCTTTTTGCCCTTGCCCTTCTTGAAACTAGTGGTTTCACCAACCATCAACAATTGATGCTCCTTCTTGATTTCTACTTTTGTGGTGTCAAACATCGTGAATATCTCAAGGATCATCATATATGTCCCTGATATATTATAGTTCATCACGAAGCTCTAGCAGCTTGGTGGTAATGACTTCGGAGAAATATCACTATCTCATCTGGAAGATCAACTCCCACTCGATTGAAATGATTGTTGTACTCAGACAATCTAAGCACAAGCTCAACAATTGAGCTTTTCTCCCTTAGTTTGCAGGCTAAGAAAATCGTCGGAGGTCTTATACCTCTTGACGTGGGCACGAGCCTGAAATCCCAATTTCAGCCCTCGAAACATCTCATATGTTTCGCGACGTTTCAAAACGTCTTCGGTACCTCAACTCTAAACCGTTTAACTGAACTATCACGTAGTTATCAAAATGTGTATGTCAGATGTTCGCAACATCCACAGACGACATTCGAGGCTCAGCACATTGAGCGGTGCATTAAGGACATAAGCCTTCTATGAAGCAATGAGGACAATCCTCAGTTTACGAACCTAGTCCGCATAATTGCTACTATCATCTTTCAACTAAATTTTCTCTAGGAACATATCTAAACAGTAGAACTGAAGCGCGAGCTACGACATAATTTGCAAAGACCTTTTGACTATGTTCAGGATAATTAAGTTCATCTTATGAACTCCCACTCAGATAGACATCCCTCTAGTCATCTAAGTGATTACATGATCCGAGTCAACTAGGCCGTGTCCAATCATCACGTGAGACGGACTAGTCATCATCGGTGAACATCTTCATGTTGATCATATCTACCATACGACTCATGCTCGACCTTTCGGTCTCTTGTGTTCCGAGGCCATGTCTGTACATGCTAGGCTCGTCAAGTCAACCTAAGTGTTTCGCATGTGTAAATCTGTCTTACACCCGTTGTATGTGAACGTTAGAATCTATCACACCCGATCATCACGTGGTGCTTCGAAACGAAGAACTTTTGCAATGGTGCACAGTTAGGGGGAACACTTTCTTGAAATTTTAATGAGGGATCATCTTATTTACTACCGTTGTTCTAAGCAAATAAGATGCATAAACATGATAAACATCACATGCAATCAAATAATAGTGACATGATATGGCCAATATCATATAGCTCCTTTGATCTCCATCTTGGGGCTCCATGATCATCTTGTCACCGGCATGACACCATGATCTCCATCATCGTGTCTCCATGAAGTTGTCTCACCAACTTATTACTTCTACTACTATGGCTACCGGTTAGCAATAAAGTAAAGTAATTACATGGCGTTGTTCAATGACACGCAGGTCATACAATAAATAAAGACAACTCCTATGGCTCCTGCCGGTTGTCATACTCATCGACATGCAAGTCATGATTCCTATTACAAGAACATGATCAATCTCATACATCACATATCATTCATCACATTCTTCTTGGCCATATCACATCACATAGCATACCCTGCAAAAACAAGTTAGACGTCCTCTAATTGTTGTTTGCATGTTTTATGTGGCTGCTATGGGTTTCTAGCAAGAACGTTTCTTACCTACGCAAAACCACAACGTGATATGCCAATTGCTATTTACCCTTCATAAGGACCCTTTTCATCGAATCCGTTCCGACTAAAGTGGGAGAGTCTGGCACCCGCTAGCCACCTTATGCAACTAGTGCATGTCAGTCGGTGGAACCTGTCTCACGTAAGAGTACGTGTAAGGTCGGTCCAGGCCGCTTCATCCCACAATACCGTCGAAACAAGATTGGACTAGTAACGGTAAGCATATTGAACAAAATCAACGCCCACAACTACTTTGTGTTCCACTCGTGCATAGAATCTACGCAATAAACCTGGCTTTGATACCACTGTTGGGGAACGTAGCAGAAATTCAAAATTTTCTACGCATCACCAAGATCAATCTATGGAGAAGTCTACGAACAAGGGAAGGAGAGTGCATCTACATACCCTTGTAGATTGCTACAGGGAAGCGTTCAAGAGAACGGGGTTGATGGAGTCGTACTCGTCGTGATCCAAATCACCGATGATCCTAGTGCCGAACGGACGGCACCTCCGTGTTCAACACACGTACAGCCCAGTGACATCTCCTACGCCTTGATCCAGCAAGGGGAGAAGGAGAGGTTGGGGAACACTCCATCCAGCAGCAGCACGACGGCGTGGTGGTGGTGGAGGAGCGTGGTACTCCAGCAGGGCTTCTCCAAGCACCGCAAGAGACGAGGAGGGAGAGGGGTAGGGCTGCGCCAAGAAGGAGAGGAACTCATGTGTCTTGGGCAGCCCAAACCTCAAGTATATATAGGGGGATGGGAGGGGCTGCACCCCCACCTAGGGTTCCCTCCCTAGGGGTGGCGGCAGCCCCCAGATCCCATCTGGGTGGCGACCAGGTGGAGGGGGAGAGGGAGGCGCACTAGGCATGGGCCCTAAGGCCCATCTGCCCTTAGGGTTTGCCCCCCCCTCCTCCCCTTAGGCGCCTTGGGCCCTTGTGGGGGGGCGCATCAGCCCACCTGGGGCTGGTCCCCTCCCACACTTGGCCCATGCAGCCGTCCGGGGCTTGTGGCCCCACTTGGTGGACCCCCGGGACCCTCCCGGTGGTCCCGGTACGTTACCGATAAACCCCGAAACTTTTCCGGTGACCAAAACAGGACTTCCCATATATAAATCTTTACCTCCGGACCATTCCGGAACTCCTCGTGACGTCCGGGATCTCATCCAGGACTTCGAACAACATTCGGTAACCACATACAAACTTCCTTTATAACCCTAGCGTCATCGAACCTTAAGTGTGTAGACCCTACGGGTTCGGGAACCATGCAGACATGACCGAGACGTTCTCCGGTCAATAACCAACAGCGGGATCTGGATACCTATGTTGGTTCCCACATGTTCCACGATGATCTCATCAGATGAACCACGATGTCGAGGATTCGATCAATCCCGTATACAGTTCCCTTTGTCTAGCGGTATTGTACTTGCCCGAGATTCGATCGTTGGTATCCTGATACCTTGTTCAATCTCGTTACCGGCAAGTCTCTTTACTCGTTCCATAAAACATCATCGAACAAATCCTTGATCACATTGTGCACATTATGATGATGTCCTACCGAGTGGGCCCATAGATACCTCTCCGTCACACGGAGTGACAAATCCCAGTCTCGATTCGTGCCAACCCAACAGACACTTTCGGAGATACCTGTAGTGTACCTTTATAGCCACCCAGTTACGTTGTGACATTTGGCACACCCAAAGCACTCCTACGGTATCCGGGAGTTGCACAATCTCATGGTCTAAGGAAATGATACTTGACATTAGAAAAGCTTTAGCAAACGAACTACACGATCTTGTGCTAGGCTTAGGATTGGGTCTTGTCCATCACATCATTCTCCTAATGATGTGATCCCGTTATCAACGACATCCAATGTCCATGGTCAGGAAACCTTAACCATCTATTGATCAACGAGCCAGTCAACTAGAGGCTTACTAGGAACATGGTGTTGTCTATGTATCCACACATGTATCTGAGTTTCCTATCAATACAATTTTAGCATGGATAATAAACGATTATCATGAACAAGGAAATATAATAATAACCAATTTATTATTGCCTCTAGGGCATATTTCCAACATGAGACTCTAGTTTTTGTCACCTGGGAGGCCGGGATTAACCCTGGGTAATCAGCCGTGATGGCTACCAAGGTATTGTCCTTGCTTAGTTGATGGAACACCCCGTCGATAAGCTCCACCGATATGTCTGGATCCTCTTCGGAGTCCGGATCGAGGGACCGTTCTGGGTCCTCAGGCTGTGGAGGGCGGTTGTTTATATCCTTTACCTCCTGTCGCAGTTCCTGCACTGAAGTCGTTAGACTACATATCTAATCGTGGGAGTATAAAACAAACGGGCAAGCGCAATTGTTCACTTACCCAACTTGGAGGATCGTACATAGTAAATCCGGCCTGCGGGTTGACGCGGAGGAATTCCTCCTTTTCTCCCTTGTACAAAGAGGATAAGATCTTTACTAGAGCGGCAGCTGAGGCCGGCCCCTTACGACCGTAATGGGTGGCGTCATCCTCCCTGTTGAAATCCCACATGGGGTGGCCTCTATATTGAAGCAGTTGCACCCCCCGCATAATGCATGCGGCCATGACTCCAATCATGGTTAGTCCGGAATGAGACAACAGTCTTATCCGGCCCATCAGGTAAAGGACGTCTCTGTCGCTTTCTCTCTGAGAGCTCCGCGGACGCCAGCTCAAGCGTTTCTTCAATGGAGCACTGTTGAACTCAGGGAGACCGACCCGGATAGGGTCCGGTAGAGGGACTTCATCTATATAAAACCATTCCGAAGGCTAGTCCTCGGACGCCTTCTTTGGGGTTCCGGATAGGTATCCGGTCCCGACGATGCGCCATACTTCGGCTCCGGCCACTTGGTATATAGACCCCTCTTGAGAACGGGGCACCAGGAAGAATAACCTCTTCCACAGCGCGAAATGAGCCTCAACGCCTAAAAATAGCTCGCAAAGGGCGACGAAACCCGCAATATGCAATACGGAGGCGGGCGTGAGATTGTGCAGCTGGAGGCCGTAGAACTCCAGAAGCCCGCGGAGAAATGGATGAATTGGAAATCCCAGTCCCCTTATCAGATGGGGACGAGGCACACCCGCTCTCCTTTAGAAGGATTAGGGGTGCTCTCCATTTGTTTTCCGCCATTGTAGGTGGAGAGACCGGCTCGGACCGGGACCATGTATGCCTGAGGGAGAAATCCCTTGGCCTGAAGCGACACTAACTCGCTATGCGGGATGGTGCAACTCTCCCAGTCCCCGGGTTTGGGACCGGAGGGGCGAGGGGAGGAGCTGCGATGGCTGGTCATGTTGGAATGGACCTTTGCTGGAAGCGCTCTGATGATAACTCGCAGAAAGGAGAAGATCTGGTTTGGACCTAAATCCCCATCCCGTTAAATAGGCGGCTCGTTTATACGGCTAGGGGTGTGGATGTAAAAACGCCTCGGCTTTTCGCATTCGTTTGACACATGGAAGACATCCATTATTGGCCGTGGAAGCCGAGGAGCACTACATTACAAAAATCAAACATTATTCCTACAGGTACACAAGATTTGGAGAAGAACCCGCCTTGCAATGCCGAACAATCTGCGCGCTGGACTCGTCGTCATTGAAGCCTGGTTCGGGGGCTACTGAGGGAGTCCTGGATTAGGGGGTGTTCGGGTAGCCGGATTATACCTTCAGCCGGACTCCAGGACTATGAAGATACAAGATTGAAGACTTCGTCCCGTGTCCGGATGGGACTTTCCTTGGCGTGGAAGGCAAGCTTGGTGATGCGGATATTCAAGATCTCCTACCATTGTAACCGACTCTATGTAACCCTAACCCTATCCAATGTCTATATAAACCGGAGGGTTGTAGTCCGTAGGCAATCAACTCCATATACAACAATCATACCGTAGGCTAGCTTCTAGGGTTTAGCCTCCTTGATCTCGTGGTAGATCTACTCTTGTACTACCCATATCATCAATATTAATCAAGCAGGACGTAGGGTTTTACCTCCATCAAGAGGGCCCGAACCTGGGTAAAACATCGTGTTCCCTGCCTCCTATTACCATCCGGCCTAGACGCACAGTTCGGGACCCCCTACCTGAGATCCACCGGTTTTGATACCGACAAAGATCTTTATCGGTCAAACCGCATAACCACATACATTGTTCCCTTTGTCATCGGTTTGTTACTTGCCCGAGATTCGATCGTTGGTATCTCAATACCTAGTTCAATCTCGTTACCGGCAAGTGTCTTTACTCGTTCCGTAACACATCATCCCGCAACTAACTCATTACTTACAATGCTTGCAAGGCTTATAGTGATGTGCATTACCGAGTGGGCCCAGAGATACCTCTCCGACAATCGGAGTGACAAATCCTAATCTTGAAATACGCCAACTCAACAAGTACCTTCGGAGACACCTGTAGAGCACCTTTATAATCACCGAGTTACGTTGTGACGTTTGGTAGCACACAAAGTGTTGCTCCGGTAAACGGGAGTTGCATAATCTCATAGTAATAGGAACATGTATAAGTCATGAAGAAAGTAATAGCAACATACTAAATGATCAAGTGCTAAGCTAACGAAATGGGTCAAGTCAATCACATCATTCTCCTAATGATGTGATCCCGTTAATCAAATGACAACTCATGTCTATGGCTAGGAAACATAACCATATTTGATCAACGAGCTAGTCCAGTAGAGGCATTCTAGTGACACTCTGTTTGTCTATGTATTCACACATGTATCATGTTTCCGGTTAATAAAATTCTAGCATGAATAATAAACATTTATCATGATATAAGGGAATAAGTAATAACTTTATTATTGCCTCTAGGGCATATTTCTTTCGCCTCATTACTGCACAAAAGAATTATGTCCTTGATGCACCGCTAGGTGACAGACCTATTGCAGGAGCAAATGCACACATTATGAACGTTTGACAAAGCTCGGTATGATGACTACTTAATAGTTTAGTTCACCATGCTTTATGGCTTAGAACCGGGACTTCAAAAATGTTTTGAATGCCACAGAATATATAAGATGTTCTAACAGTTGAAATTGGAATTTCATAATCATGCCCGTGTCGAGAGGTATGAGACCTCTGACAGCACGTTGCCTACAAGATGGAGGAGAATAGCTCAACCATTGAGTATGTGCTCAGATCGTCTGGGTACTACAATTGCTTGAATCAAGTGGGAGTTAATCTTCTAGATAAGATAGTAATTGATAAAGTTATCTAGTAACTATCACCAAGTTACTAGAACTTAGTGATGAACTATAATATGCAAGGGATGACGAAAATGATTCCCGAGCTCTTCGTGATGCTGAAATCGATGAAGGTAGAAACCAAGAAAAGCATCAAATGTTGATGTTTGACAAAACCACTAGTTTCAAGTAAAAGGGCAAGGGAAAGAAAGGGAACTTCAAGAAGAATGGCAAGCAAGTTGCCACTCCCATGAAGAAGCCCAAAGATAGACCCAAGCCTGAAACTGAGTGCTTCTACTGCAAAGGAAATGGTCACTGGAAGTGGAACTGCCTTAGATACTTGGCGGATAAGAAGGATGGCAAAGTGAACAAAGGTATATTTGATATACATGTTATTGATGTGTACTTTACTAGTGTTTATAGCAACCAATCAGTGTTTTATACTGGTTCAGTTGCTAAGAGTAGTAACTGGAAACAGGAGTTGCAAAATAAGCAGAGACTAGTTAAGGGCGAGGTGATGATGAGAGTTGGAAGTGATTCCAAGGTTGATAAGATCACCATCGCACACTCCCTTTACCTTCGGGATTAGTGTTAAACCTAAAATAAATGGTATTTCATATTTGCGTTGAGCATAAATATGATTGGATCATGTTTATTGCAATGTTGTTATTCATTTAAAGTCAAGGAATAATTGTTGTTCTATTTACATGAATAAAACCTTCTATGGTCATACACTCAATTTAAATGGTCTATTGCAATACGGTTACGCAGAGCTCTCATATAACAACATCTACCACGCTAGCTTGAAAATGGTCCCTTTCGAAGCTCTGTATGGAAGGAGGTGCAAGACACCATTAATGTGGGATGAAGTTGGAGACTGTCAGTTGTTTGGACCAGATTTGATCAAAGAGTCTGAATAGAAGGTTAAGTTGATTCGTGATAGACTGAAGGTAAGTCAGTCCAGGCAGAAGAGTTATGCTGACACCAAACGCAAGGAGGTAGCCTACGAAATTGGAGACGGAGCATATATCTATGTGCCACCACTTCGAGGAGTTAAACGATTTGGGGTTAAAGGAAAGTTAGCCCCAAGATTTGTAGGACCATACCAAGTTTTGGAACGTATGGGAGAAATGGCCTACAAGTTGGAGTTACTCGAAGGTTTTTCAGGAGTTCATGATGTGTTTCACGTTTCCCAGTTGAAGAAGTGCCATGCAGAGATGGCCGATATTCCTCTAAGAGACACAGTGCCGTGGTGTCGGTGTACTAGAATAGGGGTACCCTAGTATCCCGAACT
>NC_041392.1:417076119-417140764 GCF_002162155.2 Triticum dicoccoides
CCAAGATCCTCCGTGGTTCCCTTGGAGCCATTCAAGAACAAAGTATTTAAGCTCAGGAGACAAGGCCCCGGCAAGAGGAGCTTGCCGGGAAGGCCAACCAAGGCACTCCAAGGAACTTGCCGCGACGCGCCTCGCGCTCCGGCAAGGCAACAAGGCCCCGGCAAGAGGAGCTTGCCGGGAAGACCAACCAAGGTACCCCGAGGCCCGGTGAGCGACAAGCTTCCGGACCCGACAAGATAGCAGCAGCGGCAAGGCGCTTGCCGCGGCAGGCGGCCACTATGTGCCCACGCTCTAGCACATCCACCAACGTGTCGTTCTGGGGGCCTCTCCAGGCGCGCGTGGCGGGAGGCTGTGCAGCCAGCTGTGCGCAGTGGCATGCGAAGCTGACAAGATCGCCATCATGGCGAACGGTGGCGCCCCTAATGGTCCCTTTCTGCACTGTTTGGGCGACTCAGACGGGCATTTAATGCCCTTGTCCCCTGCCGTCAGGGTTAGGTAGGGTGCACTGTACAAATAACTGTACCAACCACCTCGCTTTTTACATTTGTACCCCTCTCTGCGTTGCCACCTGTCGGTGACCCCTTTAGCGTATAAAAGGAGGCCCATGCGCAACGTAGAGGGGGCTTCGGTTCGGTTCGGTTCGTTTCGACTCATTCGTAACCCAGAAAACACTACGCTCTCTCTCTAGAGCAAGAACATAATACAACCAGAAAAGCAGCAGTAGGAGTGTTATCTCTCCGGAGAGCTCCGAAGCTGGGTAAACTGCTCGTGTGCTTCGCCTCGATCTGCTCTTCGTGCGACCTCCGCCCCCCGCCGAACCGAAAGGGGCCCGGTCCGCCGGCCCCATAGGTGTTCGTGGATCAGTTTGAGATCGAGGCGAAGCACACGAGCAGTTTACCCAGCTTCAGAGCTCTCCGGAGAGATAACACTCCTACTGCTGCTTGTCTGGTTGTATTATGTTCTTGCTCTAGAGAGAGAGCATAGTGTTTTCTGGGTTACGAATGAGTCGAAACAAACCGAACCGAACCGAAGCCCCCTCTACGTTGCGCATGGGCCTCCTTTTATACGCTAAAGGGGTCACCGACAGGTGGCAACGCAGAGAGGGGTACAAATGTAAAAAGCGAGGTGGTTGGTACAGTTATTTGTACAGTGCACCCTACCTAACCCTGACGGCAGGGGACAAGGGCATTAAATGCCCGTCTGAGTCGCCCAAACAGTGCAGAAAGGGACCGTTAGGGGCGCCACCGTTCGCCACGATGGCGATCTTGTCAGCTTCGCATGCCACTGCGCACCGCTAGCTGCACAGCTTCCCGCCACGCGCGCCTGGAGAGGCCCCCAGAACGACACGTTGGTGGATGTGCTGGAGCGTGTGCACATAGTGGCCGCCTACCGCGGCAAGCGCCTTCCTGCTGCTGCTATCTTGTCGGGTCCGGAAGCTTGTCGCTCACCGGGCCTCGGGGTACCTTGGTTGGTCTTCTCGGCAAGCTCCTCTTGCCGGGGCCTTGTTGCCTTGTCGGAGCGCGAGGCGCGTCGCGGAAAGTTCCTTGGAGTGCCTTGGTTGGCCTTCCCGGCAAGCTCCTCTTGCCGGGGCCTTGTCTCTTGAGCTTAAATACTTTGTTCTTGAATGGCTCCAAGGGAACCACGGAGGATCTTGGCGTTCGCCCGGCAAGCCTTGCCATGGGGGGGGGCTGCAACTGCCCGTGCACAACTTCGGGGTACTAGGGTACCCCTATTCTAGTACACCGACAGGAGCCCCCGGGCCTGGGCCAGACACGGTGCCGAGCGCTGTTGGGCCAGGCCCAAGACAGGGCACGGGCACACGCGGGCTGGGCCACGCCGAATCTCGCTCCGTATCCACCGCGCTCTCCCCTAACGGCACGCGTTGAATGCGGCGTCGTGGGAGAGATCGTGGGTGGTTCTTTATTCGGAAGGGCGAAACGTCCGCCCCGTCCCTCTTTATAAGCAAAGGAAACAGGGGCAGTTCGTTCCCCCTCGCTGGTTGCTACTACTCCACCTTCACGAACCTCCGCCGCTCCCCCTCTTCTTCCCGAAGCCGAGAGAGCAGCGCTCCGTCCCCCATTGCCACCAGCATCACCAACGCCGTCGACCTCCCCCACCACCTCTGCCATGGCTCCGAAAGCCGACAAGGGAAAGGGCGTGAAGTCGGCTGAGGCGCAGTGGCTCGCGGCGCTGCAGAAGGAGCGGGCGATCTTTTCCCCTCAGCTCGGCGTGCAGGAGCTGAGGGAGTACTTCTACCTCTTTTGGGCGATGGAGACGCATGCGCATCCGCGCACGAGGGTACTCCCGGCCGCTGCTTCGGAGCTGGCTCCAAACGGGTACCCATTCTTCGCGCTGTTCTTCTATTGCAGGCTCTGCCTGCCCTTCTCGGAGTTCTTCTGCGATATCATGAACACATACGGCTTCCGCCTCCTTGACTTCACCCCCAACGCCGTTCTGACCATGGCAGTTTTCGCACATTTGTGCGAAAACTTTGTCGGAGTCCACCCCAATGTTGCCCTTTTCCACCACTTCTTCATACCTCGGGTAGAGAGAGGAGAGCCGCTTGCCGGAGGGATCGCCTGGATCTCGAGAGTCGGCAAGAAGGAGGCGTACTTGGAGGGTGAGCTCCGCAGCAAGTGGGATGAGTGGAGAGCGGAGTGGTGCTGGATTGTCGAGGAGAATCCGCAGCCCTTCACCGCCGTGCGCCAAGCTCCAATAGTGCGCGGCAATGACTGGAGCAACATGGCCCCGGAAGACGAGAGGCTGAAGATCGCCATCACTAGGATCCTTCGCCTCAGGCTTGCTGAGCTTACTGTAGGCGCTGTAGGCGCAGATTTCCTCCGCCGCCGCATCGCCCCCCTGCAGGAGAGGGGGAGGCCCGCCTGGGAATTCAAGAACTCGGCGGACATCATGAGGCTGCGGCCGGGCCTCAACTACAACTTCACCGTCTTGGAGCTGGACGCAATGCTCCTGGAGTTGTTCAAACGCGACCCCCAGCACCCATTCACTCTGCCGAGGGGCGTCGTTCCATTGTGCAACAATTCTTCGCTTGACTGGATCCGCGCCATGATGCTGTTGTGCGATTCACACGGAATCGTTCCAACTTGGCAAGAGCCTGCAGATGACGTCGTGCAAGCGTTCTTCGACAACTTGGAAGAAGTGTCGGTCCACGCTGACGAGCAGAAGAGCCTCACTCGTGACACCACCGACGAGGAGCTGCAGCACATCGCCACTAGGGCGGAAGAGGTTGCGGCTGCAGCCGCCGCGGGCGTGTTCGGGTTCACCATAGAGGAGGCGGAGGCGGCAGAAGCGGCAAACCTTGCCGAGCACGCGGAGTTCCTTGGCGAGGAAGAGCCTGCTGGTTCTGAAGCCGAGCCGAGCGAGGCCGGCGAGGAAGAGCCCGAGCCTTCAGAAAACTTGCCGCAGGCGGAGCCCCCGGCCCCGCCAATAAGGCGCCTTCGCAGGGCCGGGGACACAGCGGGGTGGCAGCCGGGTCAACAGCCGCTGAGCTGTGCGACGCGCTCTACCGCGGCAAGCAATGTTGCCGCGGGAGCGCCTCACGCAGCAGCGGCAACTGGAGCGGGATCTTCCCGGGCCACCGCCACCGCCCCCGCCAAGAGGGCAAGGGATCCTACTCCTCCGCCTCGCCGCAACAGAGGGGAGCCAGACTTCGATCTTTCCGCGCTCAGCTCCGACGAGGAGGAAGAAGAGTAAGTTTCTTTGGTGCTCTTGTAGTTCTTCAATTTTGCTATTTTTATCTTGTATCTGACTTGCTTCAATATGGACTCCTTTCTTTTCAGGACGCTGGCCCAGAGAGCGGCGAAGAGGGCCAAGGCCGCGGTGATCATCATCGAAGATGACCCCACCGCGTCAGCAGGGGGTGGGTCCGAGACCACCTTGACGGACCCGGCAATCACTCCTCAAAGCATCCCCCAGCGCAGCCCCCAGCGTAAGTTCATAGTTAACTTTCTGTTGTCGGGCGCGCATGAGTGCTTTTTCCTTTGTTGATATCTTGCTTGTTGATTGGTGTAGGAGCAGAGCAGCCACATCAGGAGCGCCCGGAAGCTGGCCCCGAAGTGCCATCCGCTTCGACTACGCCGCCAAGGGAGGGGTTCCCGGTAAGGGAGCGCTCTCCGGCAAGGGAGAACTCTCCGGCAAGGGGCAGCACCGTCGATCCTGCGGCGGCCGAGACCGCAACTACAGATCTTGGCACAGGTAATCCACTTGTCCAAAAACTTTCCCTTGGGTTCTTCTTCTTCTGATTTTCTTCTCTTGGATTTTTGATTGGCTTTTCTCCCTTCTTCGTTCTACAGACCCATCTGCGGCTGAGCCAATGGAGACAGAGGGCGCCGGCGAGGAAGGGGCCGGTGCTGATGAGACCGCCGGCGAGGAGGCCGCCAAGGCTGCCGCCACAGAAGCCGGCGAGGGGTCGGGCGATCGCACTAATGACCCTGAGGCCGCAGGAGCGCCAGGCGCTGCGCCGACCGCCGATCCCTCTACCGCTTCTGCGGAGCCGGGCTCCGAGGAGCCCCAGCCCGGCGCCTACTTGAAGGCCGATGACGATATCTTCATCAAGCTACCCTGGGCGTCGAGCTCCAGGGCGCCGGTCGAGGGGGAAACTTTTGATGGGGAGGTGCTCGCCTCTGCTGGACTGTCGTTGGTCGACGCGCCCAGCAGCAGCAGTGGCGAGCCTGAGGAGGAGCAGCTGCTGCGGAAGCTGCTGTCACTCTACCGCGCCCGGCAAGCCAAGCTGGCTTCCCGGGAAGCGCTTGTCGCGAAGGCGGGAGTTGACATGGAGAAGCGCGCGGAGGAGCTTCGGGGCCAAAATCAAGAAGCTCTCCGGTCCCTGGCACAGGAGCGGGAGCGACTCGACGAGGAGCGCACGGCCTTCCTTCTCGAGAAGGCCGAAGCTGTGGAGGAACAAAGGCTGGCCGCCGAGGAGCAGTCCGCGCGAGAAGGTGAATTGGTGCAGCGGAAGGCCAACCTCGACAGTTATGAGGAGGAGCTCGCCGAGCGCGAGCAAGCACTTGGCGGGGCGCTCAATGAGGCAAAGGACGCTGTCGCGATCGCAGAGGCTGCCAAGAAAGAGCTGGAGGAGAAGGTGGCGCAGCTGGAGGCCAACATTGGGAAGAGCGGCGAGGAGCTTGCCGCGCTCAAGCGTGAGCGTGAGAAGGATGCTGCTGCCCACGGTGAGCTGCAAGGCCTTCTCGCTGAGAGAGGCAAGGAGCTCAGCGCCGCCAAGGATTCCAATGCGGACCTGGAGTTGAAGTTGGCCACGCTGATGCAGACATTGGAGGCCGCCAAGGAGCGGGAGAGAACCTTGTCGGAGAAGGTCAAAGCTGACAAGGCGCTGCTGGAGAGCATCGCAGTTACCCAGAACTCGTTCAGAGACACTGTGGAGCACTGGACCGAGGGTCTGGTGAATATTGCCGCAGTCATCGACGAGGAGCTGGCGCAGCTGGGGATGGAGAACTTTGGGTATCCTTCCGACGAGAATCTCCAGCCCAGCGCCAAGCTCAGCCTGTTCTTCAAGGGCGTGGCGACGGCACTCCAGCGGCTCCGGGAGAGGATCCCAAAGCAGCTGGCCTACTAGTCGCGCAAGATCTGCGTCGGGGTTCTCCAGATGGTGCTGATGAAGGTGGCCTTCTGCAATCCAGGCCTCAGCTTCACCAACGTCCTCAAGTCCTTGCCGCCAGACACCGATCGGGACGCACTCAAGGCCCTTGTCGCACCCATTGTGGACAAGGTGAGCGAGATCAAGAGGGTCGAGGGCGGACGCGTAGACTAGGCCGCCCATTTCTTCTTTCCCCTTGTCGCTGCTAATCATGTTATGAAAACATTCTGTTAGAGCTGCGACAAGTTATCTTGTAATATAACTTTATTTCTGTTATCAACTGCTATGTTATTTCCTCTACTAGATTCCTTCCTTTGTATGTTTTTACCCTACGCTTCTAGGGAACTTGTCGGCGCAGGCACCCGAGCCGCGAGCGCTGAGTGCGGAACTTCAGTAGCCTGCTGGCGGCGCTGCTTCTGACAAGAAACCATGTCGCGACTAGATGCAGCACACTTAAGTTGTTGAGCGGACTCGAAACAAAGTAAGGGCGCAACTAGCCACGAGTTGGTTCCTCCGCGCACAAGTTTTCCATACAAAGCAAGGTCGTTCGAGGAAGATAACTCAAAAATTTAAAAACTGATTGCTCAAACTTTGGCAACTTAGCTTTTCTGTCGTTTGCTTCCCGGCAAGGCAAAACTTTGCTTGAACAACGCCTGGTCCATACCACAATCTTCTCCTTCCCCCCCGGCAAACATGTGCGCGAGGGAACCTTCTTTTCCTTTGTTGAAAAAGAAGAAAGAAGAGAAAATAATAATATGGAGCCCTTCGGCTCGTTACTGCTTACCGGATGTAGGTGCTGCACAAAGTGTCAGATAACGCATGCAAGAAAGAAACTAATGCATGAAATGGACAAGTTGTGCGGAGCACATGAGGTTTTACTTATGCACGGGATCTGCGCCCGGCTTTGTACAAAGGATTACATGCAACAGCGGCAAGACTTGTACAAAAGGTGGTTGCCGGAACGGGTTCCGGCAACCGCGCCCTACGGGAAAAACTTACGAAGATGTTCTATGTTCCAGGAGTTGCTCACCGGAATGCCATCTTCGGTCTCAAGGCGGACAGCGCCGGGCCTTGTGACTCGTCTTACCCGATAAGGGCCTTCCCACTTCGGCGTCAACTTGTTGGAATTCTTGGCGGACTGAACGCACCGAAGAACAAGGTCGCCTTCCTTGAAGCTTCTGGCCTTAATTTTGCGGCTATGGTAGCGGCGCAAAGCTTGCTGGTATCGAGCAGCTCATACAGCAGCCTGAAGACGATCTTCCTCAAGGAGCAGCGCGTCGTCTTGTCGCAGTTGTTCTTGCTCAAGCTCATCATAAGCGAGCACTCGAGGCGATCCGTATACGAGTTCCGTGGGGAGAACTACCTCTGCTCCATAGACTAGAGCGAAAGGCGTCTGGCCAGTGGCTCGATTCAGCGTCGTTCTGATCGACCAAAGAACCACCGGCAGCTCCTCGATCCAGTTTCTTCCGCACTTGCGCAGCCTGTCGAAAGTTCTGGTCTTGAGCCCGCGCAGCACTTCAGCATTTGCCCTCTCTGCTTGATCGTTGCTTCTCGGATGAGCAATAGAAGCGAAGCAGACCTTGGTGCCAAGGTCTTGGACGTACTGCATGAAGGTGCGGCTCGTGAATTGCGTGCCGTTGTCGGTGATGATCCTGTTTGGGATCCCGAAACGGCAAACAATCGACCTGAAGAACTTGACTGCTGACTATGCTGTCACCTTCCTCACTGGCTGCACTTCCGGCCACTTTGTGAACTTGTCGATTGCGACGTACAAGTACTCAAAGCCCCCGACAGCTCGGGGGAAAGGGCCGAGGATATCGAGCCCCCATACCGAAAATGGCCAGGATAAAGGGATCGTCTGGAGAGCTTGAGCTGGCTGGTGTATCTGTTTGGAGTGGAACTGGCACGCTTCACACTTGGTTACTTGTGCAGTTGCATCCTGGAGGGCTGTCGGCCAAAAGAAACCTTGTCGGAAAGCTTTGCCGGCAAGTGCTCTTGCGCCAATGTGGTGGCCACATATGCCTCCATGTATCTCTGCCAACAGCTTTTGTCCATCTTCCCGGCAAATACACTTCAATTTCACACCGTTGAGTCTTCTTCTGTACAGTACGCTATCGACAAACTGGTACATACTTGACTGCCGGGCTACTCTTTCCGCTTCTTCTTGCTCTTCGGGAAGTTCTCCTGTCTGAAGGAAATGGACAATCTGCTGTGCCCATGCTGAAGCTTGTGGCTCGACAACAAGGACTAAAGGCACATCTGCTGCTGCGGGAACATCCGCTTCTACGGCAAGGACTTGCGGCCCTGCCGGAGCTTGATGTTCCCCGGCAAGCTTGCCAGAGCAAAACTTGTCGGGAGCGTCTACTTCAATGGAACAAACCATAAGGCTTGCCGGAGCAGACTGCCCCTCAGCATTCTTGGTGTTGATCTTGGGGACTTTCTTGGCGGCGGCTTCGGGGAGCTCTGCCAGAAAGTAGTCACCAGAAACCAACTTCCTCTTCTTGCTTTGTCTAGTTGATGGTGTTACGGATGGTTGGGTCAACTTGAGCACAAAGATTCCTGGTTCCACAGGTAACTTCAGTGCGGCACACTTTGAGAGGCCATCAGCAATGTCATTCTGAGCTCTTGGGATATGCTCCATCTGTAGGCCGTCAAAGTGCTCTTCTAGCTTCCTCACTTCATCAACATATGCTTCCATCAATGGACTCTGGTAGTTCTTGTTCACTTGGCGGACGACAAGCTGTGAGTCACCCCTGACAATGAGCTTCTTGATCCCAAGGTCTGCTGTGATTCTGAGACCGTCAAGCAATCCTTCATACTCTGCAGTATTGTTGGTTGCTTGCTCCTTGGGAAAGTGCATCTGGACTACGTACTTGAGGTGCTCTCCGGTGGGTGCGACAAGCAGCACGCCCGCACCAGCGCCTTGCTGCAAGAAGGCAGCATCAAAGTACATCAGCCACTCTTTGCTTGCCTCTTTGACGGGGATGCTCGTCTCTGGAATTTCTTCATCTGGGGTTGGCATCCATTCTGCTATGAACTCTGCCAATGCTCTGCTTTGGATAGTTGAAGTGCTCTCAAACTTGAGGCTAAAGCTTGACAGTTCCAGCGCCCACTCGACAATCATGCCTGTTGCTTCTGGATTTTGCAGTATCCTCTTCAGCGGAAAGCGAGTGACGACTGTGATCTCATGTGCTTGGAAGTAATGGCGCAGCTTTCTCGAGGCCATGAGGAGGCTGAAAAGCAACTTCTGCACACCAGAGTACCTTGATCTAGCCCCCTGTAGAAGGGAACTAACAAAGTAAACTAGACGCTGCACATTCTCTTCTGCATCTTATCATGCTCCTGCGCAGATCCATCTTTGTCGGGACCAGAGCTTGTCGGGGAAGCCCCCTACTTGTCGCTGGATGCATCTGCCGTGGTTGCTGGCTCATCATCTGCCTCCCTCTCCGCCACTAACGCAGCACTAACCACTTGATTGGTTGCCGCTATATACAACAACAACTTTTCTTGCGATTTAGGTGCGACAAGTGTTGGAGTGGAGGACAGGTATCTCTTCAAGTCCTGCAGTGCAGCCTCCGCCTCCGGAGTCCATTTCATTGGACCTGCCTTTTTCAAAATTTTGATAAATGGCAGGGCGCGCTCAGCAGATCTAGAGATAAACCTGCTGAGAGCAGCCACGCAACCGGCAAGCCTTCGTACATCCTTGACGCGCTTTGGTGCTTCGATCTGCTCAATGGCCTTGATCTTGTCGGGATTGGCTTCAACTCCCCGCTGAGACACGAAGAACCCGAGAAGCTTGCCGGATGGGACTCCAAACACGCACTTCTCGGGGTTAAGCTTGAGGTTGATCCTGCGTAGATTTGCAAATGTCTCGTCTAAATCTTGAATCAGGGTCGCTCTGTTCTTGCTTTTGACCACTATGTCATCCATGTAGGCTTCCACATTTCTGTGCATCTGCGGCTCAAAAGCGTGGTGGACTACCCTTGCGAATGTTGAACCAGCATTCTTCAAACCGAAAGGCATCCGTACGAAGCAGTACGTGCCACACGGGGTGATAAATGCGGTTTTCTCTTCATCCTCTTCTGCCATGAAGATCTGATGGTATCCTGAGTATGCATCAAGAAATGAAAGCAAATCACATCCGGCTGTGGAGTCAACAATCTGGTCAATGCGCGGCAAGGGAAATGGGTCTTTGGGACAAGCTTTATTAACATCAGTGAAGTCAATACAAAGCCTCCATTTCCCGTTAGCCTTTCGCACGACAACAGGATTGGCCAACCATGTGGGACGGAGCACTCCTCTGACAAGGCCTGCTGCTTCCAACTTCCTGATTTCTTCTGCGATGAATTCTTGGCGCTCCACTGCCTCTTTCCTGACTTTCTGCTTGACGGGCCGCGCATGAGGACAAACGGCAAGGTGGTGCTCAATTACTTTCCTGAGAAAACCGGGGATATCAGACGGTTGCCATGCAAACACGTCGACATTCGCCCGCAGGAAAGCAACGAGCGCGCTTTCCTATTTGGGGTCAAGAGTGGCGCTGATGGTGAAGGTACCACCAGTGCCGTCCTCCTTGGCGGACACCTTCTTGGTCTCAGGTGGAGCTGCCATTGCCTTCTTACACTTGCCGGTGGAGCTCGATGGTGCGTCCTCGACGGTAGCGCAGCACTCCGAAGAGGTGCGCTTGCCGGAGTGGGCATCAGAGCTCTTGCCCGACTTGGTCTTCTTCTTCCCCCCGGGAGCTTCAGCGGCAAGTGTCTTGCGTTCTGCTGCGGCTGCTGCTTCCCGGTAGATCTTGTCGACATAGATAAGGGCATCCTCTTGTCTCCAAGGACAGAGATGACACTTATCGGGCCTGGCATTTTCAGTACGTTGTACGCATAGTGAGAGGCTGCCATGAACTTGGCGAGTGCCGGACGGCCAAGGATTCCATTGTAAGGTAATGGAAAGTCAGCAACATCAAATGTGACCCTCTCAGTCCTGAAGTTCAGCTCGCTGCCAAATGTTACCGGCAACGTGATCTTCCCCTTCGGCTTGCTCCTTCCCGGGTTGATTCCTTGAAATGTACCGGTCTCTTCGAGCTCGCTGTTAGGGATCTGGAGTTTCTGGAGCACCGCAGAGGAGATCAGGTTCAAGCTGGCCCCGCCGTCAACTAGCATCTTAGTGACCTTGAGGTTGCGGATTGTTGGTGAAACCAACATCGGCAAGCACCCGACCGCGGTTATGCGATCAGGGTGGTCCTCAATATCAAAGATGATAGGCGTGGTGGACCATTTCAGGGGCTTGCGTGACTCGACGGGTGGTTCTGCTGCATTAACTTCCCGCACCCACTGCTTGAGCTGGCGGTGCGAGGTATGCAGAGAAGCACCACCATCAACGCACAGGACCTCTGTGGCTTTCTGGAACTCCTGCTCATCAGTCTCCTCATCATCCATATCTTCGTCGTCGTCGTCATCTTCATCCTTGTCGCGGCCGCGAGGAGGTCTGTCTCCTTGCCGCTGCTTGGCCTTGCCGCCGCGTCCTCCTCGGCCGGGACGTTTCTTGTCGGATCCCCCAGCACCTTCCTGGGCCTTCTCCTTGTCGCGCCGCTCGTATTCAGCTTTCTGTTGCTCAACAAGCTGCTCGACTTTCTTACAGTTCTGGAGATCATGGCCCTTGGTGCGGTGAATCTTGCAATACTGCTTGTTGGTGCCGTCCTGCTTGTCAGCGACCGCCACCTCCGCGGCAACCTCCTTGCCGGAGTCACCAGCTTTGGCTTTGTTGGCGCCACCACCGTTGTCGGACTGCTCAACAACTAGCACCTCTTTGCCTTTCCTCCTTCTGTTGTTCCGCCGCCAGTTTTTCCTTGCCGGGGCAGCATCTTCACTGTCAGATCCTCCCGTTCCTACATTCTCTCCGGGGAGTCTCCTCCCTTCCTCAGCACGTGCACACTTGTCGGCCAGTGCATATAACTCACTGACGTCCCTGATCTTGCACATCGCCATTTCCTCCCGCATCCTGCGGTTTCGCACATTCTGATGGAACGCGCTGATCACCGCGGCAGGGTGGACGTCTAGGATGTTGTGCTGCACACTGCCGAATCTCTGAATGTACTTGCGCAGGGGCTCTCCTTCCTTCTGGGCGAGCAGATGAAGATCACTCTCCTAGCCATGAGGCTTGTGTCCGCCTGTGAAGGCGCCGACAAACTGATGGCACAGATCAGCCCAAGAGGATATGGAGTTGTCCAGCAAGTGTATGAGCCAGGACCTGACGTTGGGCTTGAGCACCAGCGGGAAGTAGTTGGCAAGGATCTTGTCATCTCGTCCCCCGGCAACCTGCACCGCGATGGCGTAGATGCTGAGGAACTCCGACGGATGCGTATTGCCATCGTACTTCTCCCGTACGTCTGGCTTGAAGTTCTTGGTGCTGGGCCACTGGACTTGCCGCAACTCACGAGTGAACGCAGGGCAACCTACCGCGTACGGCAGATCGCCTGGTTCCCCTAGCGCATGCATGTCAACAGAGGGCCTAGCGCGCTTGTCGGATTGACGTCGCGCTTCTCTTCGGCACTCGATGCGAGTTCGAGCGTCTTCTTGTTGTCGATCATGAAGAACTTGGCGCTGATCGCGACGAGCTCGCGGATCCGACGATGCGGTGGAGTCGCTGTCGAGGTGGATCCGGCGAGTTGGCGATCTTGGCCTTCGGGGTGGTGATTGCATGGTAGTTGCACCTCCACCCGCTCGTCGCCACCGGTTCGCACCTGGCAACCCTGTCGCGGCGGCGACGCGCTTGGCCGCCGTGGAGTGTCGCCGTTGGCGTAGCCGATGAGACTCTGAATGGTGGCCCTCCATTCGTCGATCTTGTCCGACGTCGGAGGGTAATCTAGGAGAAGTTGAGCTCGCGCCAAAGCTTCTGCTGGGGTGGTGGGTGGCAGTGGCGGACGGCGCGAGGAGCGGGACGTGCTCAGACTTCTAACTATGTTAGAAGGAGCAGTATCCCGTCCAGGCGACCGTGCCCCGCTCGTGCCAGCACGCTGGCGTGCATGCTGGTCTTGAGCGCCCCGAGATCCACCAGCTTGGTCTTGGCCTATCATGCGTATGGCACTGCAAAGTGCCATGACGCTGTTGGTCTTGCGCCTCTTGAGAGTGGCGTGGAACATGTACAGTCGCCGAGGTTTGTGCAGCCTTGTTCTTGGACCTGGCAGCATCATGAGCTTCCTCGTCGACGTCCATTCTTCCGCCGGCGTCCATTCCACCACCCGTTTGCTCCAACGATGGCGGAAGTGACGTGGACGGAGCGGCTGCCGCCGAAGTCTTCTTCTTCGGAGGCATGTTGATGAAGGGAATGAAGATCTAGCTCGTGTGAACGCTGGATCAGGTTCACGCAATCTCGACGCCCCCTACCTGGCGCGCCAAAGATGTTAGGGAAACTGATCCACGAACCGAAAGGGGCCCGGTCCGCCGGCCCCATAGGTGTTCGTGGATCAGTTTCCCCGACACCTGGAAGCAATTCAGTTGAAGGGTGACCTAACCTACGAGGAGAAACCTGTCAAGATTCTCGAGTTTGCTAGCAGAGTTACACGTAGCAAGGTCATCAAGTTTTCCAAAGTTTAGTGGAGCCACCATACCGAGGAAGAAGCCACCTGGGAGCGAGAAAAATACCTACGAAAAGACCAGCAACACCTATTTTCTAGCCAACCTGAATCTCGAGGGCGAGATTCATCTTAAGGGGGGTAGGTTTGTAACATCCCAATTTTCAATTTGGATGTTAATCACTAGGTCATCATATGCATCCATGTTTCTTACATTTTTGAATTGGTTTTATTTGGACATTTTGATCCTAGAAACCTTCAGCAACTCAAGGACCATTTGAGAGAGTTGGAGGTTTTCATAAATTCCATTTTTGAATTTTCAAAATTGGTAAATAGGATCAAGGTGATTTTTATTTGAAATTATTTTTCCAACTATTTCAAAATAAATAAAATAATGAGATAAGATAATATGACTTCTTCAAAACAGAGGAAATAATGGAAATTTAATTTCAAATAAAAATATATTTTATTTGAATCTTATTTGAGATTTTATTCGGTTAAATTAGGAAAAATTGCATTTATTAAAAATTGCATTTAGCCCAGAAAAATGTTTATGTTGTCCTAAATATTAGGAGAGGGCAGTGAAAATTATTTTTGGGATTTTAGGATTTTTATTTATTTTATTTTTTGGGGTTTTCTTTTCTCACTAAAATTATTAACAAAAATCTTCGGACCGACTGGGCCGAAGCCCAGCCGGCCCAGCCCCACCGACCGCCTCACCCACTCCGAGTTCGGTTGCCGCCCGGCCGCCGCTGCCGCCGTGACCGAGGGGGACTTGAGGGAGTCTTGGACTAAGGGGTCCTCGGGTGTCCGACCTGTTGGCCATGGGCTGGACTGATGGGCCGTGAAGATACGAAGACCGAAGACTGCACCCGTGTCCGGATGGGACTCTCCTTGGCGTGGAAGGCAAGCTTGGCGACCGAACATGTAGATTCCCTTCTTTGTAACCGACCTTCTGTAACCCTAGATCCTTCCGGTGTCTATATAAACCGGAGGACTTAGTTCGGATAGGATAGATTCATTATCATAGCCATACAAGCTGGACCTCTAGGGTTTAGCCATTACGATCTCGAGGTAGATCAACTCTTGTAATACTCATATTCATCAATATCAATCAAGCAGGACGTAGGGTATTACCTCCATAGAGAGGGCCCAAACCTGGGAGAACATCGTGTCCCTTGTCTCCTGTTACCATCGACCTTAGACGCGCAGTTCGGGACTCCCTACCCGAGATCCGCCGGTTTTGACACCGACATTGGTGCTTTCATTGAGAGTTCCATTGTGCTATTGCCAAAAGGTTTAATGGCCCCTTCGATCGTCCATAATGACGCTGTCCAAGGAGAAACTTTCCTCCCCGGACAGATCTTCGTGTTTGGCGGCTTTGCACTGCGGGCCAACTCGTTTGGCCATCTGGAGCAGATCGAAAGCTACACCCCTGGCCATCAGGTCAGATTTGGGAGCCTTAACTACGTTGCGGACATCCGTGGAGACTTGATCTTCGCCGGATTCGAGACCGCGGTAGCCGCTCCCGGTCACCCCGATGATCATGACCTAAATCTATCATCAAGCCGCATCCAGGAGATTGCTCACGTAACCGCTCTGGCCCTAGAACCGGAGCAAGCTGCGCCATCCAAGGACGGGAGGATCAACCCCACCACGGAGGCCACAGATTCCACGTTGTTGGAGCCGCACACAGACTTAACCTCTCACGACATCTTTGTCACCGGGACTCCGGACTCGTCACCGGCCGTAAGTTCCAAACCACATGAGCCCGCGGACGCCGAACTTGATCGTTTATCGATCTTTGAGTTCAGCGCCGCAGACATCTTCGAGCACTCGCCTTTGGCCGATGTGCTAAACTCATTAAAGAACCTGTCCTTGGTAGAGGACTCACAGCCGAACTATATCCGGCTTGAACTAGGGGCTGACGGTGGAGAATTTTGCTTCCCACCCGCCACCCACTTCATAGCCACGATACAGGATTTGACCGACGAACTTGATTACGACTCCAAGGACATAGACGGTATGGATGACGATGTCGGAGAAGAAGAGGCCCAGAACCCGCTGTTCACCGGACGCTGGACGGCCACTTCCTCGTATGATGTATACATGGTGGATGCACCAAAGGAGAACAGCGACAATGACAAGGAGATCCAGCCGAGGATAAACCTTCCGAAATACAATCCAAGCGCCGGCGTCAGCGGCGCCGCTCTTAGTCACGCCGCAGTAAAGACAAAAACACTGGCACAAGAGAAGTTAATACTCCAGAAGGTGCAGAAGACAACGAAGACCCCGTTGAAACAGCTAATGAACAAGATGAACGGGAAGATGGGCAGGCTAGCCCTGGCAAGCAGGCCACGCACGAGGACTCAGAGGACGGAAGTTATCTTTTGCTCTCCGAGGATGAGGCGAGCCTCGGCACCGATGGTTTCATCATGCCCGAGGAACCTCTGGAGCAGGAGCGCTTCAAGTGCCAGCTAATCGCTACTGCAAGGAGCCTGAAAAAGAAGCAGCAGCAGCTTCAAGCTGACCAAGATCTGCTCAATGATAAACGGACGGATGTCCTAGCAGCCGAAGAGTACGGCGTCAAGCGCCCAACCAAAAGCTACCCAAAGCGCACATTGCTACCTCAGTTTGACGAGGAGGCGCCGAACTACATACCTCCATCGTACAATGCGGCTGACCAACCACCACGTGGTCGAGACAAAACGGAAACTCACGCCGAACACCAGCCAGCCCCACCTCAGCGCACAGGTAGAGGTAAATTACCCCATGGTCATACATATGACCTCCATCAAAACCTGAACAAAAAGCAGGACATACTAGATCAATCTACGGATTGCGAGGACGTGCCTCGACACGCGACGACGGCCACCAATTCGGATGTGACAAACTTAGTCATGCGCGGGCTGCAAACCACAGACAGACTCCATCAGAGCTATGTTGCGATACGGCCCGATATAGAGGTGCCACACATCCTCATTGCTTCACTTATGAGGTCCTGGATCATGGATTCCCAGAAGGGTTCAAACCCATGAATATAGAATCATACGATGGAACCACGGACTCCGTGGTGTGGATCGACGACTTCATTCTCCACATTCATATGGCCCGCGACAATGACCTCCATGCCATCAAATACCTCCCTTTAAAACTCAAGGTGCCAGCTCAGCACTGGCTCAACAGTCTGCCTGCAAATTCTATTGGCAGCTGGGAGGACTTGGAAGAGGCCTTCCTCGATAACTTCCAAGGCACGTATGTTTGACCTCCGGACGCTGATGACTTAAGACATACAGTTCAACAGCCCGGAGAGTCCGCCGGGAAATTCTAGACTAGGTTCTTAACTAAAAAGAACCAAATCATCGATTTTCCGGATGCCAAAGTGAAAGGATCGAGAAGAGGTGTCTAGAGGGGGGGGGGGTGATTAGACACTAAGTACCAAAAGTTGCAGTTTTTAATTTCTTTAAGTTGAAGTGGAGTTTTGGCACAAGTTTAACAAACACAATACATATCAAGCAAGCATGCAAAGAGTATATGAGCAGCGGAAAGTAAAGCATGCAACTTGCAAGAATGTAAAGGGAAGGGTTTGGAGAATTCAAACGCAATTGGAGACACGGATGTTTTTGTCGTGGTTCCGATAGGTGGTGCTATCGTACATCCACGTTGATGGAGACTTCAACCCACGAAGGGTGATGGTTGCGCGAGTCCACGGAGGGCTCCACCCAGGAAGGGTCCACGAAGAAGCAACCTTGTCTATCCCATCACGGCCATCGCCCACGAAGGACTTGCCTCACTAGCCGTAGATCTTCACGAAGTAGGCGATCTCCTTGCCCTTACAAACTCCTTGGTTCAACTCCACAATCTTGTCTAAGGCTCCCAAGTGACACCTAGCCAATCTAGGAGACACCACTCTCCAAGAAGTAACAAATGGTGTGTTGATGATGAACTCCTTGCTCTTGTGATTCAAATGATAGTCTCCCCAACACTCAACTCTCTCTCACCGGATATAGATTTGGTGGAGAGAAGATTTGAGTGGAAAGCAACTTGGGAAGGCTAGAGATCAAGATTCACATGGTGAGAATGGAATATCTTGGCCTCAACACATGAGTAGGTGGTTCTCTCTCAGAAAATGTGTATTGGAAGTGTAGGTATGTTCTGATGGCTCTCTCCACGAATGAAGAGTGGGTGGAGGGGTATATATAGCCTCCACACAAAAACTAACCGTTACACACAATTTACCTATCTCGGTGAGACTAAATTGAGAAACTCGGTCGGACCGATTTAGCAAACCTAGTGACCATTAGGATTTTCGGTGGGACTGAGATACAACTCGGTAGGACCGATATGGTTAGGGTTAGGGCATAACGTAATCTCGGTGAGACCGATTACACAAACTCGGTGGGACCGATTTTGGTAATAAGCTAACCAGAGAGTTGGTCAGGCAAACTTGGTGAGACCGATTACACAAACTCGGTGGGACCGATTTTGGTAATAAGCTAACTAGAAAATTTGCATTGTAATCTTGGTAGTACCGATTGCTCAAGCTCGGTGGGACTGATTTTGGTAATGGACATACACAGAGAGATTACAATCCCATCTCGATGAGACCGAGATCCCTATCGGTGAAACCGATTTGCCTAGGGTTTGTGGCAGTGGCTATGACATCTGAACTCGGTGGCGCCGGATAGAAAGAATTGGTGGGGCCAAGTTTGACTTTTGGTTTAGGTCATATGTGGATGTGGGAAGGTAGTTGAGGGTTTTGGAGCATATCACTAAGCACTTTGAGCAAGCAAGCCATTACGCAACACCTCATCCCCTCTTGATAGTATTGGCTTTTCCTATAGACTCAATGTGATCTTGGATCACTAAAATAGAAAATGTAGAGTCTTGATCTTGAAGCTTGAGCTAATCCTTTGTCCTTAGCATCTTGAAGGGGTTCCACATCTTTTAGTCAATGCCACTTAATTTGTTGAACTTGTCTGAAACATACTAGGTAAAAGTATTAGTCCAACAAGAGATATGTTGTCATTAATTATCAAAATCACCCACGGAGCACTTGTGCTTTCACGAATCCCTAGCAGGCTTCAAACACAGCACCCGCGACGAATGGCTCGCTCGCCACCTCGGCCAAGAAAAGCCAAAAATCCATGGCAGCCCTCACGGCACTCATGACCCGCTTTTGTGCAGGCGAGGACAGTTGGTTGGCCCATAGCAAAAACAATGCAAGCGACGCCGGCACCCCTGAAGCTAAAACTAGCAAAGACAAGTCTTGACGCAATAGATACAAGCGTCGAAACAACAGTGATAACACCAAAGACACGACAATCAATGTTGGATTCAGGGGATCTAAGTCCGGTCAGCGGAAGAAGCCGTTCCAAAAGAACAATTCAGGCCCATCCAGCTTGGACCGCATACTTGATCATCCGTGCCAGATTCATGGCACCCCAGACAAACCACCCGATCATATAAATAGAGATTGCTGGGTTTTTAAACCGGCTGGCAAATTAAACACTGAAAACAGGGAAAAGGGACCGCAAAGCGAGGACGATGACGAAGAGCCCCAGCAACCGAACACAAGGGGACAGAAGAAGTTTCCCCCTCAGGTCAAAACGGTGAACATGATATACACTACCCACATCCCCAAGAGGGCGCAAGCGTGCTCTCAGGGACGTCTATGCGATAGAGCCAGTCGCCCCGAAATTTAATCCATGGTCGTCATGCCCAATCACCTTTGATAGCCGAGATCATCCGACCAGTATCTGTCATGGTGGCTCAGCCGCACTGGTCTTAGACCCAATAATTGATGGGTTCCACCTGACTCGCGTCCTAATGGACGGAGGTAGGAGCCTTAATCTGCTCTATCAGGATACAGTGCAAAAAATGGGAATTAACCCATCTCGGATCAAGCCCACCAAGACTACCTTCAAAGGAGTCATACCAGGTGTAGAGGCCCGCTATACGGGCTCAATCAAACTAGAGGTTCTCTTCGGATCTCCGGACAACTTTCGAAGCGAGGAGTTAATCTTTGATATCATCCCCTTTCGCAGCGGCTATCACGCACTGCTCGGACAAACCACGTTCACTCGTTTCAACACAGTACCACACTATGCTTATCTCAAGCTTAAGATGCCCGGTCCACGCGGTGTCATAACAGTCAATGGAAATACGGAACGCTCCCTCCGTACAAAATAGCACACAGCTGCCTTAGCAGCAGAAGTACAGAGCGACCTTCTCAAGCAGAACCTTTATTCGGCTGCCGAGCCCATGGACACCATTAAGAGGGTACGAACTACTCTGATGCAAGAGAGCTCGGCTCGTCAGGAGCTCGACTAGCAATCCGGCTTCCGTCGCAGTTCCGATCAAGTGGTGGCATTCGTGCCGCGCGTACATAACTACGCACTCAAAATCCCATGGGCATCGACGGAGGCATGGCTAGCTTGTGGCCCGTAGTATGGCTCAACTGACATTGGATACACACATACTTTTACCTTTACTCATTTCCTTTTCAGGTCTCAATTCCACAGGCACCATCTGATGGCCTGGTCATCAGTCCTCTTGAAGGATAAACACACCAAGACGGCGAGAAACGCACACATATGGGGGAATTTTTAGGTGATTCTATTAACACTAACTTTACCTATTTTCCAGGACCCACATGCAGCTCTCTCTTCGTTTCGGCATGTCAAATAGCCTGTTGCTTATCGCACTACCTGCATCAATGCGCTTTGACGTACTAATTAAATTACAATGAGAATAGTTTGCGGCTGGAGCTGTAGGACTCCATCTTTTTACCTTCGTACCTTTTCTATTTTCTTTTTTCCAGCTCCCCTGTGGATAATCCTATCAGGTAGCACCTGTACACTTTGGTACCCTCGATGCTTGCCAGGGGCTTCATAGCACCCCACATTACGGCAAAAAAAATCCGAACACTTCTTATAAGTATACTTCGGCACCCCGAATTTAGCATTATATGCATTGGCTCCGAATCATGTCTTTGGTCAATAGTTGGGTTGCCCGGCTCCTATGCTTTCTACCTTACGTTCCGCTATATCGGCTAAGGTAGTAAAGGGAGAACTACTATGATTGTGCCTTGGTTTATCCAAAGGAGCACCTCAGTAGAGAAAGCCGAAAACTGACTGTCATGATGCGGCGAGAGCCGATCAGCTGTTCGGAGGTTGCAAACCATTGGAGATTTCTTCCGCATTATGTGAAGGATTGGTACTTCCCGATCAGCCGCTTATAGCACTCTAGTTCGGGTACTAATGGCTACGCCCATGTTTTTATTATCGCACTCCTATGTCTAAGTGAGGGCGTTACAACCGCATAGTCTGGTTGCCTGGTTCGTTGTGCTAAACAACTCCTTCAAGGAACATCGAATTGGATCAAGATTGTTTAGATTCCATCCCGAACACCCCTATACTACCTACGTGGGGGCAGAAGCCGACGACTGGTTAACCCTCAGATTTCACACAACACGGCCGCACAGGAAGTAAAAATTTAAAAACATAACAAGCATTATATTGCATAAACACTTTGTTTTATCATACAAGGCAGAGGGACATCGCATATATTCATTCAAAGAAAGTGTCTTTCGCACAGTGCTCCGCAACAATGCGGGATCCCTCCAGGACACCATCAAAATACAACTCGGGTCGGCGATGCTCCTTTCCCTCAGGTGGCCCCTCGGTCATTAGCTTCTTGGCATCCATCTTCACCCAGTGCATTTTGACGTGGGCAAAGGCCATCCGTGCACCTTCGATACAGACCAACCGCTTTATAACCTCAAGACGGGGGTAGCCATCAACAAGCCGCTTCACAAATCCGAAGTAGCTGCTAGGTATCGGCACGGCAGGCCATAGTCGGACTATCAGCTCCTTCATGTCTAGCTCGGCCGCCTTGTGCAGCTCGACCAGTTGTTTCAGCTGGTCACTGAAGGACACCGGATGTTCGGGCACAAGATATTGAGACCAGAACAGCTTCTCCGTAGAACTCCCCTCCTTGGCTCGATAGAACTCGACAACGTCTGGTACGCTGCGCGGCAAATCCATAAATGCCCCTGGAGAGCTCCAAATTTGGGTAAGTAAAAGGAACGCTTCCTTCACAGACTTGCTTTCCATAACGAAAGCCTTACCCGCCGCGATCTTCCGGGCCGCCTGGATTTCCCGAAGGGTGCTTTGGGCTTCGGCTCAAGCCTCCTACGTGCTCTGGAGGGCCTTCGCAAGTTCGGACGCTTGCGTCTTAGAATCATGGTCCAAGGACTCACACTTCTTGACGGTGTCCTGGAGCTCTTGCTGAACCTCGCCGCCCCGGGCCTCGTGCTTCTCACGCGCAGCGCATTCCTTGGCCACTTTGTCCTCGGGCTTCTCTAATGCCTTCTTGAGGGCTGCCACCTCGGTCGTGGCCCCTAATAAAGTTCATGGCACTTTAGTCCGCACGAACCATTCATCCTTCCTCAACATACACGCAGGTTACTGCATACCTTTGATGTCCTCCAGCTGCTTCTTCACGAGGCCGAGCTCTTATTCCGCCCGCTCCAGGTTCTGCTTCAGTCCGGAGACCTCCGCAGTGTGAGCGGCATCAGCCAGCAGCGATGCCCGCTTATTCACATAGACATATTATGTTAGACTCCTATGCAAATTATTTTGATCCCCTGTTCGGCTTTTCCTTTTCGGACACCAAACAGAGCATCAGGGGCTACTGTCCACATTGTGATATTTTTTCTACAATTGTTACCTCAAAGCCTGTTAAAAGGCTAGTGCAGGCCTCGATTAGTCCGCTTTTGTCGGACTGAGCCTTTTCGATCACCGTACCCATAAGGACACGGTGCTCATCCACAATGGAGGTACCTCGCAGCGCTTCCAGCAGATTGTCCGGTGCCTCTGGTTGGACAGAGGTCATCGGTGGAACAGGCACACCTCCTCCTTTCGGGGAAGGCCGTTCGCTTGACTCTGGAGCCGTGTAGGTCTCCGGAATGGTATCCGGCTGAGGGCCGAAGAGAACTTGGCCCCCACTACCAGTCCCCATGGGGGCTTTTTCCCCCATGTGTCCGGCAGCCGAGGAGTCATCCTGCAGCGCCACCTTAACGATTTCTAGAACCTCCCCCTAGTCTTGGAAGATCCTTTGGGACGCCACCTCGTCATCACCCTTGGGTGAGGCAGAATGAGTGGGCAGCGGAGACATGCTAGCCATCTCCTTTGAGTCTAGCAAATCCTTTGTCAAGGATCGCGGGGAGCTGTCGCGGGTCGGACTATAATGGCATAGTTTAAAAATATTAATATTATAAACTGGAAAGGCCAGTTATTGGGAGGTGCATAGGGTTTTGGTACTTACGAGGCAGCCCGGGGCTTGCTCCGGAGCGTTCGCTCCGGACTTCTTTCGACATCCCATGCGGAGTTATCCGCAAGGGAGCCCTTCCCCCTCTTGGGCACCTTCGCCTCCAAATTTGTGTAGGCCTCTCTTTTCTTCTTTCCCCCCTCCGGGGTTAAGCCGCCTTCTTCTTCCTCCTCACTGTCGTCTTCGGCGACCGAAGAGTCAGTCTCGTCGTCGGTCGACATGTCCGAAGCACCCTTTCGGCGAAGGCCACTCCTGCTCCCTTTGGCTGTCTTCTTGGCCTTCTTCTCCGGCACATCATAAGGCGCCGGAAATAGCATCTTCATTAGAGTGGGGTTTCTCATCATCGGGAAGTGGATCTGTACAATTAATCCACGCCACTATGTCGATCCAGGCCTGAAAATTGATAGGAAGGCTTAGAGTCCTCCCCAAAATATGCCAGTAAAGGCTATACCTTGAATACATGAAAGAACTTACCGAATTGGCATGGCGCTTTAAGCTGAACCCATGATCTTCGGTCGTGGGCGGTGGTGTCTCGCCGGCCTTGAAGAGCACTTTCCAAATATCTTTGTGCGTTCTACCGAAGAGCTCTAGTAGCGTCTGGTGCTTGGACGGATCGAACTCCCACAAATAGCAAGTCCGGAGTTGGCACAGAAGGATCCGTCGAATGAGCATAACCTGGATCATGTTGATGAGTTTGATCCTCTTGGTTATCATGTTCTGAACACAAGTCTGGAGCCCAGTCAGCTCGCTCGAAGAGCCCCAGGCGAGGCCCTTCTCTTGCTAGGAGGCGAGCCGCAGTGGAGCTCCAGATCGAAATTCAGGGGCCGCCGCCCAGTTGGTGTCGCGTGGCTCAGTGATGTAGAACCACCCCGACTGTCACCCCTTTACCGTCTCCACAAAGGAGCCTTCGGGCCATGTGACATTGGGCATCTTGCCCACCATGGCGCCTCCGCACTCTGCCTGTTGGCCTGTCACCACCTTCGGCTTTACATTGAACATCTTCAGCCATAGGCCGAAGTGAGGCGGGATACGGAGGAAAGCCTCACAAACGACTATAAATGCTAAGATGTTGAGGACAAAGTTGGGGGCTAGATCATGGAAGTCTAGCCCATTGTAAAACATCAGTCTGCGGACCAACGGGTGGAGAGGGAATCCAAGCCCACAGACGAAATGTGCGAGAAATACGACCCTCTCATGGGGCTCTCGGGTAGGGACGATCTGTCCTTCGGCTGGGAGACGGTGAACGATCTCCTTGGCCAGGTATCCAGCCTCTCGAAGCTCCTTGATGTCTTTCTTCTTGACATAAGAAGCCATCCACTTGCCACCAGCTCCAGATCCGGACATGGTTGAGTGCTTTCTCAAGTGGGGAACAGATGAGAACTTGGGCGCTAGAGCTCAAGAGTGGAAAGGCAGGAAGAAGGCGTGGGGGAAGAAGGAGGAATCTTATCTTCTTATAAGGGAAGTGAATATTGAATGCCAGCCCACTCGCCTCAAAATTCGCCTGCTCCCAAGGGTTGTATAAACGACACGATTGGGATACCCACGCTCGTATTGATGAGAATCCCGTGATAAGGGGACACGATCTCTGCTTTGACAAGCCGTGCCAATGGCAACCGCATCTCAAAACGTGGAGCGGCAGACGAAAAACGGTTCGAAATTATGACCGGACGGATGTGATGTCATGTTGTAAAAAGTTGTCAGTGGATTGGACTCACGGATTGTTGTATTCTCTCTACAATTGTGGGTGGTGTGTGTTACAGGTCCGGACACGATCAATTCGTCCGAAGAGTACTTTGGAGTTCGGAAGGAGGAACCCGCCTCGCAATGCCGAAGACAGCACTACGCCCCGGATACCTTGTCATTGAAGCCAGGTTCAGGGGCTACTAAGGGAGTCCCAGACTAATGGGTCCTTGGGCGTCCGGCCTTTTGGCCATGGGCCGGACTGATGGGCCGTGAAGATACGAAGACTGAAGACTGCACCCGTGTCCGGATGGGACTCTCCTTGGCGTGGAAGGCAAGCTTGGCGACCGAACATGTAGATTCCCTTCTTTGTAACCGATCTTTTGTAACCGCAGATCCTTCCGGTGTCCATATAAACCGGAGGACTTAGTTCGGATAGGACAGATTCATTATCATAGCCATACAAGCTAGACCTCTAGGGTTTAGCCATTACGATCTCGAGGTAGATCAACTCTTGTAATACTCACATTCATCAATATCAATCAAGTAGGACGTAGGGTATTACCTCCATAGAGAGGGACCGAACTTGGGTGAACATCGTGTCCCTTGTCTCCTGTTACCATCGACCTTAGACGCACAGTTCGGGACCCCCTACCTGAGATCCGCCGGTTTTGACACCGACGGGACTCCCCTCGGCTTGCCCCCTCCGCCAAGCCGCTGCACCCCTACCCCTCCTTAAAAGCCGCCACCCTGCCACCCCGTCCTCCTCACCAAGCCACCGCTGTAGCCCCGCATCCCGCCGACACTACGCCGCCACCGCTTTGTTTCGCCGCCATCGTTGCTCGCCCCGCTGCTGCCGCACGCCGCCCGCGCCGCCTCCCGCCGACGCTGGAGTAGTGCCGCATCGACGCTCGCCACCCCGCTCGCTGGAGTTCCCCGCCACCGTGGCCGTTCCCAATCCGCAGTCGGTTTTCACCGAAAACCGCTGAACCGGTAAAAAACCGATCCGGTTCTTTAGTTTTTCCGGTTTTTCTTTTAGGTCAATTTATTTTCATTCGGTTAGATTAAATAGCGAACGTTCACTCGATTCATTTTTTAGCTAATGAATTCATTCATTAGATTCTGTTAGCGGACGTTCGTCTGATAGATTTTTCTTTTTTTGTTTATTTTCGGCTTGGGACCTATCTGTGAATAGTTTCTTTATAGATTAGTCCCTGATCTTCAAACCCTCACTACTTTGTGCTCGTATATCCAAATCCAGTGAAACAAATGCCATAATATTTGTCTTGTTCCCCTCTGTCCAGATAGTCAACTTGAATATGATTTTGGAAATTTAAAATTTGGTTTCAAGCAGATTTGATTTCGAACTTCTTTTGATCATAGTTTGAGTTTTGTAACTCTGATTTGATTGATTATTTTTGCAAAATGAAGCTCTTCACTTGAGCTTTCAGTTTAGATCTTTTCTTTTGGTTTTACCTTTGCATCTTATGCTTGAGTGCTTATGTATGATATTGTTTGTTCATGATAGTGTTTCCGGAGTGTGATGCTTGGTACTACGAATCACTAGGGTTTTTCGAACGTCAACAAGGCAAGTAAAACTTTGATCATATCCCTTTATTACCCAGTTTTATGCATTAGTTTCAACCCTCAACCATTGAATGAGTAGGATTTGATAACATGTGGGTATTGTGAAGTAGTTGATGAGGTAGGAACCTATTGTCTCATATTCAAACCCTGGGTGTTACTACATTATGCTTATACTGCTATGCTATGCTTGTAGACGTTGATTGGTTTGAGAGATTCATGAAAGATGTGAGAGTTATTATTAATTAAGGGAACTTAAGGTGGCTACTTTAATACACATCTGGGTGGATTGGTTGTGGGCACCTGGGGATATACCAGTGTTATCCGAGGAAATCCCGAGGAACCCGTGTGAACATCCTATGGTTCGCTCCCAGGCTCAAAGGGATCATAATGTTATTCATGCTAAAAACTTCCGTGTGCAGCCACAAGCCATTATGGGCTCTAGCATAGTTGAGTAAGTTGTGGGAATCCTTTCCATGATGGGCTAGCAGATGTAGGGGGTTGTAGGTGTACCGGCCTATCTATCGGTTAAGGGGACCTCTTCGGAAAGACTGTGTCTCGGTCATCCATTTCTCAATCATCATGTAGTGCGAGAAATACAATGGAGGAGATCGAGTCTTGTGGGGAAAAGTGCGCAAACCTCTGCAAAGTGTACAATCTAATCATGGTTAGCCATGTCCCCGGTTATGGACATCTTGAGTATCTGGTACTTGAATTACTATGTTGATCTCATCACTTTACTTAATGAATTTGTTGGGGTATTAATGTTAATTTGGGATTGAGTTGGGGGTACCTTCTCAATATTTTCAACAAACTTTGTAGTTAAATAAAATATATTCCTTTGTTGTAGGGAAAAACTAGCTTTATGCAAATGATAACCGTAGAGCCTCCACCAGCCAAATATGAATGTAGTGATAGATGTTATTTGTTCTTTGCTCTTTGGTGTTATCTTGCTAGCATATTCCATGTGCTGACCTACATGGCTGCAACGTATTATGTTGCAGAATTTTTAGACGAAGTGTAAGGTGCGCTAGGTCGTTGTCATGCATTCGGTATTGCCGAGGAGTTGGATGGACTCATTTATCCTCGACGCTTCCACAATTATCTTATTTTAGATGGCCTTAGCCATATTATTGTAATAAGTACTCTTTATGAGACACTCGATGTAATAAGTGTGTGATTGAACTCTGTTATAATTCCTCGAGTACTGTGTGTGTCAGCAATACCGATCCAGGGATGACACTTAAGCACAGAGACTTGACCGTCTGAGGTCAGGTCGCCACAGGAAGTCTACACAAATGTGGTACTCTCCTGTTAGCAGAAAAAATGCAACACGTGTGGGTTGTAAAGAAAATATTTGAGTATAATGGAGTGTATTAGATAAAAAAGGTGGACGCTAAACTTGGTAATTAAGGAAAATGAAAACACTAAAATACGGTTTATTTTATTACTAAGCAACATCACATGCTAAGTAATAATTACCATTTGAAAAGCAAAAGGCACGTTCGACAATAAATATCAGTATATTGAGAATATGGTTTCTGGTTATTACTAAGGGTACTCAATTGATGTTCCAAACATCCAATGTGAAACTAAGATTTCAATGTCTTGTTTTGGAGCTAGCTTATTAGGAAATTACATGTCCAGATTATCAAAAGGGAAATATGTTTCATATGGACCCTGAGGCAATAACAACAATCCTAGAAAAGCTGCGAGCAGATGGTCTACAATATAATCAGTTGCTAACCTATATAACACCCCCCACAAATTTTGGCTGCATGTATAGTGAAAGGAAAGGCAAGTAGGTCAACATACAGCGGAAGCAACTAATGGCCACCACACCCATAATCTCTCTCTGCATTTTCTAGTCTCTAAAATAAATAAATAATGATTGTGAAATCTGATGCACAACCGAAGAAAAAGTATATTCGCATAATCACTTAAAAATTCCCATACACTACATAGAGAGTACAATTTTTATGGTTAATATTGATCTTATAACATGTTCTATTACAAAGATGCAAACTGCACTACTAATTTCAAAATTTTCCACCAGCACTTTTGGAATGTGAGTTGCTAATTAATGACAAGCGCAATGGCCTTCTAGGAAACTAAATGTACATGCTACATCAGGTAAATTTTCCAAATACAGGTGGCCAACATAATATATTCAATATGAAACTTCAGGTGCTGCAATGTAATGTATTCAGTCTGAAACTTCAGCTACTGCAAAGGATTGTGCTTCATTTGTTCATGAAGGAAATTTGGGTTCCAAGACATGTCCTCTTCTCCTCTCTGAAGAAATAATTACTGTGGTGCATTAAGTAAATACAGTCCGGAGGAAGGAGACGAGAAGAAGGGGAGAGAAGATAAATTCTTACAATTGTCCATGGCGTCGGAGCAGCAGCGTCCTAGGAAGGGAAGAAGCAAGCACACAGAGCACCTACACGTGCGTGAGGAAACCACATCAGGGAGGCGAGCGGCCAAAACAAGACTAACCAACAGTCCGGGGGAGATAGGGGCGGGGAGGAGACCTTCCATGGCGGCTGTAGGTGCATGGTTGTGGAGATGGAGGCTGATGCGGATCTGGCACTGGGAGCGGAGGAGCTCGATGTCGACGGCGCTGGACAATCTGGGTGTGCCATGGTCGCCGCCTGGCCTGCTTCGGTCGCGGTGGATCTCCCTCCCTCTTCTCCTCCCATGCCTTCTGTTAAGGCGTCACCTTGGGGTTGGAACATGGGAAAGCAGCACATGCTAGAAGGAGGCTTTGGGAGGCGCAGCTGGTGGTGGGAGATGCGGCAACAACGTGAGCAAATCGGCCGGCAAGTCAGGCGGCGGCGGAAGGTGACCTAGGTTTAGGTTTAGGTGGGAGAGTGTGGCGTGGGAGAAAGAGAAGGAGTGGCTGGGCAGAGAAAGAGATAAGATGGGCTTAGCCAAAACTTTGACAATTGATGTGTCGGTGTTGTTTTGGACAGACAACGTGTCGCTAATGTGCACTTATGCCAACAGATGCATGTCGCTATTCTAGTGTCGTGGTGTAGTGGAAATCCAGGAAGAGAAAATGAAGGCATCCCCAGAACAACCCAATTTCTACAGAAAAGGACCTGAGTAATATCACATGTTTCACGTGCAAGGATTTAGGTCATTACGCTGATAAATGTCCATAAAAGAAGCTAAAAATCCAAGGAGCCTACACAATCACAAATAAGCCCTGAGACATGTCAGAAGTCATTTGTGTTCATTGCAAGGAAGCATGACATTTTGCTAGGGAATGTTTAGATCAGAAGAAAGCTGAAGCTGAGTAGTCGATATTTTGATATGGCCAATAGGAGTAGTAGAAAGCAATTTTAATTTTCATGAGTTCGATGAGTTGAATTATGAAATGAAATTCTCAGAGTTGTAATGAATTCATGAATCTGTAAATTTAATGTGTCATGATTTCATATGTTGAATTGTATGAGTTATTACTTTACAAACACAGATGTTAACCACTTTCGAGGATATGAGAAATATGGTCCATGGAAGAATTTGTGCATTTCAAGGGTGGTACACAAGTATGAAAAGGGCCTAATGTGAAGCTCATTAGTCCCGGTTCACTACTGCAGGATGCTGCTAATGCGACACTACGATCAGAGACCCTTCGACGAAACTGTGTGCGATGCAATAATCGCAAACGGTTATGTAAAAAACCGCCAAAAACATGCAAAATGTTTGTGATGACGGATGCACCAAACACGGTTCAGAATTTAGTTGCATGTGGGATGAGGGCTATACGGTTCAGTTCAATGAACTGTTTGCGATGAGGCAGAAGAACATAAACGGGCAGCCAGATGAAGGTGTGTGCGATATACTGCATACGGTTCACTTGGATGAACTGTTTGCGATTGATGAATTCATCGCTGACGGGTTACCTAGTGCGGTACATGTGTGTTGTGATATGCTCTGCCTACAGAACATCTATGCTCTGTGTACATAAGAACAACATATATATACTTGTAACATGACATGATTGCAATACCAAATTAAACATCCAATTACGTTATATGACAAATACCATAAATATTGCAAGGTTCAAATTCAAATATTAAAACGCCCAAATTCAAATATTGCAAACATCGTCATTTCTGCAAAGGGATCAGCCGCTGACAAGTCATGTATAGGTTTGACACAATCACTTCCAATTGCTCTGCCATATGCTCTTCCAAAACTAAGTTTAGCATTTTTGGAGCCTCTTCCATTCTGTAGTACCTGCCGGCTCTAATCAACATACCATTCATCTTTCCTAATTAAATGTGTGTTCAACCTCAGTACCCTCAACACCTTTGCTCTGCCAAGAAAGAACTTGGCAAGTGTAATCTCCGTTAAGGTCCCTCGGTAGGAGTTCAAAGTAATATTTGAGAGATGCAGAGCCAGCATTCGATGTGATTGTCGTTATAAACATTATCCACCTCCGGGCCTATTATTATCTATAAAAGAAGATAATGTGTTAGTGCCTACATGAAGTTTTGAACACTACCACACGCCTATTTGGTTTACAGGATTTGTAAAATGCACCAACGTGCCATCTTTGATCTGACATGATTAACATGGGCATTTGATTACAATCTAGAAACATGTAGCCTTCTTCATAAGAGGTTGAATTGGATGAAAAATTCCCTAAGAAAACTAGTACAGATGAATCCAAAGGAGAAATGCTTATGGATTGTAACCATATGAATCAAGCAACCAATATGTGGTGTGGGGGTGTATGTCCTGAAATCCTCCAAAATTCCTTCTGAAATTGTAGTACATTGTCATTGTAAACTTGGGAAAAGGTGCAAAAAATTGAACTCCCTTATGGTTAACATTTAACAAGAAAGGAACATCACCTCGATATAAACCTTATTATGGCACATAAAGCATCTTAGGCAACTGACAACTTGGTCCAGGTTAGGGCTGGCAGATTCTAGTGCCAAGACCTTCACTGTGCCCAGAATCTGGGTGAAGCTTTGCTGGATGACAGACGAACATACATCTTCAAAACTAGAAATAATGTTGATATCAAGAAAGAGAGGTATAAGGAGAGTGTTGTACCTGAAAGTAAAGAAGCCCACCACCGTCAATTTCAGCGCAGAAATAACATTGATTCTTGTTGGACCCTGTTGATCAACTACAAGTAGTCTCTCAAGTGAAGGTGTGTCCTCAATGACCATATTGTGGTCCACCATTTGTGATCTCTCGTTGCAGCACCAGCAACACACATAAATAGTCCGGAGAGTCCTGGAGGTGATGTGGAAGGTACTCGACCAATTCATCGCCTGAAGATGAAGGAACTTGAGTGCAGTACAGCCGCGGAGCAGGCGCTCCATGTCATCCTTTGGGATGCAGACGACAACGAGCTCGAGGTGCTTCAGTCGTGGTAGAAAAAAGCAGGCGCGTCATTAAGGGGGGATGGTTGTTCATGAACTTGGTGAGGCGTAGTGTGGGCGCGAACTGGAGCGCGGACATTGGCAGCGAGAGCATATGCCCATCATTAAAACTGAGCTTCTCGAGCTGATCTATGGCGGAGGATCAGAACCACTCGTCAAGCTTTGCTCGGTACTTTCCATTGGAACGGAACTTGCCCGTGATAAGGCCTCTGATTGGGCCATGGTGACTGCCGAGGATCTGGGAGAATGCATCCAAGCTTTCGCGATAGCCATGGCAGAGCTCGTGGGTGTCGAGGAGGTGGACAAGGGTGAGGAGCCATAGGGGCGCCACCGCCGGGAAAGGGCGGTTGTCCTCGCCTCATATTTGATTGGGAGGAGGGATATGATGATTCTCAACATATCATCAGGGAGGTTGCTGATGAAGTCTAGGCCTGCTGGAGTCGCTTGCGGTTCTTTCTTGAACCGCCTCCGCTTGTTGGCAGCCTCATTCTCCACCTCATCGGCGGTGACGAAAACCTCTGTCTCCATATTCATGTCGTGCTCCGGTGCACTTTGAGGACTAAGAGCGGCGTTCAGGATGCGGGCGGAGAGAGAGGATTGTGTGTGTGGCGAGGATGAGGGGTGCGGCCACTCGGGCGCGCCATTAATACAGACTAGTGGAAGCGAGGCGGGTGTCGGTGTCAAAACTGGTGGATCTCGGGTAGGGGGTCCCGAACTGTGCCTCTAGGATCGATGGTAACAGGAGACAGGGGACACAATGTTTACCCAGGTTCGGGCCCTCTCTATGGAGGTAATACCCTACGTCCTGCTTGATTGATATTGATGAATATGGGTGTTACAATAGTTGATCTACCACGAGATCGTGATGGCTAAACCCTAAAAGCCTAGCCTATATGACTATGGTAATGAATGTGTCCTTTCCGGACTATCCCCTCTGGTTTATATAGACACCGAGGGGATCTAGGGTTTACATAGAGTCAGTTACATAAGAAGGAATCTTCATAGTCGGTCGCCAAGCTTACCTTCCATGCCAAGGAGAGTCCAATCCGGACACAGGTATGGTCTTCGGTCTTCATGTCTTCATAGCCCATCAATCTGGCCCAATAGATAATAGGTTGGATGCATGAGGACCCCTTAATCCATGACTCCCACAGTAGCCCTTGAACCTGGCTTCAATGACGAGGAGTTCGACGCGCGGATTGTCTTCGACATTGCAAGGCGGGTTCCTTGTTATCCGAACTTCAAGATAGTGATTGTATCCGGACTTGTATGCACAACCGTAGAGGATACAATATTTCATTGGTTCAACCCACTGACCACTTTTTGGTAATATAACACCACGCCCGGCCTTTACTTGTGAACTGTTTTAGCCGACCCGTCGCCCCATGTCCTAGGACGTGGAATTATTGGCGTATTTTATCCAAACGGAGATCGTGCCTCCCTTTTTTTAAGGGATTCCTGTTGACCCGAATGTGGGTAACCCAACCGTCCCTTGGGTACAATTCCTTGGAAACAAGCAATCTTTTGAGGCCCGAGAGGAGACGTTTGATATTTGCAGCCTTTATATAGGGGCACAGACCCGTCTTTTTCTTCCACGCTTGCCTCTTCCTCAACTCCTGCTACCCCGAGCTCCAACTCTCGGGCTTCCGTCGTCACCAGCCCAACCATGTCCGGATCTAGCCATCAAGGCCGGTGGGTAGCCTCTTCTTTTAAGGAGGAAGACATTGCAAAGCTTCGGGCAGCGCGGTACCTGACCGCTGAAATCCATCATCGGCTTCCCACCGAGGGGCAGGTCATTCCCACCCCCAGATCCCGTGAGAGGGCCGTGTTCGTGTCCCACTTCCTCCGCGGGTTGGGATTTGCACTTAACCCCTTCGTCCGAGGGCTCATGTATTATTACGGGCTAGACTTCGATGATTTGGCCCCGGACTCTATTCTTCTTATCTCGATGTTTATCGTCACGTGTGAAGCCCTCCTCCAAACTCCTCGACATTTCGGCTTGTGGCTCAAGACCTTTGATGTGAAGCCGCAAGTGGTACAGGGGGAGCAGGCCGAGTGCGGCGGCGCTGCAGTAAGCAAGCTTGCTAGCGCTGTTTGGCTGAAAGGATCCTTCGCCAAATCTTCCGATCTGTGGCAGCAGGGGTGGTTCTATATCACCGATCCCTGCAGCTCCAAGCGGGCGACCGCGCCCGTTGTAACGCCCTCGATGCGGCTATAGCTCCCACATGTCGAGGCATGACTTAGAGGCATAACCGCATTGAAAGCAATGTCGCAAGTTAGGCAATCTTCACAACATCCCATGTAATATAGAGAATCAAAGGGGAGATACATAGTTGGCTTACACTCGCCACGTCAATCAAAGTACATAAATAGCATTACATCAATCAAACACTCATGGCCCGACTAAGGCACCAAAATGAAAGATAAACCCAACATGCGACACGGTCCCGATCACCCCAACTGGGCACCACTACTGATCATCAGGGAAAGACACATAGTAACGGCGTGAGTCCTCGTTGAACTCCCACTTGAGCTCAAGCGTGTCATCTGGAACGGAATCATCAGGCCCTGCATCTGGTTTGGAAGTAATCTGTGAGCCATAGGGACTCAGCAATCTCGCACCCTTGCGATCAAGACTATTTAAGCTTAATAGGTAAGGCAAGGTAAATATGTGGAGTTGCAGCAAGCGACTAGCATATATGGTGGCTAACCTGTTCGCAAAAGAGAGCGAGAAGAGGAGGCAAAGCGCGAACGAGTAACTAGGGGGCATCCTGCGGCAAGCATTACTCCAACACCGTGTTCACTTCCCGGACTCCGCCGAGAAGAGACCATCACGGCAACTCACACTGTTAATTCATTTTAATTAAGTTAAGGTTCAAGTTATCTACAACCGGACATTAACAAATTCCCATCTGCCCATAACCGCGGGCACGGCTTTCGAAAGTTTAAATCCTTGCAGGGGAGTCCCAACTTAGCCCATGACAAGCTCTCACGATCAACAGAGAAAAAGAGCTTCTCTCGAGATGTTCCGATCAGACTCGGTATCCCGGTTCTACAAGACACCTCGACAAGTTAAAACAAATCCAACAACACCGCCCGAATGTGCTGACATATCCCGATAGGAGCTGCACATATCTCGTTCTCAGGGCACAATCGGATAAGCAATCCGTACAACTAAAACCAGCCCTCGAGTTTTCCCGAGGTGGCGCTGCAAGGGGCTCTAGGTTGGACCAACACTGAGAGGAGCACTGGCTTGGGGGGTTTAAATAAGATGACCCTCGGGCTCCTGAAACCCAAGGGAAAAAGGGCTAGGTGGCAAATGGTAAAACCAAGGTTGGGCATTGCTGGAAAAGCTTTAATCAAGTCGAACTATCAAGGGGTTCCCATTATCACCCAACCGCGTAAGGAACGCAAAAGCCGGGAACATAACATCGATATGACGGAAACTAGGGCGGCAAGAGTGGAAGAAAACACTAGGCGAGAGGCCGAGCCTTCCACCCTTTACCAAGTATATAGATGCATTAAGATAACATGGCAATCTAATGATATCCCAACAAGTAAATAATGTTCCAACAAGGAACGGTCTCCAATCTTCACCTGCAACTAGCAACGCTATAAGAGGGGCTAAGCAAAGCGGTAACATAGCCAATCAACGGTTTGCTAGGACATGGTGGGTTAGAGGTTTGACATGGCAATTTGGGAGGCATGATAAGCAAGTGGTAGGCATCATAGCATAGGCATAGCAAAAGGGCGAGCATCTAGCATAGCAAAGATAGTAGTGATTTCGAGGGTATGATCATCTTGCCTGCAAAGTTGTCAGAGTTGACTGGATCCTCGAAAGCAAACTCAACGGGCTCCTGATTAGCGAACTCGTCTCCCGGCTCTACCCAAACAAGACAAACAAGCAACAAGGACACAATCAACCACGTGCAAACTCAAACAACATGATGCAAAGATGGTATGCTATGCAGGATGCAAATATGTGATGCATATGCAAGATTTGACAAGGAATGAATGAACCTGGCCTCAACTTGGAAATCCAAGTGTTCCACTGGAAAGATGAGATGAAATCGCTTGAAAACGATATAAAGATCACCGGAATCGGAGTTACGGTTTGGAAATGGCAAGCAATTCAAATATGACCATGTTCTGCGATTTACAGCAAGTAGCCATCTAAATGCAACAAGATGAACATGCTACAGCACCCAAACATGGCATCAAAATACATGACAGGCATCCATTCATGATGCTTAACAAAATACTAGAACTGAGCTACAGCCAATCCATCCATTAACAGGTTCAAACAAGCATGGCAAAAATGCATTTGGTAAACAGATTTCAGACTTAGTGAAATTAACACTGGTCTGGAATTTCAGATCAGGTAGCACTCTTCGAAGCATCAAAACTACATGCTACAGGACCTGAAAATGGCAAAGTAAAGCATGGCATGGAGCTACTCAAAGTGCTTAACAAAAGTCCCTTAGTGACCTTGAGCCAAAAGGGATCAGAAAATACAATTGCAAGCATATGAACATGGCAAAAACATAAACAGTTCTCAGACTTAATGAAAACTGGAGCATGTTGAAACAGATATCAAGTAGGCATGTTTATGAGATCGATGCACTCACTACAGAGCAAGTCAGGACAATCTAAGCATACACCCATCAAGAATACACAAAATACAAGCTATACATGGCAAGAACAATAACATAGCATGCACGGACCAACTACAACATCCTCGGCAAAATTGCTAACAAGTAGACAATATGCCCAGATTCACGAAATGACAAAAGTAGAACTCGATTGACTCAAGCTAGGGTGCTCCATAATTGCAAACAAATACATAGGTGGATAGAGCACTACAAGATTAACAAAACATCCTTACTGATCATCCTCAAAAGAGGCACCGATCACTAGGAAACATCATGAACATATGGCATAATGAGGTAAACAGATCAATGACTTAGTGGAAATGCTAAGTCCCTGAAATCAGCATTAATGAATGCACCACTTTGCAAGCTTGTTCTAGTCACCACACACATCAAAAAAATGCATGGGTTGCACCTCTGGATAGATGGCAAAACATATAACAAAACTCATGAAGAGCTCAGGGGCATATCATGCACACAATAATCATGGCAAAAATGACAAATATCTAATTGGAGCAGCAGATCTGACAATTATCTCAAATAGCACTCTTCTAACAGAATTTCGGGCGTCAAGATGAACTCAAATTAAAATGATGCAATGAGATGAAATGATGTTCTCTCTGAGATGAACATTTTGATATGCTATATGCCCAAAACGGAGCTACGGATGCAAAGTTACGATGCGATGAACAGGGGCAAAATATCTAGGGTTTGAGGCAAAAAGTCAACCGAGGCAATCTTCCAGATCCAGATCCGGCCGGGCGCGGACTTCGAGGTTCGCCGGAAAACGCTGTAGCTCGCCGGAGAGGAGGTTGGGGGCCGCCGGGGAAGGAGGAGACGGCGGATCCGGGGCCGTCGAGGTCCGGGCGGCACGGCACCGGCGATGTGGGGCGGCGACCGGCAAGGGGAGCGGCGTCGCGGTGGCGCGGACTTGAGGAGGCGGTTGTCGGTGTTGTGGTCCGCGGCGGCGCCGGCCGGCGAGGGGAGCGGCGACGGCCGCGGGGAAGAAGGGGCGCCGGGCGCGCGTGGTGCTACGGGCCCTGGGGGCCTCCCGCGGGCCGGGCGGGCCGCGCCGGATGTGGCGCCGGCGGTGCCACGTGGCGCCCTGTGGATGGGCGCGGGTGGCGGCGCGGCGTGTCCGGCGGCGGACGGACACGTCTGGTGGCGGCGAGGACGTTTTTTAGGGTTTGGACGAGGGGGATCCGGAATTTCAAGGAGGGGTCTATTTATAGGCATAGAGGGAGCTAGGAGTGTCCAAATGAGGTGCGGTTTTCGGCCACGCGATCGTGATCGAACGGTCTAGATGATCGAGAGGGTTTTGGTGGGTTTTGGGCCAACTTGGAGAGGTGTTGGGCTACAACACACACGAGGCCTTTTCGGTCCCTCGGTTAACCGTTGGAGCATCAAACGAAGTCCAAATGGTATGAAACTTGACAGGCGGTCTACCGGTAGTAAACCAAGTCCGCTTGGCAAGTCTCGGTCCAATCCGGAAATGTTTAATCCCCACACATGAAACAAAGGTAGAAATGACCACCAGAGGAGAACGAAGCGCCGGGATGCAAAACGGACAACGGGGAAAATGCTCGAATGCATGAGATGAACATGTATGCAAATGCAATGCACATGATGACATGATATGAGATGCATGACAACGATAACAACACACGAAGACAAAAACCCGATCCCGAGAAAATAAAATAACTTAACGCTGGAAACGGCAAGAGTTGGAGTACATATTGGGGAAATCATATCCGGGGTGTTACAACACTCCACCACTACGAAAGGATCTCGTCCCGTGATCTAGGACTGAAAGAACACCGGGTATTCAGAACGGAGGTGATCCTCGCGTTCCTAGGTAGCTTCATGGTCGGAATGGTGTGACCACTTGACTTTGAGGAATTTGATTGACTTGTTGCGAGTCATGCGTTCAGTCTCTTCAAGAATAGCAACGGGGTGCTCACGATAAGAGAGATCTTCTAGGAGCTCAATGTCCTCGAAGTTGACGGTGCGGTCAGGAGTCTTGTAGCACTTTCGGAGCTGAGAGACATGGAACACATCATGAACATTTGCAAAGTTTGAAGGAAGCTCGAGTTGATAGGCGAGATCGCCTCTCTTGCTGACAATCTTGAAAGGACCAACATATCTAGGGGCAAGCTTCCCTTTGATACCGAAGCGACGAGTACCTTTCATAGGAGAGACGCGGAGGTAAACATGATCTCCGATTTCGAAAGCCAAATCACGGTGCTTACTATCATAGTAGCTCTTCTGGCGGGATTGGGCTTCTCTGAGGTTATCTCGAATGACTTTCCACATTTCCTCTGCCTCTGTGATTAAGTCATTTCCCAGAAGTTAAAATCCACCGGTTTCAGACCAGTTGAGAGGGGTACGGCACTTCCTGCCATACAGAATTTCAAATGGGGCCTTGCCCGAACTTGCTTGAAAATTGTTGTTGTAGGAGAATTCAGCATAAAGAAGACAATCCTCCCACTTCATGCCGAAGGAGATCACACAAGCCCTGAGCATATCTTTAAGAATCTGGTTGACACGCTCGACTTGACCGCTAGTTTGAGGATGGAAAGCTGTGCTGAAGCGGATGTTGGTGCCCATGGCCTTCTGAAAAGAATCCCAAAACTTGGAGGTAAAGATGCTGCCACAGTCTGAAGAGATCACTTGTGGAATACCGTGCAGAGAGACAATTCGAGAGGTATAGAGTTCCGCCAATTGAGCTGCAGTGATTGACTCTTTGATAGGCAGAAAGTGAGCCACTTTAGTGAGTTTGTCGATGACAACGAATATAGCATCATTGCCATGCTTGGACTTTGGAAACCCAATCACGAAGTCCATTTCAATGTGGTCAAACTTCCATTCTAGAATGGCAAGAGGTTGGAGGAGACCAGCTGGCCTTTGGTGTTCTGCCTTCACTCTTCTGCAGACATCACACTCATTCACGAACTGAGCAATCTCACGCTTCATTTGAGTCCACCAATAAGCATGCTTGAGGTCCTGATACATCTTTGTGCTCCCAGGGTGGATGGAGAGGTGAGAATTGTGAGCCTCGTTCATGATCACTTTACGAAGGTCACCTTTGGGCACAACAATACGATCCTCGAAGAAGAGAGTGTCCTTGTCATCAAGGCGGTAGCACTTGTACTTGGGTTGGCTCTTGGCAATCCCAATCTTCACCTTCTTCACCATAGCATCAAGAAGCTAGGCTTGGCGAATCTGGTCTTCCAAGGTAGGAGAGACTTGAAGGTTGGCGAGGAAACCTTGAGGAACAACTTGCAGATTAAGTTTGCAGAAAGCTTCACAAAGCTCGAGTTGATAAGGCTTGAGAATTAGGCTGTTGCAATAAGCCTTCCTGCTCAATGCGTCAGCAATCACATTAGCCTTGCCTGGAGTATACTCGATACTCGGATTATACTCTTGAATCATTTCGACCCATCGAGTCTGCCTGAGGTTGAGGTTAGGCTGAGTGAAGATGTACTTGAGACTCTTGTGATCAGTGAAGATGTCCACTTTTCTTCCCAATAAGAGATGTCTCCAAGTCAAAAGAGCATGCACAACTGCCGCCAACTTGAGGTCATGAGTGGGGTAGTTCTTCTCGTTGGGCTTCAACTGGCGAGAGGTATAAGGCACAACTTTCTTTTCTTGCATCAACACTACGCCAAGACCTTGGAGAGAGGCATCACAAAAGACCTCGTACGGTTTGGATTCATTAGGAGGAGTCAGAACTGGAGCAGTGACCAATTTTTCTTTCAAAGTGTTGAAAGCAATGTCACACTCCGGAGACCAAACGTACTTGACGTGCTTCTGGAGAAGATTTTAGAGAGGCTTCGCGATCTTAGAAAAGTTTTCAACGAATCTTCGACGGTAGCTTGCGAGACCGAGGAAGCTACGGAGTTGCTTCACGTTTTGAGGAGGTTCCCAATTCACAATTGCAGACACCTTCTCAGGATTCACCGCAATGCCCTTGGTAGAGATGATATGACAAAGATAAAGAACCTCATCGAGCCAAAATTCGCACTTGGAGAACTTGGCGTAGAACTGGTGTTCCCTGAGCTTATCGAGTACCAAACGCAAGTGCTTGGCATGATCTTCCTTGTTCCTCGAAAAGACCAGAATGTCGTCGAGATAGACCAAAACAAAGTCATTGGTGTAGGCGTTGAAGATGAAGTTCATCATGCGAGAGAACGTCAGAGGAGCATTGACGAGGCCAAAAGACATGACAGTGTATTCATATGAACCAAAGCTTGTCCTGAAAGCCGTCTTGGGAATATCTTGCTCACGGATTCAAATCTGATGATAACCCATACGGAGATCAAGCTTGGAGAATACATGGGTACCTTTGAGTTGTTCGAACAGCTCATTGATGTTGGGAAGTGGGTATTTGTTCTTGATGGTCTTCTTGTTCAATGGACGGTAATCAACACAAAGTCGGTCCGTTCCATCCTTCTTCTTCACAAAAAGAACACCACAACCCCATGGAGAAGAACTAGGCCGGATGAGACCCATTCTCTCTTGGACATCGAGTTGCTTTTTCAGCTCCTTCAACTCTTCAGGTCCGAGCTTGTAAGGACGCTTGCACACAGGTTCCGTGTGGGGCTCAAGATCAATGATGAATTCAACTGGCCGGTGCGGAGGCATTCCTGGAAGCTCTTCTGGAAAGACGTCTTGATATTCGCAAACGACTGGAATTTGCGAGATAGCATCCAGTTCACCCTTCTCATTGAGAGAAAACAGACGAATGGTATCATCACGAGCGGCAAAGACAATTACATCCTCAGACGAATGAGTCAATTGAATCTGCCTGGCTGCACAATCAAGCTGAGCCTTGTGCTTAGAAAGCCAATCCATTCCGAGAATAAGATCAATGTCCGAGTCACCAAGAACGTTTGGAGAAGACAAGAACTTATAGTCACCCAAAGTGATTGTAAATCCGGAACACATACTCAAGATGTCATTTGACGGGCCGGAGAGACAATAGCCAACGGTTTCGACAACACTTGAGTAACAAAATCATGCTTAGATGCAAAAGGTCTCGACATGAAACAATGCGATGCACCAGTGTCAAAAAGAACTCTTGCAGGAATATCGTTAACAGGAAGGTTACCCATGATGACATCTGACGAGTCCTCTACCTGAGCTGCGTTCATCAAGTTGACCTTGGCGTGCTTGGGGTTATGCTTGACCAAAGTTGTACTTGCCGATCTCACAGGAGGAGGAGGAGGAAGACGCCTTTGATTGAAACATTTGTTGGCATAGTGACCCTTTTGTTGGCACTTGTTGCACGTGACCTCTGAAAGCGGACGGTGATACGGAGCACTTGATCTTGGAGCTTGAGACGAAGTCTTGTTCTGAAAGCCAGGGTTGGGTGGGTGGGAAGATCCACTGCCACCTTTGCTCTTCTGCTGATACGGCTGACGAAACGGAGGAGGAGGAAGCCAATACTTCTGCTGCTTGGCCACTTGAGTAGAGGAAGAAGGAGTAGTGTCTCTGACTCACTTCTTGGAAGCATCACACCTCAGTTGAGCGGCCTCTTGCTTCAATGCCATGTTGTAGAACTCATCGTACCTCAAGGGCTCAAAGAGAACAAGAGCTAGCTGGATTTCTTCTCTGAGACCACCCCTGAACTAGTATATCATGCTCTTCTCATCAGGGACGTCCTGCTTGGCAAAGCGGGTGAGCTTCTGAAACAACTTGTTGTGGTCATAGACAGACAAAGAGCCTTGCTTCAGGTTGCGGAATTCCTCACGCTTGCTTTCAACCACGCTCTAAGGAATATGATGAGCTTTGAAGTCTTGACGGAATTCATCCCAAGTAATCACACGCCCACCTCTGGAATCCTTGTACTGCTGGAACCATTCTGCAGCTTGGTCTTTAAGTTGGAAGGAAGCAAACTTGACGAAGTCCTCAGGCCTGACGTTACTGCACTCGAAATGCTTGCACAGATCCACGAGCCAATCGTCAGCATCAGTTGCCTCAACACAATTGATGATAGTCTTTGGCCCGTTAGCAAGGAACTGGTTGAGTGTAGCAAAGTGATTCTGATTGTTGCCTTGGTTGCCTTGGTTCGCTTGATTGCGCTCTTGAAGAATTTGCATGATCAACTGTGTGTTTGCATTGGTTGCGGCCATCACAGCTTGCCATGCCTCCGGAGGAGGTGGAGGTGGTGGTGGATCCTGATTCTGATTCTGATTGGTGCTCTTAGCGGGAGCCATCCTGAAGAGGTTGACCACCGTTAGCACATTGACAGATAAAATGAAGCTGAATCAAATGGGTTGAAGTTGCAACATATAGTCTTCACATCCGAACATAAGAACGAATGCATTCCACTTGAAATGGTCACATATCCATAAATTGAGAAGCCACTTAGAATTTAGGTAGAGGAATAAATCAACAAGGTACAGATCAAGAACGAATACTCGGTAAGAAATCCCAATCTCAAACCAAATATCCGTGGAAGAAAAGCTAGAGCTACAAGAATTCCCACCTATGAAACTCCCGAACCTTTCCGGTTATGCAATCAGGTGTTGGGGATACAGGGGAAGCATAATATCTCACCCAAATCTAGCAAATCCTTCATCCAGCTGTATCCATCCTTCAACACATAACCGAGAAAAACTTCGGAAACCATCTACCTCAACCTTCGAAAAGCATCCGTTATACAAGTTATGGCGATACTCCCAAACTCCCGCCCCGGTACTGGGTGGCGTCGAGGTTATCTCACCAACGAACTGCATAAAAGAGATTTTCGATGTCGGCGTACTAAACTCAGGTATTCCAGAACTACAACGATAAAATTGTGATGACAACACCTCGGAGCTCAACTCCCCGGGACACTGCCAAAACCCCTAAAGACAGGAGGCACCAAGAACAATGTTCTCGTCACAAAACCATCGGAACGATTCCAAGATACCCGCGTGATCCTAAAAAAATTTAGTGAAATTTGAGAAGAGAAGAGTCAAAACTCTACGTCCGGATGCCTTACCAGAGCGATGAGGAGACTGGAAAGTAAAAAGAATTCCTAAACTCTCCGATATATAATTCCTAAATGACTCAAAACATTTTTCTAGACACAACTCGGCTGCTAAAAACGATCAAGCAATGGGGGCTCCTAAGGTCGGGGAAGGCTCTGATTACCAACTTGTAACGCCCTCGATGCGGCTATAGCTCCCACGTGTCGAGGCACGACTTTGAGGCATAACCGCATTGAAAGCAATGTCGCAAGTTAGGCAATCTTCACAACATCCCATGTAATATAGAGAATCAAAGGGGAGATACATAGTTGGCTTACACTCGCCACGTCAATCAAAGTACATAAATAGCATTACATCAATCAAACACTCATGGCCCGACTACGGCGCCAAAATGAAAGATAAACCCAACATGCGACATGGTCCCGATCACCCCAACTGGGCACCACTACTGATCATCAGGTAAAGACACATAGTAACAGTGTGAGTCCTCGTCGAACTCCCACTTGAGCTCAAGCGCGTCATCTGGAATGGAATCATCAGGCCCTGCATCTGGTTTGAAAGTAATCTGTGAGCCACAGGGACTCAGCAATGTCGCACCATCGCGATCAAGACTATTTAAGCTTAATAGGTAAGGCAAGGTAAATATGTGGAGCTGCAGCAAGTGACTAGCATATATGGTGCCTAACCTGTTTGCAAAAGAGAGTGAGAAGAGGAGGCAAAGCGCGAACGAGTAACTAGGGGGCATCCTGCGGCAAGCATTACTCCAACACCGTGTTCACTTCCCGGACTCCGCCGAGAAGAGACCATCATGGCAACTCACACTGTTGATTCATTTTAATTAAGTTAAGGTTCAAGTTATCTACAACTGGACATTAACAAATTCCCATCTGCCCATAACCGCGGGCACGGCTTTCGAAAGTTTAAATCCCTGCAGGGGAGTCCCAACTTAGCCCATGACAAGCTCTCACGGTCAACGAAGGAATAGACCTTCTCCCGAGACATTCCGATCAGACTCGGTATTCCGGTTCTACAAGAAACCTCGACAAGTTAAAACAAATCCAGCAACACCGCCCAAATGTGCCGACAAATCCCGATAGGAGCTGCACATATCTCGTTCTCAGGGCACAATCGGATAAGCAATCCGTACACCTAAAACCAGCCCTTGAGTTTCCCCGAGGTGGCGCTGCAAGGGGCTCTAGGTTGGACCAACACTCAGAGGAGCACTGGCCCGGGGGGTTTAAATAAGATGACCCTCGGGCTCCGGAAACCCAAGGGAAAAAGAGGCTATGTGGCAAATGGTAAAACCAAGGTTGGGCATTGCTGGAAAAGCTTTAATCAAGTAGAACTATCAAGGGGTTCCCATTATCACCCAACCGCATAAGGAACGCAAAATCCGGGAACATAACACCGATATGACAGAAACTAGGGCGGCAAGAGTGGAACAAAACACTAGGCGAGAGGCCGAGCCTTCCACCCTTTACCAAGTATATAGGTGCATTAAGATAACATGGCAATATAATGATATCCCAACAAGTAAATAATGTTCCAACAAGGAATGGTCTACAATCTTCACCAGCAACTAGCAACGCTATAAGAGGGGCTGAGAAAAGCGGTAACATAGCCAATCAACGGTTTGCTAGGACATGGTGGGTTAGAGGTTTGACATGGCAATTTGGGAGGCATGATAAGCAAGTGGTAGGCATCGTAGCATAGGCATAGCAAAAGAGCGAGCATCTAGCATAGCAAAGATAGTAGTGATTTCGAGGGTATGATCATCTTGCCTGCAAAGTTGTCAGAGTTGACTGGATCCTCGAAAGCAGACTCAACGGGCTCCTCGTTAGCGAACTCGTCTCCCGGCTCTACCCAAACAAGAAAAACAAGCAACAAGGACACAATCAACCACGTGCAAACTCAAACAACATGATGCAAAGATGGTATGCTATGCAGGATGCAAATATGTGATGCATATGCAAGATTTGACAAGGAATGAATGAACCTGGCCTCAACATAGAAATCCAAGTGTGCCACTGGAAAGATGAGATGAAATTGCTTGAAAACGATATAAAGATCGCCAGAATCGAGTTACGGTTTGGAAATGGCAAGCAATTCAAATATGACCACGTTCTGCGATTTACAGCAAGTATCCATCTAAATGCAACAAGATGAACATCCTACATCACCCAAATATGGCATCAAAATACATGAAAGGGATCCATTCATGATGCTTAACAAAATACTAGCACTGAGCTACAGCCAATTCATCCATTAACAGGTTCAAACAAGCATGGCAAAAATGCATTTGGTAAATAGATTTCAGACTTTGGAGTTTCAGATCCATTAGCAGAAATTAACACTCATCTGGAATTTCAGATCAGATAGCACACTTTGGAGCATGACAACTATATGCTACAAGACCTGAACATGGCAAAGTAAAGCATGGCATGGAGCTACTCAAAGAGCTAACAAAAGTCCCTTAGTGACCTTGAGCCAAAAGGGATCAGAAAATACATTTGCAAGCATGTGAACATGGCAAAAACATAATCAGTTCTCAGACTTAGTGAAAACTGGAGCATGCTGAAACAGATATCAAGTAGGCATGTTTACGAGCTTGATGCACTCACTACAGAGCAAGTCATGACAATCTAAGCATACACCCATCAAGAATACACAAAATACAAGCTATACATGGCAAGAACAATAACATAGCATGCACGGACTAACTACAACATCCTCGGCAAAATTGCTAACAATTAGGCAATCTGCCCAGATTCACGAAATGACAAAAGTAGAGCTCGATTGACTCAAGCTAGGGTGCTCCATAATTGAAAACAAATACATGGGTGAATAGAGCACTACAAGATTAACAAAACATCCTTACTGATCATCCTCAAAAGAGGCACCGGTCACTAGGAGACAACATGAACATGTGGCATAATGAGATAAACAGATCAAGGACTTAGTGGAAATACTAAGTCCCTGAAATCAGCATTAACGAATGCACCACTTTGCAAGATTGTGCTAGTCACAACACACATCACAAAAATACATGGGTTGCACCTCTGGATATATGGCAAAACATATAACAAAACTCATGAAGAGCTCAGGGGCATATCGTGCACACAATAATCATGGCAAAAATGACAAATATCTAATTGGAGCAGCAGATCTGACAATTATCTCAAATAGCACTCTTGTAACAGCATTTCGGGCATCAAGATGAACTCAAATGAAAATGATGCAATGAGATGAAATTATGTGCTCTCTGAGATGAACATTTGATATGCTATATGCCCAAAACGGAGCTACGGATGCAAAGTTACGATGTGATGAACAGGGGCACAATATCTAGGGTTTGAGGCAAAAAGTCAACCGAGGCAATCTTCCAGATCCAGATCCGGCCGGGCGCGGACTTCGAGGTTCACCGAAAAATTTTGTAGCTTGCCGGAGAGGAGGTTGGGGGCCGCCGGGGAAGGAGGTGACGGCGGATCCGGGGCCGTCGAGGTCCGGGCGGCGCGGCACCGGCGATGTGGGGCGGCGGCCGGCGAGGGGAGCGGCGTCGCGGTGGCACGGACTTGAGGAGGCGGTGGTCGGCGTTGTGGTCCGCGGCGGCGCGGCGGCGCCGGCCGGCGAGGGAGCGGCGTCGGCCACGGGGAAGAAGGTGCGCGGGGCGCGCGCGGTGCTACGGACCCTGGGGGGCTCCCGCGGGCCGGGCAGGCCGCGGCGGATGAGGCGCCGGCGGTGCCACATGGCGCCCTGTGGATGGGCGCGGGCGGCGGCGCGGTGTGTCCGGCGGCGGACGGACACGTCCGGTGGCGGCGGGGACGTTTTTTTAGGGTTTGGACGAGGGGGATCCGGAATTTCGAGGAGGGGTCTATTTATAGGCATAGAGGGAGCTAGGAGTGTCCAAATGAGGTGCGGTTTTCGGCCACACGATCATGATCGAACGCTCTAGATGATGGAGAGGGTTTTGGTGGGTTTTGGGCCAATTTGTAGAGGTGTTGGGCTGCAACACACACGAGGCCTTTTCGGTCCCTCTGTTAACCGTTGGCGCATCAAACGAAGTCCAAATGGTACGAAACTTGACAGGCGGTCTACTGGTAGTAAACCAAGGCCGCTTGGCATGTCTCGGTCCAATTCGGAAATGATTAATCCCCACACACGAAAGAAAGGTAGAAATGACCACCGGAGGAGAACGGAGCGCCGGTATGCAAAATGGACAACGGGGAAAATGCTCGAATGCATGAGATGAACACGTATGCAAATGCAATGCACATGATGACATGATATGAGATGCATGACAACGATAACAACACACGAAGACAAAAACCCGAACCCGAGAAAATAAAATAACTTAACGCCGGAAACGGCAAGAGTTGGAGTACATATTGGGGAAATCATATCTGGGGTGTTACACCCGTATTTCGACCCGGCCCTCCAACTCAACTTGCATCATGGATTAATAAGGGGCTAGATTGGGGGTCAACAAATGATGTTCAAACTCTGGAAAGTCGCATCCAGAACCTCACTGAGAGGGACATCGACATAGCCAGTGTCGTTCATATAATGCTAGTTCGTCGGACCTTGCCGTGCCAGTGATGGCCTCTCCGCCTATGGAAGTTCAATCCAGAAGGGCCGCGGACTCTTCAGAACTTCTTCAGCACAACGCACGAAGGAATGTGGAAATTAGTCTTCGGAAAACGAAGGCAATGGTCGGACACCGCCAGAGATGTCGGCCTAGACTGCAACCATCCGGACACCCCGGTAAGTACACGTTTGCCGAATATCTTATAATCAGATATCCAGTGGCAAGAAACCAACGGTATCATCCTTTTTCTGGGTTGGATAAAGAAGGTGCAATTGCTTAGGTGTCCTGCTCCCCTTCCTGAAGACTCAGCTACTCCTGTGTTAACAAGGATGCTGGCCTTGGCGCCATACCAGGCATCAGCAGGGGAGGGTGAGAAGACCCAAGATGACCTTGGTTCTGGAGGCAAGTCGGACACTGAGTCTGGATAAATCGACCTTTCCTCGCCCAAAGATGGAGGCAGGAAAGGACCCAGTGTTCCTTCTCCAAACAGGAGGAAAAGGGCTGCCTCCGAAGATCAGGAGGGGCGATCTTTCAAGAAGGGCAAGATGCCACCGTCGATCAGTTTGGGCTTGGAAGATGATGCCGTTGAGCAGCTCCAACAAGGGGACAAACCCCCGGCCGAACAGTAAGAGAATTCTGAGTGCCTTGATAGTGTCTTGTTCTGTTGATGTTACTGTAACGCATTCATGCATTTTTACAGGTCGGCACAGAGTTTTTCTGGGCGATCCTCTTCTTCGGGGAGTCTTCTTCCAGAGATGATGGAGAGCGAGACGCCTCCTCCAACCTCCTCGCCCATCAAGGCGGATGACTCTGAAGTGTCATCGCGGAGGGTCCCTTTAGACCAGGGGACAGAAGAGGCGGTACCCCAAGGTGGACCTCTGACCATCCGGGATTCCGGGACTGATGGTAACGAGGGTCCCGGACTATCCAGTTCACAGCCGACAACGATTTTGGAGGCAGGCGAGCAGATTCCTTCAAAGGATGATCATGCCATTGGAACAGTTTCTGGAAACCCGGAGACTCCGGGTATGTTGCGAGACATGTTGCGGAAAGCATCCCTCTCGGGGGAACATCATACCTTGATGGGTACGGTGATTGAGAAGATTTCGTCCGCGAAGAGCGGACTAAATGAAGCCTACATGAGCCTACTGAAGGGCTTTGAGGTTTGTAACATAATGTTTTCAGCTATGTGTCATTTGTGAAGATACGCCTGTGTATAGGTAGTAGCCCCTGATACTCGGATTGGCTTCCATTGGGAAGCAAAAAGGAGGATCGAAAAAGGATCATTTGAGGACTAACCTGATAAACCTTGAACGCAGGCTGCTTCCCCTTTGGCCACTTCCCGGACTATGGAGATTGCCGATTTGCAGCGGAAGCTTGATGTGGCAGGGGATGATCTTGCTTTAATCAATATGCATCTTGAGGAGTCGCAAGGTATGTATTCGGTGCAACCCTCATACATATTTGTAGTTGTAAGCATAACGCTGAAATTTGGCTGCAGATAGTGTTGCCGCTGTTGAAGTTCTTCAAGTGGAGCAGGCCCGGGCCAAGGAGCAGGCCCGGTGTAGCGATGCTACTGCCGAAAAGGCATCGGCTGAATTAGAAGCCGAACGAGCTACACGGCGCCAAGATGACGATAAGATATCCAGGGTAACGCTCGAGCTGGAGAATGCTACCGGCCGCTGTGAATTTCTGGAGAATAAGAATGAAGCCTTAACGGCTGATTTAGCGAAGGCCTTACAAGAGGCAAGAGGAGCGCGTTCGGAATGCAGAGCGGCCTGTGAGGAGGTTCGACGGGTGAGGGAGATTGCGGCTGGAAAGCCCTTTCTACTACAAACCAAGTTCGGTGACCCGAACTATGCCCAGCTCAACAAAGTATGAAATTCTTCGGACGAGTTCTTGGATTTGCCAAAGAGTTCTGCCGATGCGGCACAATATTACCAAGCGCGGGATGGATATGCAAGGGAGAAGATTTTTTGGTCGCAGTTTGGCACGTCAAAGCACCCTTTATTGCTTAATGAACAGATGTCCCAGTGAGCCAAACTTCATAGGATGTCCGGTGCTGCCATGAAGGACGTCATAGTCCGGTTGTGGCCAACCGAGCCTGTTCCAAATAGCTATTTCGGTTTAGTGCAAAGGCTTGTTGACGCGGTGCCGCGTATCGATGATGTGAAGCGGTCTACATGCATTGAGGGTGCACGGATGGCTTTTCCCCGAGTCAAGACGTTCTAGGGGAAGATGAAGGCTATCGATGTTGTGACGAAGGGTCCACCCAAAGGCAAGGACCGTCCGGAACCGGAGCATTATTTTGAAGATGTCCTAGAGGCCGCCCGCTTTGTAGAGGGTCAGTTCTCGAAAGACATAATGTTTGATTGAGGTGTATGAAAATTGTAAAAAAAAATTATAGTTAATCTATTTATGTTTTGCTTGAAAGCTTTGAATTCCTCCTATGCGGCCGTTTTGATATAATCTGAAAGTTTTCCAGTCGTCGACTTCAGCCCCCTCATAGGAAGTACAGGGGTGTTCGGAAAAGCATTTAATCACTCTTTATCCAACGTCTTGGTCCATGAAGGAGATGCTAATGTGGCGAACCAGGCAATCAGACTATAAGGCGTTAACACTTTCACTTAGCCATAGGAGTTTTATGGCGGAGCTACGACATAGCCCCTGGTATGTATGCGGCGTATGGTACCTTTACATATTTGACCTGAAAAAGATCCCTCGTGTGACACGGAGAATCACTAAAGATTCTAATAAGTCGTCAAGTGGTTGACCAGCTCACGCCGCATCATGACAGTCAGTTTTCGGCTTTCTCTACTGAGGTGCTCGTCCGGTTTAGACCAGGGCACAATCGCACTACTTCTCCCTTTACTACCCTAGCCGATAGAGCGGAACGTAGGGTAGCAAGCACAGGAGCCGGGAAACCCAACTATTGACCCAAGGCAATGATTCGGAGCTGATGCATATAAGGCCAAACTTGCGACGCCGAAGTGTGCTATAGAGCTGTTCGTACTTTTACTGGCAACTCATTTGTTCCCACACCGAGCCCCTGGCCAGTTAGGCCAAGGTATTTTGTGAAATAACTGTAGGAGCCATAGTTGTCGAGAAAACCATACGGATGACTAACTCGGATATTGTTTACTGGTAACTGAGCGATATGCCAATAATTACTTATGATAATGTATATAAAAGCCACCCCCCGGCTATTTCACATGCTCGGGGTTGGAGGCAGAGGAATAGGCATAGTACAGGCTTGAAAAATAGAGAGTGCGGTCTACAAAAAAGTTATTTTGGACCTCCTGTCGCACGTCTGCGCCGCCAGTCGTCGGTGGGGGTAGTCCTTGATGGACATAGCCCCTTAGGTGAGTATACGGATCCGGACTCCGATAGAGCCGTTTTCCGATTTTTATCCTATTTGTCACCTGTTTTTTAAGGATATCGAAAGAGGAAATAATAAAAAAGGAAGTAAATAGTTCTACATAGAAAAAGGTTACTGAAGTGCTCACATGCTTGTCCGTATTGTGCTTCCGCCGATGCCCATGGTATCTTGAGTGCGTAATGATGTACGCGTGGTACAAACTTTGTAGGTTTACGGAGTTGGCGGCGGAAGCTGGGTTGCTATTGCCGTTCTAGGGGCAGTCGATCCTCGGGTGGAGACTGCTTCAAACCGTCGGTTTTTCGTTGGTGAACCTTTCCGTCATCCCTGTCGCTTGGCGGCTTCCTTCCCCTATGTTCGGCGTTGAGCTTGCCGGCCTGTTTAAAGACCCAACAATTTCTATTGGTGTGATTGGCTGGTTTGTCGGGATGGCCATGAATCTGGCAAGGTCGGTGAAAACTCTTGTCCAGGTTGGATGGTTCATCTCGGTTCGCCCTGGATGGCTTCTTCCGCTGACCGGGCTTGGGGTTGCTGAATCCAGCGTTGACCGCAGTGTTGCCTGATCTTTCATTGTCAGTGTGACTGTTGTTTTTGCTTCCCTGTGGCTTTCCGTTGGCGTCTCGTATTTCAGAGGTGCACTGGTTGCTGGCGCCATTGCTTCTACGAGCGAGCCAGCTGTCTTATCCCGCGCAAAAGCGAGTCATCAGAGCAGTGAGGGCTGTCATGGATTTAGGTCCTTCTTGGCCGAGGTAGCGCGCAAGCCATTCGTCCCGGACGCTGTGTCTGAAAGCCGCGAGGGCTTCCGCGTCCAGACAGTTGACGATTTGGTTCTTTTTGACTAAGAACTGGGTCTAGAGCTCCCTGGCTGATTTGTCGGGCTGCTGGATGATGTGACTTAGGTCATCGGCATCCGGTGGTCGGACATGTGTTCCTTGGAAGTTATCGAGGAAGGCCTCCTCCAAGTCCCTCCAGCTGCCTATGGAATTTTCAGGCAAGCTATTTAACCAGTACCGAGATGGTCCTTTTAGTTTTAGTGGGAGGTATTTAATGGTGGGGAGGTCGTCTCCACGGGCCATATGGATGTAGAGGATGAAATCTTCTATCCATACTACAGGATCGTTGTCCCGTCATATGATTCAATGTTGACGGGTTTGAATCCTTTGGGAAATTCGTGATCCATTAACTCATCAGTGAAGCAAAGCGGGTGTGCAGCGCCTCTATGTTGGGCCACCCTGTGGGGTAATTCCGAAGGAGTCCCAATGCGGTTTTAGGCCTGGTCGCGGCGAGGTGTGACACGTCCGAATAGGTAGCCATCGTCGCCTGTCGAAGCATGTTTTTGTGATCCGTAGATCGATCTTGCGCTTCCTACTTTATTGTCCTAGTCCCTCTGCAGGTTGTCTCGGTAATCCTGGCCTGCGTTGTTCTTGCCTTTATGGCGAGGTGGGGCGGTCTGGTGTTCGGCTTGAGTTGCCTTTTTATCTGGACAGAGTTGTCAGCGACCTGCCGTGTTGTGTGACGATGGTATGGGCCCCGACACCCTGTCATCGGACTGGTAGAGCCATCTGTGCTTTGGGTAGCTTTTGGCTGGGCCACTAAGGCCGTATTCTTCGGCGACCAGGACTTTGGTCCATCTGTCATTGAGTAGGTCTTGGTCAGTGTGAAGCTGTTGCTACTTTTTTTCAGGCTCCTTACCGTAGCTATCAGCCTGTGCTTAAAGCGCTCCTGTTCGAGGGGCTCTTCGGGTATGATGAAGTCTTCATCGCCGAGGCTTTCCTCATCCTCGGAGAGTGGAAGGTAGTTGTAGTCTTCCAATCCGCCGTTGTGCAGGGCCTGTTTGTCGGGGCTGGCTTGCCCATTTTCCTATTCCTCCTGCTCAAATGTCGCTCCCACAGGGTCTTCATTGCTTTCGGCGCCGTCCAGAGTACTATTTTCTCCGGTGCCATTGTTGTTGTGGTGTGGCTTGGGGCGCCGAAACTTAGACTGTGACTCGGGATTTTTAACTGGGTCTCCGTTGTCTCTGCCGCGAGGCTTTTTGGGTGTATCGATCATGTAGACGTCATGTAAAGGGATGGTCGTTTTGCGCCTGATGACTGGCGGATCTTGGCCTTGCTCCTTATCTGCATCATTGTCTGGGCCGTCAGTGTCTGCGGAGCCAGGAGTGGGCATGTCGGTTAAGTCCTCGATAGTGGCTATGAAGTGGGTGGCGGGCGGGAAGCAAAATTCTCCATTGTCAGCCCCTAGTTCAAACCGGACATAGTTCGGTTGCGAGCCTCCCGTGAATGACGGGTTCCTTAAAGAGTTTATCACATCGCCCAAAGGTGAGTGCTGAAAGATGTCTGCGGCACTGAATTCGAAGATCTATTACCGATCTAGCTCAGTGTCCGCAAGCATACATGGCCCGGAATTTATAGCTGGAGACGAATCCAGAGTTCCACTGACGCAGATATCGCGGGGTGCCGAGTCCGTGTGCGGCTCCAACGCCGCGGACTCTGTGGCTTCGGATGGCACGATCTACTCTAGTTCTAATGCTGTTACAGCAACCGCGACCATCTCCTAGATGTGATCCAATGACAGATTTGAGTCATGTTCCTCGGAGCGAAGGGGAACGATCGCTGCGGTCTCTAATCCATTGAAGATCAAGTCTCCACAGATATCTGCGACATAGTTCAAGTTCCCAAATCTGATCTGGTGTCCAGGGGCGTAGCTATCGATCTTCTCTAGATGGCCGAGCGAGTTGGCCCATAGTACGAAGCCGCCGAACACGAAAATCTATCCGTGGAGGAAGGTTTCTCCTTGGACAGTGTCGCTATAGACGATTGAAGGGGCCATCGAACCCTTCGTCCACGGCACAGTGGAACTCTCAATGAAAGCACCAATGCCGGTGTCAAAACCGGCGGATCTCGGGTAGGGGGTCCCGAACTGTGCGTCTAGGATCAATGGTAACAGGAGACAGGGGACACAATGTTTACCCAGGTTCGGGCCCTCTCTATGAAGGTAATACCCTACATCCTACTTGATTGATATTGATGAATATGGGTGTTACAAGAGTTGATCTACCATGAGATCGTGATGGCTAAACCCTAAAATCCTAGCCTATATGACTATGGTAATGAATGTGTCCTTTCCAGACTATCCCCTCCGGTTTATATAGACATCGAGGGGATCTAGGGTTTACATATAGTCGGTTACATAAGAAGGAATCTTCATAGTCGGTCGCCAAGCTTGCCTTCCACGCCAAGGAGAGTCCAATCCAGACACAGGTATGGTCTTCGGTCTTCATGTCTTCATAGCCCATCAATCCGGCCGAATAGATAACAGGCCAGACGCCCGAGGACCCCTTAATCCAGGACTCCCTCAGCGGGTGGCGATCAAAGGCTGTCTAGCTTCCTGGTGAGCCTGTGCGGTGGACTTCTGGCATTCCTATACCATCATTTCATGGAGCGAGGCAAACACGCTATTAATATGGAGGAGTGGGAGCGAGGTGGGCGGCGGTCAAAGGGCTGGATCGCCTCTCGGTGAGCCTGCACGGCGGACTGCTGGCACGCCTACCGTCATTTCACACAGCTACTAGCACACATCGTACGGTGAGTGCATAGCGAACACGTGCATAAATTAGATAACGCTAGTGATTTTAGTTGCAAAAATTAGATAGTGCTAGTGATTTTTAGCTGCATATTTTGACAAATCGCAGTATCTCTTGGCTTAGCGCCTGATGACCCACAAGTATAGGGGATCAATTGTAGCTCTTTTCAATAAGTAAGAGTGTCGAACCCAACGAGGAGCAAAAGGAAATGACAAGTGGTTTTCAACGAGGTAACTGTGCAAGTGCTGAAATTGTAGGTAACAAAGTACTTTGATAGCAAGGTAATTTGTAACGAGCAAGTAAAGATAGTAGTAACAAAATTGCAGCAAGGTAGCCCAATCCTTTTGAGGCAAAGGACGGGCCAAAACGGTCTCTTATGATAAGCGAAGTGTTCTTGAGGGTACACGGGATTACCATCTAGTCACTTTCATCATTGTCGAGGGAAACGACACCTACGGGATCATGAGGAATCCCTTTTTGCTACGGTTGGCGGGCGCGGGGCTGTGGAAAGAGCGGGATTGAGAGATTAACGCGGGGGGATTATCCAGGTTCGGGCCGCAACTAATGTGTAATACCCTACACCTGCTAGTTTCTGTTTATCTGGTGTTCTTGGACTAGCTACAAGGCGTGCAGGGTCGAAAAAAATCTGAATCCTCCCTCAGTACGCCATGGGCCTCCTTCTATAGCCAAAGGGGCTGCCACAGTGGCACACAGGAGTTGGAAAGCTATACAGTGGTCGAGTCTATCTCCTGGCACTGTAGGACAAAACACATTTAATACACTGCCAACGTGCCCTTCTCGCTTTATCGGGGATGACAAGGAAGCTCGTCCCAGATGTCGTCACCTCTCCTAGCTTCAACGCGCCTCCGGACTGATGAGGCGCGTAGTGCCATGCTGGGTGGCTGCTGATTTGGTGCGGTGGTAGATTCTTCACAAAGATCTGCATGCCACCATGCAGGTGCTTGCCGAGTTGGCCTAGAGGCCGCACGTCGCCACGCAGGTGCCTGCCTAGCTGGTGGGCTGGCACCTGCATGGGAACTGTGGTGGAGTCTTGGCAGATGTGGGCCTGGCTGCGGCCCCGCGGATGTTTTCGGCAAGAGTCTTGCTCGAGCCATGGCAAGGGTTTTGTCGTGGCGTCATGGTCGTCCCCGGCAAGGGTCGTGCCGGGGGTCTCGCAGGTATCCTTGGCAAGGATCTTGCCGAGGATCATCGTCTTCTGGTCTCCACAAAGATCTGCATGCCACCATGGAGGTGCCTCCCGAGCCTCGGTTCCAAAGTGGTTGACGGTGTTGGAACTCTTGGGTTCAAGGGTGGCGGCTCTGCTGGTGTTGGGCAAGTTGCCCCGGCAAGGTTCCTGCCGGGGCTGTGGAGGCTGTCCCGGCAAGGGCCTTGCCGGGGGAGCTCACCTCGCCCTTCTGCCCTTCGTGTTTCTGTCTTGGTGTTGCTCTGGTTGTCCTGTGGCTTCGCTTCCTTCCTCTGCCCCGGCAGGCGTGGCCACAGGCGCGGCTTCAACTGCCCGCGCACAAGTAAAGGGGAACAAAAAAGCACCCCTCCTTTTGTGCACCGCAGGAGCCCCTGGGCTTGGGCCATACATAAGCGTGACGCGTTGTTGGGCTTGGCCCAAAATGGTGCGCGGGCACGCGGGGCTGAGTTGTACCGCAGTAACTCCCTCGCCCGTCGCATTTCCTCACGACCCGCGTTGAACACGCGATATGGGGGTCGTGCGTGACATGGGGGTCATGCGTGGGGCGGTTGCTCTCCTCATGTGTCACATCGTGGTAAATGGTAAAGAGGCGCCCACGCCTTCCCCATAAAAGGGGGGAAATGCAGGGGCGCGACTCATTTACTAGGTGGATTCAGGTCGCGGCCTTCAAGGTGCCCGCGCCCCATGGTCACGGGGTGGAATGCGGTCGCTTCAGTCATCCTCTTGATTCTGGTCCGCTTGCCACATGTCCTCCATGCCCCAGGGAGGGTAGGTGGTGGACACGGAGGGCACATGCCATAATATGGAGACGGGAAACTGGGTCGTCGCTAATTGGGGCAGCGGGTCGGTCCCGATTCTCTGCGCCCCTTGCCGGCCGGATTGGTTGAGCGGGGCGACCGCGCCTTGGCCCCACCCCTATATAAGAATAAGGGGAGGGGACGGCGTCCTTCGATCCTTCAGCACTCATTTCCTCCACCTCAACTCCTTTCCTCCCTTCGTCATGGCGAGAGGGCGTGTTGGTGCTCCGATGGCGGCGACGAGGGCCTTCGCTCGACAGCATGCCCCTCCTTCCCAAGATCTTGTGGTGGTGGAGCCGGCCACGAGGGGAAGAGGGAGGGGCAAGGCCGAGGCCGCCGCGGCGCTCGGGGAAGAGGAGGACGGGGCGGCGCACCGGCTTCGCCTCCGCCAGCGGCCCCTCCTCCAATGGACGGCCATATCGGAGACCAGCCCTGCGAGTTCTACATCAGGCTGCGCGGGCCGCTCCCCACTCTGTTTGCTCAGCAAATGGAGCTTGATCCGCCTCAGGCCTTGAGGCTGCATATGAGGGGCTGCGGGAACGGCAGCATGCGGGTCGACATCAACTTCCCAGCCCCTCATGTTATGTATCTCCGCCATGGATGGAAGACCTTCGCTCGCGCTCATAGTCTGTCGGAGGGGCTCGTCCTCCAATTTAAATTGATGGAGGACGGTCTGCTCTTCGTCAAGGTCTTCGGTCTCTTGGGAACTCGCTTAAGGTGTTGTGCGGAGAGCTCCTCTGACGGCGAAACCTCCTCCTCGAGCGGGACTGATGAGGAGGACAGCGACAACGACGACGAGGGCGTCAAGCGGCAGGACGCCGACTCCGACTGACCGCGCTGCCCCCTCCCTCGGCCCCGCGCCCTGCCGAGGGTCTTCCTCGTCAAACTCTCCATCAGCACGTTCCCGCCACTTCTTTTTTGCCTTCGCCTGCCGCACCTGGGAGGAAAGGGGAAAGAATGGAGATCACGAGGAACCTATCTTTCTTTTTAAATTGTAGGCACTTGCCAAATCTTAATTTCTATATAATGTAATCTCTCAAGCCCATGCTTGTATCCTGTAACCTTTGTACTCGCATCAACATATTAACGAAAAAGTCTAGTCCTGCCGGTAACTCGTGCACGTGTATGTTCGTGCGGAGGCGAAATGCCTCCATAGTGTAGATAAACGAGTCCTTCCGGCAAGCCACCTTGCTGGCGCCCCTTGCGCTTGCCGGATAATCACATCTGCCAGGTTACAGACAAAGGGACCAGCCCCCCGTCCACCTCTTTTTGATAAGGGTCACCACGACCATTCTGACTGAAGCAGCGTTCGAGTCGGAAATGGGAGCCCCCGAGTCCTTAAAGACGAGTGGCGAGGTTTTCTAATGCACAAGTCACAGGTTAAGAATACGAATGGGCAAGAGGAAAACTTTATCTGTTTGGTTTGTCGAGGATCGCTGTGCCGGGTGGTCTTCTCAGCTTCTTGCCGGAGTTGGGTCCTTGGTGGGGTCGCGCGTCCTTGCCATGGCTGGAAAGAAGCAAGGACAAAATCATGGAACCTCGACGGTCCACTAACATTTACTGGAATTAAAAAGCAGTATAGTACCCTGGACAAGCATGCATATACATATATACACAAACATGGAAATCGACAAGAAACTATACATACTAAGGGATTCCTTTTCCCTGACTGTGCACAGGGTCTGCGCCTGGCTCCGTAGATAGGGTTACATGCCTCGGCGGCAAGGCTAGTACGAAACGGGGGTTGCCGGGTCTCCCGGCAACCGCACCTTAGGGGTAAAACTTGCGAAGATGTTCGATATTCCAGGAGTTGCTCACCGGAATGCCATCTTCGGTCTCTAGGTGGACTGTGCCAGGCCTGGTGACTCGTATTACCGGATAAGGGCCTTCCCACTTTGGCGTCAACTTGTTTGGATTCTTGAGGGATTGGATCCACCGAAGAACAAGGTCGCCTTCCGCAAGGCTTCGGGCGTGAACCTTGCGGCTATGATAGCGGCGCAAGGCTTGCTGGTAGCTAGCGGCTCGCACAGCTGCCCGAAGACGATCTTCCTCAAGGAGCGTCGCATCATCTTGGTGCAACTTCTCTTGCTCAAGCTCATCATAAGCGAGCACTCGAGGTGATCCATATATGAGTTCACTGGGGAGAACTGCATCTGCCCCGTATACCAGGGAAAAGGGTGTCTTGCCAGTGGCTCGATTTGGTGTCATCCTGATTGACCAAAGAACCGTTGGCAATTCATCAATCCATCGCCTTCCGCACTTATGCCGCTTGTAAAAAATTCTGGTTTTGAGGCCCCGGAGCACTTCCGCATTCGCCCTCTCAGCCTAGATGTTACTTCTGGGATGGGCAACAGAAGCAAAACAAACCTTGTTGTCGGGGTCTTGAATGTACTGCATGAAGGTGCAGCTCATGAACTGCGTACCGTTATCGGTGATGACTCTGTTTGGCACACCAAAATGGCAGACTAGTCCCTTGAAGAACTTGAAGGCTGACTGTGCTGTTACCTTTCTCACTGGCTCCACTTCCAGCCACTTTGTGAACTTGTCGATCGTGACGTACAAGTACTCAAAGCCTCCGGTAGCACGGGGAAAGGGGCCTAGTATGTCGAGCCCCCATACCAAAATGGCCAGGAAAGAGGGATTGTCTGAAGAGCTTGGGCGGGTTGATGAAGCTTCTTTGAATGGAACTGGCAGGCTTCACACTTGGTTACTAGTGCAGTTGCATCCTGGAGGGCGGTGGGCCAGAAGAAACCTTGCTGGAATGCTTTGCCCGCAAGAGCCCTTGACCCTATGTGGGAGCCACACATGCCTCAATGTATCTCTGCCAACAGCCTCAGTCCGTCCTCTTGAGGAATGCACTTCAATTTCACATCGTTCGGTCTTCTCCTATAGAGGGCATCATCCACAAACTGGTACATGCTGGACCGGTGGGCTACTTTCTCTGCTTCTTCCTGCTCCTCGGTAAGCTCTCCTGTTTGGAGGAAATGGATGGTGGGCTGCGCCCATGCCGGAGCCTGGGGCTCGACGGCAAGGAGTAAAGGCTCACCTTCGACCGTTAGGGCAGCTGCTTCTATGGCCAGGGCGTGAGGCCCTGCCGAGGGTTGCTGCCCTTCGGCAAGCTTGGATCTCCTAGCAATGTCCTTGCCGGTGGCTCCTAGGAGCTCAGCAGGAAAGTACTTGCCGGGGCCCGCCTTCCTTCGTTTGTTCTGTCCTGCTGATGGTTCAACGGATGGGTGAGTTAACTAAAGCACAAACGTACCTGATTCCACAGGCAACTTGAGGGCAGCACGTTTTGACAGGTTGTTAGCAATGTCGTTCTCCGCTCGGGGAACATGCTCTGCTTGCAATCCGTCAAAGTGCTCTTCCAACTTCCTCACTTCATCCACATAGGCCTCCGTCAACGGGCTCTGGTAGTCTTTATTGGCGAAGCTGACAAGGCTTCAGATGGTGGCTCTCCACTGATCGAGCTTCTCCACAGTGGGGGGGAGTCGAGGAGCAGCTGCACGCATGCCAACGCTTCTGCTGGCATAGACGGCTACGAGATCTGCGTAGACCGTGATGCGGTCCGACTTCTAACCGGGTTAGAAGGGGCTTTGTCATGGTCTCGCGGTCATGTGCCGCCTGCACCAGCGTCTGAGCACGCACGCTGGCCTGGTTCGTCCTGCGAGTGGCGCATAGGGCTCTTTCCGCGGCGGGGCCCGGGGGCTCTGGCATTGCGGTGTGGCTCATTGCGCATGACCTGGGAAGGGCGCGGCGCAGGCGCCAGCTGGTGTGCCGTAGAGGCTGCCGTGCCGCCCATGGGTAGCACGGCCTCGCCCCCAGACCCAGTGGTGCGTGGCTCATTGTCTCGGATTCGGATGACGCCGCTCGCCTGGCTTCGATCGCCAGAATGTCGTGGACACTCACGGGCCACGTCTTCAGCCCAATCCGTGGGCACCCGGCCGTCTGCTCGTGCTGGCGCGGACGGGCTGGCCCCGGACGAGCCAATCGCTGTGGTCCCATTTCTCTTGGGGGCCATGGTGATGATGAAGTCGGTGTGCTAACCTTCAAACTGGATTTTCACAGCTTGTGCCCCCTACTTGGCGCACCAAAGATGTCGGGGGAAACGACACCTACGGGATCATGAGGAATCCCTTTTTGCTAAGATTGGCGGGCGCGGGGCTGTGGAAAGAGTGGGATTGAGAGATTAACGCTAGGGGATTATCTAGGTTCGGGCCGCAAGTGATGTGTACTACCCTACTCCTGCTGGTTTCTGTTTATCTGGTGTTTTTGGACTAGCTACAAGGCGTGCAGGGTCCAAAAAATTGGAATCCTCTCTCAGTATGTCGCGGGCCTCCTTTTATAGCCAAAGGGGCTGCCATAGTGGCACACAGGAGGTGGGAAGCTATACAGTGGTCGAGTCTATCTATTGGCACTGTAGGACAAAACACATTTAATGCGCTGCCGATGTGCCCTTCTCGCTTTATCGGGGACGACAAGGAATCTCGTCCCAGCTGTCGCCGCCTCGCCTGGCTTTGACACGCGTCCGGACTGATGAGGCGCGTAGCGCCATGCTGGCTGGCTGCTGAGTTGGTGCGGTGACAGTGTCTTCACGACGATCTGCATGCCACCACACAGGTGCTTGCCGCGTTGGCCTAGAGGCCGCACGTCGCCACGCAGGTGCATGCCTAGCTGTTGGGCTGGCAGCTGCATGGGAACGGCGGTGGAGTCTTGGCAGATCTAGGCCTGGCTGCGGCCCCGCGGATGTTTTCGGCAAGAGTCTTGCCGGAGCCACGACAAGGGTCTTGTCGTGGCGCCGTGGTCGTCCCCGGCAAGGGTCTTGCCGGGGGTCTCGCAGGTATGCTTGGCAAGGATCTTGCCGAGGATCGTCATCTTCTGGTCTCCACAAAGATCTGAATGCCACCATGGAGGTCCCTCCCGAGCCTCGTTTACAAAGTGGTTGATGGTGTTGGAACTCATGGGTTCAAGGGTGGCGACTCTGCTAGTCGTGGGCAAGTTGCCCCGGCAAGGTTCCTGTTGGGGATGTGGAGGCCGTCCGGCAAGGGCCTTGCCGGGGTAGCTCACCTCGCCCTTCTGCCCTTCGTGTTTCTAGCTTGGTGTTGCTCTGGTTGTCTTGTGGCTTTGCTTCCTTCCTCTGCCCCGCCAGGTGTGGCCGCAGGCGTGGCTTCAACTTCCCGCGCACAAGTAAAGGGGTACAAAAAAGGACCCCTCCTTTTGTGCACCGACAATCATGTTGGCTTAATTCTTGTTCGGTACTTTGATAATTTGATATGTGGGTGGACCGGTGCTTAGTTGTTGTTCTTACTTGAACAAACCTCCTACTTATGATTAACCCTCTCACAAGTATCTGCAACTATGAGAAAAGTATTAAGAATAAATTCTAACCATAGCATTAAACTTTTGGATCCAATCGGTCCCTTACGGAATAGCGCATAAACTAGGGTTTAAGCGTCTGTCACTCTTGCAACCCATCATCTAATTGCTACTCAACAATGCATTCCCTTAGGCCCAAATATGATGAAGTGTCATGTAGTCGACGTGCACATGACACCACTAAGGGAATCAGAACATACATACTATCAAAATATCAAACACATATCAAGTTCACATGATTACTTGCAACATGATTTCTCACGTGACCTCAAGAACAAAAGTAACTACTCACAAATGATAAACATGCTCATCTTCAGAGGGGTATTAAATAGCATATTAGATCTGAACATATAATCTTCCCCCAAATAAACCATATAGTAATAAACTACAAGATGTAATCAACACTACTAGTCACCCACAGGCACCAATCTATAGTTCCGGTAACAAGATTGAACACAAGAGATGAACTAGGGTTCGAGATGAGATGGTGTTGTTGAAGATGTGATGAGGATTTCAATACCATTGTTACATCCACAGCCCTGCTGCTATACATATTGGACCAATTACTAGAGCTCGCGCACGCCAATTGAATTACCAGGTACTTTCGTTTCTTGGTAACGATTCTAATGTTCATGAGAATATGATGCTGCCTAAATTGGACACATTTGTTTTGCTTACAAATGAAGGGCCTAGCTTGGACAAGAAAGATGAACCTTGGAGCAAGTTCAAGCATGGAGATGATGGCATGCGCAAGGGGAACAAGAACAAAGTTACAAGTGATGATTCCAGGACTTTGAAGCCACCATAATGAGTGCATGAAGCCTTGGACGAAATATACAAGATGACACTTCATCAATTTCGTCCAGAGGCTATTCTAGGTGCTGCATCACCTTATTTTTGGGACAACCCCATGTAATTTCGAAATACTTGATTATAGGCTATTTTTAGAGTCCGTATGTGTGGGGAAACAAGAGTTAGGGTTGGTTTCAGACCCCTCCTCCAAGGGCCACAAAATTCACCCCTCTCTCCTCCATATATACATCCCTTAGGGCATTGTTTAGACTTTGGGTTTTGTTTAGATTGAAAGTTCACCACCATAGCTGCAATTGCATGTACTTCGTTTGTGTTCAACGACCAGAAAAAGGCGTCATAGAACCCCACCTTCATTAATAAAGCTTTCCTCTTATATCCGCAATATCCAGATTGCAATTCTCAGTTTCTTGCTTGTTCTTCGTTTGCTCGCAGGAAACAGACCCTCGTGGTCAGGTTGATCATGCTCCGGCATGGTCAATAACCCCTCGGAGGTTGGTTTAGCGATTGCTAAGGCGTGACGTCTCGCACGTTCGTAGTCGGATCGTCAAGGTCGACTCCCATAGAAAACGATAGCCACCATCTCATGAAAACATCGGGACACCTTCGCCTCTAAAAAGTGGTATCAGATTTCTAGGTTAGTAGTTGAGATTTTACAGCCTTTTGTAGTTTAGATCGAGTTTGCTCTTCATACCTACAGTCCACAAAAAAGCCAAAAAAATCAGGGTTAGTTCATCATATCTGAACCAATCTGAGCTTTGCATAATCTTTATAGGGTTTTGCTTTGTTGAATTTGCGGTTGCATCGTCGTGTCTAGTTGCTAGTCTTAGCGTCTAGTCCTTTAGAGTTTCGAGTTCTGTCACAGTTTGTCACGCCGCCGCCGCACCATCTTCATCGCTGCTACCATATACCACCACCGCTGCCATATCCCACCACCGCTACCATATACCACCACCGCTGCCATATCCCACCACCGCTACCATATACCACCACCGCTGCCATATACCACCACCGCTGCCATATCATACCACCACAGTTGCCATATCCCAACAACACTGCCATATACCACCACCGCTGCCATATCATACCACCACCGCTACCATATCCCACCAACGCTGCCATATACCACCACCGCTGCCATATCCTACCACCATATATCCACCACCAATCTGAGATATTTTCCTATTAGGTTTGTTTTCGAGATCCATCTTTTTTCCGATTCGTGTTTCTTTGCCTGAGTAGGTTTCAGAAAAAAATCGGCAGCCGAAAATATTTTTCCCTATCATGTTTTTAGGCTTTTCTAAGTCTTTTGAGGCACTCGCCATCATAGTGATTTTTTGTCGCACTTTTCTGTCGTCGCTGCCCTGATTTTCGAAAAACTACTCAAAAAAATTTCGTGCCTATCCTGTCAATTTGACTTGGGAAGAGTTTTGAGACACTCGCCATTTTAGTCTTTTTCGCAAAAAAAAAGAATAGCAAAAAAAGGAGCAAAAAAATATTCTAGAGTGGGCTTTTCCCTTGTTTCTGTGCCGCGTCGTGATTTTGCTAGTGTTCTTGTAACACCCCAGATGTAACTTTCCCAATTTGTACTCCAACTCTTGCCATTTCCGGCGTTAAGTTATTTTATTTTCTCGGGTTCGGGTCTTTGACTCCGTGTGTTGTTATTGTTGTCATGCATCTCATATCATGTCATCATGTGCATTGCATTTCCATACGTGTTCATCTCATGCATTCGAACATTTTCCCCGTTGTCCGTTTTGCATTCCGGCGCTTAGTTCTCCTCCGGTGGTCAATTCTACCTTTCTTTCGTGTGTGGGGATTAAACATTTCCGGATTGGACCGAGACTTGCCAAGCGGCCTTGGTTTACTACCGGTAGACCGCATGTCAAGTTTCGTATCATTTGGACTTCGTCTGATACCCCAACGGTTAACCGAGGGACCGAAAAGGCCTCGTGTGTGTTGCAGCCCAACACCCCTCCAATTTGGCCCAAAACCCACCTAACTCTCCTCCATCATCTAGAGCGTTTGATCACGATCGCGTGGCCGAAAACCGCACCTCATTTGGACTCTCCTAGCTCCCTCTATGCCAATTTAAACCCCCCCCC